>NW_026020302.1:622500-1040516 GCF_900185275.1 Solanum verrucosum | reverse complement strand
ATAAAAGAGAAGTTGTGTGCTAACAGGATTTGTAATAAAAGGTCAAAATAAATCCTTTCCTTTTCGTACACAACTTTATGTCATTTCCTTGTATACATTGGACACCAATCTTTCAACTCTATAAAAGGATGTCAAAAACAGACAAGACAGATTGTCTTTTGCAGCATCAAGAAACGAGAGGAAGAAAGAGTAAGAAAATACGCAAAAGCCTACTACATTGAGAGTTCTTAGGAATAGAATTCAAGAAGTTCTATAGTTAGAATTTCTTGTGTGAAAAAAAGTTTTTTTTTATTCATAGTTAGAATCATTGTCATAGATTGTTTGTACAAGAAGTGAGTTTGGCTTCTTGTAGAGTTGAGTTATTGAGAGGTTTGTAACAAGAGGTGGGTTTGGCCTCTTGGAGAGTAGAGTTAGTTGACTATAGTTAGTCAAGAGTTTTTGAGGTTATTGATTATTGAGTTGTAATCGTGACATAGTTGTTAAATAATAAAACAAGGTTTTCCTTCCTTGAGTGAGGAAGTTTTTAACAAAAAGAATTGTGTAGCTGTTAAAGTATTCTGTCATACACAAATATACAAGAACCTGGTTCTTGTTCTAGGGGTAAGGTTTCTTCACATCTAATAAATGAGTTAAAAGAAAACTTAAGAATCAGATAATGTTAAAGACATAATCAAGTAAATAAAAACGAGTTCTCTTTTTTTTTAAAAAAATAATTGAACTTTTGAACGACATAGTCACACGATATAATTCTCAATGGCATCATAGTTGAGACAAAATCTTTACATACTTGGCACATTAAACAAGAACCAATTTCTCATGTAAGGAGCGTATTGAAGGCATAATAATAAATGGCAATGTTAATGTTTGATTTAAAAGAAATAAAGCTAAGGGAGCTTACCTCTTGTTTTGCATAGTAGAGACATTCCAATTTACCTTCTTTGGTCAATTCTTCTTCTATTTCATCATAACGGTCTAGAAGAGTTCGATAAACAGGTCTCAAATTGGGTGATACTAAATTAATGGAACTTATGTCATCACATCTGCATGTTAAGAGTTTGGATCAAAGATACAAGCTAAAATTTCTTATTTATACAAATCATCTCATAATAGTAACATGTCCTTGACACATTTTATTTTCCTACTCATTTGAACGCGTGAGAAAATCATTAGTGTATAGTTTAACTATCGATTGCATTTGTGAAAGCCACAAGTTCATCATAGGTTGCATAAGCATCATATGTGTCATCAATAATGACGTACATGTCGTGAATAATTTTGTCATCATTTTTCTTGCACGACTATGTTGAAGTTCAAAGTACACACCAGCTACCCAAAAGTAACACTCCACCATTCTATCTCTAGCATATGGAAATTGCTTCGCGAAATCTTGATTTTTCCACCACCTATATGGTCAAAGATGGAGTTAGAATTGTCATTAAGAATGTTCAAAATATAAAAATCGAAGTAAACTTACAAAAAAAATCAATAATATACATCATTTACTATATATACATAAATGACGAGGATAAGAGTAATGTATGTACCTTGTAAGCTCGCAAAGCTCTCCTTGATGCAACTTTTGTAGAATATTAAAATCCAATTTTGCAAATCTCAAAAGCAACTCACTATGAGATTCAATCTTCTCATAAATACATATGTATTTTCTTGCTAACAACCTTGGTAAATTTGTATGAATGGGCTGGCTTAAGGCTTCACTAACTTGGGCCTTGAGTAAGTTGCTCAATTTTGGGACCATGGACTCTAGATGAGTGATGGTAAAAATTAGAGCTTCTTCAAGAATCTCTTCCTCGTGTATTCGTAGAAACTTAATAATCCATGAACATCTTTAATAAGATTTTCCTTGAAGTTTTCGTCATGGTTAGTGAATTTCTTAAACACATCTGATTAATTATATTGAACATCATAAGAGAATTAATTAAAGAATCATATACAATGTTGGAATATAATTAAGGTGAGCTCTTTTAGGATAGAAGAGAAGAAATAAACTTATCAGAAGACATGTAATGTCTTTGTTGTCTCACTAGTCGAAAACCAAGAGCAACAACGTAAAGATCGTCATCATCTTCATTTTTACTTTGTTCGGATTCATCAAAAATATTTTGAATGGATGTTTTAATTTCATTTTTGAAATAATATGCCACTCCTAGTCGTTGGATTGTATCAATCAAGACAAGTTTTTGTGTAGTATTATCTGGTGTTTCAACTAACATTTTCTTGACTTTTTCTTTCAACTCTTCAAATTCAATTTTTTCTTGGGTACTAATTTTCTGCACCAAGAATTAAGCCTTACTTAATACAAAACAAAAACAACACTAAAATGAAGGTGATCGAAATGCTTTAAAAAAAATCTGTACAAAAATAAGTTTCTTAAAGATAAGTAAAATGAATAAAGGGGCGAGAGAAACATGATCTATATAGTGTTTCTCTGAATTATATACAAATATTTTTGAGATAATATATTTTGTATACTTATCAAATAGAGTTAATGGTCAAAAAACTACACATAAAATATCATATTTTTGCGAGTTTTCTACCTAAACTATCAAGTGTTCACATTTTCTACCTGAACTACATTAAGCATTTATCAAAATATACCTCAGGTTCAATTATCAATTGCTCCTTTTTTTTCTACATGAAATATAACTATCGTTCAGGTAGGAAAAGAGAACAACTGATAGTTGATGTGTGTTTCGATAAACTTTTGGTGATAGTTCAAGTAGGAAACTCGCACAACTGAGAGTACAAGTATGAAACTCGAAAAATAAAAAACATGAATATAATATGAGTATATTATATGTCATACCGTGAGTTGAGGAGTGTAAGAGAGGAAATAATTTCCCCAAACAGTTGAGTGAAAATTTGCCAATGGACGTTTAATATTGCCGCTGGAAGAATCAACCATTGCTACACTCATTTTCAATTTACTCATATTTTTCTCTCTTCCTTTTTTTCCCTAAAGGGACATGTGAATATTTATGTGGTATTTTGATTACTTTAGAATTAGAATTATAGGACAGAAAATTATTTCCCCAAAATGTTGGTTGAACATTTCTCAAATGACAAGAGATTGTAGAAACAATCATTGTTTTTTTCCTCTCTTTTTATACAATTAATTAGTTAAGCTGTCTGAGATCTACTGTTTACGTATGGTGAAGTATTTATAGTAAAGGTGTGATCACTGCATCAAAAATATCTTTACCGGTATTTAATTAGCGTGCTGCTAAATATGTATTTTAACGGTAATTAACATTCTTTATAAATGCTCCTAAACCATATAATGACATTCGATCTAATGACAATTAATTAATATCAGTAAAAAATTTAACACTATTAATATATATATTACCGCTAAAAATTATTTTTATTGTAGTGGATATCTATACCTAACTCGAAAGAAAATGAAGAACCTGATCTACGAGTTATTGGATAAGAATTAAAGAATTCATTGGGTCTTCTTGGTTTGTGTAATACACGGTATGTGGAATTATTTGGTTTTGTGTTAGAGACACATTGAAAATTTAATGTCAATATACAGTCAATTTTTTTTATAATATTCATAATTTATATTAATATTATTTCATTAAAATGAAGTTTTTTTTAAAATTATTTTTTTACATTAGTCAATTATATATTTTTGGTTGAAGTGTTAAAAACATATCTAAATTATTTTATTTTAAAAAACCTCATACTTAAATTATTAAACTAGTGAAATCGATACCTAAACTATCACTCAGGCGGAAAAATGGGTTCCAAAGCATTTATGATTCTGGGCCTTTTTTTGGCCATATTACAAATTACAGAAATCACATATTTTTAAGGTAAAATTACAATTTATCTCTTAAAAATTTATAATTATAGAAATCCCTCAAATGAATACAATAATATAAGCGTTGATACATTAATCTGATGCGCGATATATAATAATATAAGCGTTGATACATTAATCTGATGCGCGAGATACAATAATATAAGCGATGATATATTAATCTGATGTGTGAGATACAATAATATAAACGCTGATACACTAATCTGCTGTGCGAAAATGGGGAATTTTGGAGATTTGTAAAACTTATAGGGAATAATGGTAATAAGTAAACTAAAAGGTGGGATTTCTGTAATTTTTCCTATTATTTTTTAGTTAGGGAGTTGGCTATTGTAAGATTATTTCTCCTTATATTCTCTTTTTTGAAATAAATGAATACAGTAAAACCTCTCTAAATTAATACAGGCGGGACCAGGAAGTATTATTATTTTATAGAGGTATTATTTAATTGATAAATTAATATTTATTAATTTAAAGAGTGTTTCGAAAAAAATTGTTTAGGGATGAAATCTCAAAGAATTTGAAAGAACCCATATTAGTGAAAATGTCATTCGTGAACTTGAGGTCATGATTAATGATCTTGGTTACCACAATATAATGGATGTTAATAACCTATTAGAAGGGTGAAAATGATACATGTTTAGAGGTCCAGAGCTTAAAACGAATTGTGGATATCATTAGAAACACAATGTTGATGATAAAGTTGAAGATGATACGATACATTTGGAACCAATTACGGGTAATTAAGGAGACACTTGCATCTAGAACTCTTCACGATTTTATGATGCAATTAGAAAAGATAACACCGAAACTTCCAGATGCAATAAGAAAAGTTGGAAATGAGCTACAACTAGATTTAAATTTTAACAAAAAAACAGAACATAATAGAATTATATTTTACTAAATTTTCTTAGATATATTTGTACTTTTAAAGAATTATTAATTTATAATATTAATGGGACCATATATTTATATAGGGGTCTTCTGAAAATATATTATCTTATTATATTATCGAAATGAATGATTTTTTTTCATTGGCCCAAGTCGGGATCGGAGGAAATTATTATCTTAGAAGAAAGATTATTAATTAACCAAGAATTAATTTAGCAAGGTTTTACTGTATCTAGTAAAATTATTTAAATCTTTCTAATTAGCGGTCCACTAAATTAAGTACTTAAAGTTTCATGCCTCTATATTCACTTATGCTTGCTATAATTAGTAACGACTAACAAGTATGAATTAAAGCCATGTTTAGTAGTTACGTATATAATATAGTAGTCACTATTTATGAATCTTCACACCTTTATAAATTGACATTAATAGTCTGTCACACCTCAAATCCGGATGTGATGGCATGTGTCCATTTCCCACCGGACACGTCAGCCTAACCCAACCACAACGATAGAGAAGTAGAAATACGAGAATAAAAGATAATAAATAAGCGGAAGACTTTAATTATGACTCAACACTACCCAGAATTTGGTTGTCACATGTACAAACCTCTAAATACAGAATTCAAATAAAAATATACAAGTCTCAGAGTATAGTTCTCGAATAGAACAAAACTGAAAGTAAAGATAACTCAAGGGCACGTTTGGAATGAACCGCTACTTCTCAAGTATGTCCCGAAGCTCAATCTGTTAAAGAAACTACTAAGCCGAATCTGAGAGAGAGCTATCAACCTACACAATTGTGTAGAAGCAAGGGTGAGTACCGAAAACCACAGGTACTCGCAAGTAACTCTAAACTAAGCAAAACTAGCAGCTACAAACAACTCCTTTCAATCCCAATCGAACCACCGAAACTTCAATCTAGCAGCAAACCAACCAACCTATACTAAACAGATCATATTCAACAGCAAGAACCAACAGTATATTCTCATCAAACTCAGATCAACAAATAAGAGCAAGTAGATCAAATTTCACATAAGAAGGGTAAACCGATACAATCCACACATCACAGACAAAGATAAGGCAAATGCGATGCAAAATGCAATAATGATGTCATGTAGTCGTGATGCATGTCTGTCCTACGATACACATCTGTTGACCTAATCAGTCCGCGCTGAATACTCAAATCAGAACCCATGGACCATGTATCACTGCCAGAACCAGATCCCATCGGCATCCAAATCGCTAGCCGAAGCTAGTCCATCTCATATATCTCTAGCCGAAGCTAGTCTCAACTGTGTCTCATATCCATCCATCCTCATATCAGTGTCTCAGAACTCATGCAACAGATAGTTCACACATGGGATGAATAATGAATATGCACATGTCATCAATCACAATCATATCACGATCACATCATAGTATTACACATCATAGTATTACACATCATCTGTCTCAATCACAACCATATCACGACCACATCATAGTATTACACATCACCTGTCTCAATCACAACCATATCACGACCACATCATAGTATTACACATCACCTGTCTCAATCACAACCATATCACGACCATATCATAGTATTACACATCACCTGTCTCAATCACAACCATATCACGACCATATCATAGTATTACACATCACCTGTCTCAATCACAACCATATCACGACCACATCATAGTATTACACATCACCTGTCTCAATCACAACCATATCACGACTAAGGCTGGGCACCGAAACAGGCTGTACCGGTACCATTCCAGTTCGTTCCGATCCGGTAGTATTCGGGACGGGATGGGATACGTTGAACCGGTACACGGAACGGAACGGTACCATGTTTTGGTACTGGTATACCGGTACCGATTCATCCCGGTTCATTCCGGTTCCGTTCCGATCCGGTCCGATCCCGGTAAATCATTTTTAATTAAAAAAAATAAAAAAAATTCATTATTTACTTTTATTAGCATTTCTTTTTTGTTTATTTAATTTTTTAAAAATTACAAAGTTAAGTTATTTAACTTACAAGTTATAAGTATAACTTAATAACTTATAAACTTCAAAAGATTCAAATCTTTAAAACTTATAACATAACTACATAAGCTCAAAAACTAAAAAAAAACTTTATTAAACTTAACTTACAAACTTATATACGTAAAAATTAAAAAAAATATCTTTAAAATAAACTTAAGTAAAATTATTATAAATTTTAAAACTTAATTACTATAAATGAATATAACTTAGAAAAATAAAAAAAACATTCGTATTTTCGTAATTAAAAATAACTCAAAAAAAATAATTATTTTTTGAAATAGCTATATGTGTCGTCCCGTTTATCCTATCCCGTTCCGTTCCGGTCCATTCCGGTCCGTCCCGATTCTATCCCGGTATAGAGTGGAACGGGACGGAACTGAGCCTCCATCCCGATAGTTTCGATCCGGTTCATCCCGGTACCGGTCAACAACCCGGTCAAACCGTCCCGTTTCGATTCGGTACCGATTCGTTCCGATCCGGTGGTCTCATTCCGGTCCGGTGCCCAGCCTTAATCACGACCACATCATAGTATTACACATCACCTGTCTCAATCACAACCATGTCACGACCACATCATCTGTCTCAACATCAATGTTTGTATCAATCATAGCCTACTCATGCTCTTCTATCCCCTCAATATCAGTTATCACATGACTTATTCAACAAATAAAACGCATCCTCAATCTCCATTACTCCCCAACACAATTAGGAATGTAGTCATGCGTAGTCTAAGAGTTTTACAAAGTTTGGAAGTCACTTGCCTTAAAACGAACTCCAAAAGTTACTTGACTTGTGCCTTTCCTTTCCGAGTATAATCCGGATCACGATAATCTATTCAAACAATTATTCACAATCACAATTCAAATCCAATGACACCAAAATCAAGAAATTTAGGTAAAAAAGGGCAAAACGGTCCAAAAGTCTCATATCGGAAAACGATACCCAAATTTGGAAATTTTTTATATAAAATGATCCTAAAAGTATTTGGAAACTAATGGTGAAAACCAATTTGAAAATGGAGTTGAAATCAATTCACAAACTCAATTTGAAGGAAAATCCACGTTCTTGAAGAAGCCTAAAATATTCGAATCCGAAACCCCGAATCGAAAATGAGATCTCTTGAAAAACATCTTACCCATGCTTAGATAAGTTCAGATATGAAATTTCATCAAAAACGAAGTTAAGATCGACCTTGAAATTCTCAATTTATCAAACTTTAACTTTACCGGGAAAGTCCAAATTGTACGCGGTTAATATGATGAAAATAATCGATGAATCAATAATTTTATGTTAAAATCAGTTTACCCATAGCATAAGGATCGTAAATATACCTTTTTCATCAAAAAGGGAGTCCAAATCGATGAAACCCCAATTTTTTCCAAGAGATTTACGAATAGGAAAAAAAACCAGATAAAGAAATTATGAGGAAATGTCGAATTGAAGATTGAATACTAACCCTCATATTAATTCAAGAAGAAACCCGTAAGAATCACTCCATTCCGATCTCTAGAACTCCCGATATGCTCAAAATACCAAATGAACACACTCTGAGATTTTTATAACAGTACATGGCTGTTATGCACCAGAAAAACAGCAGTTAATCTTTCACTAAAAATGCCGTAATTTCCTCATACGATAGTGAAATGACCCAATTCTTTTTGTAAATGTCTTAAATAATGATACGTACCTGCTCGTTCAATCGGAGCTCAATTTCATGCTCGTTTGCCCAGTCAAATATCATTTCTACTCGGTAAACAATTATTTCTTATTTGTGATAAAAGTCCAATCTCGGGTTAGCGAAAATGCACCAAAATTTGCAGATAAGTTCTATAATTCATGCTCAAAATTTTAGAACCTTCGAAATAATTTTTCGACCTTTAAAACTAATAATGAACCCTTTAGTTGCCACAATTTGCTGAAATAGTGTCAAAGCATCCAAGAAGCTTAAAAGCTCACCCAAAACTCATTTGGCACTTCCCGAACACAAACCAAATATGCTACTAGCTTGAAAATGACATTTCGGACTCAATGAAATCGTCGGAATTTGAATTCGAGGTCTCCTTGACCCGATATCCGATAAGGCGTCAAGAAACTAACTTTAGGCTCAAAAATTCGAAACGCACTCGGGGGCTCTAAAAATTCAACCAAGACTCATTCTAGACTTAGAATCACCCCCTGAATCCAACGGTGCCCTCGGAATTCCATTTCGAGCACCGGAACCTCATTTGTTGACCAAAGTCAACTCTTGATCAAAATTTCACAATTTTAGCAACTTAAGACCTCAAATCTTCGTTTTAACTCCAAATTCGACTCCGTAAATTCTCATAGACCCGTTTCGACATTCTAAAACTGCTGGAATCAACGGAAATCCGATTCGAGTCTCGAAACTCCAAATGACTCGAAGTAGCACTTTTATCCAAACTTTAACTCTTAAAAACTCAACTTCCCAAAAACTCAACTTTTCATCAATTTTCCTTCAAATCAACTTCGAAAATACAACAATTAGGACTCGGGGCAACTATCGGGAGGAGTAAAACGGTCATTTTATGAAAATTTCCGAAAATGACCTTTAGGGTCATTATATAGTCATACACCCACTAATATATGATCAGAGAACCAAATAGGTTATTATTTAATTAAGTTAGCAGCTAATTAAATATAGTGTTTTAGATTAAGCACCTATAAATAGGATGCTCTTTTTTTCTTCAATTTCCTAGTCTGCTCTTATACGCCAATATTAACATTGACGACTAGATCACTTCATTAATTTTCTGGTCACGAATCTATTATATTATTATTAACGAAACTCTAGTTGATTTTTCTTTCTTTAAGATCAGTTGCTAAAATTGATGACTAGGTCACTCATCTAATTCTATATATAGTCACAAGTCTATTATTATTATTATTTTTGTTAATAAGATACTTATATTAATAAATAATATGCATCAATACATGGGAAAGACAGTGCTAGACTCCTGCTAGTATATCGTCCAGGGTGGGGGAGTTACATTGAGTTTATAACTATTACATAAGTCGGAAGTATTTGGTGACTTCCATATCGTAACAAAATGAGTTCCTCCTTTGTTTGCTTCTAGTTTATTCGAGATAAACACTGGTGGAACCACTACTAAAAAAATTGCAAAAGGAGACCTCAAAAATAGGTCGCTAAAAAGAGACCTCATGAGGTCGCTATTTGCATCAATAACTTTTTTTATTTTTTTTTTAACAAGAGAGACCTCGTGAGGTCAATTTTATAAAAAAATCTTCCTAATTAATAATATAAGTGACTTATTTTAATTTTTTTAGTTTATAGTATGTCTTTGTATAAAATATGCGACCTCACGAGGTCACTATTTGTTAAAATAAAAAATACTAATTTAGGTTTATATATCTTGTGAGATCTCATTTTATTAGTCAAATTTGTAAAATAATATTTTAAAATAAGAGACCTCATGAGGTCTCTTATTTTTATTAAATTAAAATAAGAGGGCATTTTTAATTTAGTTCATTTCCTTTCCTGCTCTTCACCTAAAAGCTAAAAAAAGCCCTAACTTGTCTCTTCCCCATAGTTTTACAAATGTGTAGCCTTCGGTTGTCGTCAAGCCTCTCATCAGTTTGAAGTTTTTTAGTTTTCACCTTCGGAACTCACTCGGTTTGAAGCCAAAGCTTTCGTCATCGATTCAAATTCTCGGTGTCGATTTCTTTCTCTGCAAATAAAGGTGAATCTTTCAATCTTTAAACCAAGTTGTAACTATATTGTTTATTTATTGCAAGCATCCATCAATGTAGACTCTCTCTTTCAATTTACTGCAAGCATTAGTAGAATTTGTGATTCTCTTTTCACTTCATGAACATATAATTAACTTTGGGTTTTACTCTTGTTCTATTTTAATGTCCTGTTTTGACTTCTCATGATGATTAACATGAATGCTAGCAAGTTTTGTATCATATAATTTAGAAGAAGATACATGGGTAGTAATGTCTAAGAATAAAGAAATAAACTCGGTTATGAAGATTTTCTATTATATTTTGAGATTATTTTACCTTATATCTCACTCTAAATAACTCCTAATAATCATGTGTTGAATTCTGATTTAAATTTAGAACTAATATCATTTTGATTCATGTCTCTGTATGTATTTTGGTTGTTTTTTAACTGAGGAGAGAAAAGTTATATATATATATATACACACACTATAGTCTATAGATATAAACCATCGTGCAATAATGAGGAGAGACAAGTTAAGAAACCATTGTACCGAGAAAGGTCCTTGACCCTTAATAGTGCCTATTGGCTGCATCATCATCATCATCATGCTAGTTGAAGCTGCTGCCTCAAATGCAAGAATCCCCTTAATACTACTAACTGGGAAGATGACTTAATTTCTTGCTTGAAAAATTCAAATTTTGTGTGTAGATGGATCATAGTTTGATGTATAATAGGAATAATTTTGGTCAAGAGGGGCTAAGGCCTAAAGATACATGGGTAGTAATATCTAAGAATAAAGAAATAAAACCTGTTATGAAGATTTGTATTGTATTTTGAGATTATTATATCTTATATCTCAATCTAAAATAATCACGTTGTAAATTCTGATGCAAACTTAGAACTAATATTGTTTTGGTTTATGTCGTTGTATGTATTTTAGTTGTTTTTAAACTGAAAAATGTATGGATTAGATGTTTTTGCTGATAATTGACAATTAAGATGACTTGTTCTTTGTTTATGAGTAATTAAGATGACATATGGATCTACCTATTATTTTATTGGTTGTAGTAATGAGAAGAGGAAAGTTATATATATACTATAGTCTATAGATATAAACCATTGTGCAGTAATGAAGAGAGGAAAGTTAAGAAATCATTGTGCCCAGAAAGGTCCTTGACCCTTCTGTAGTAGTGCCACCTTACTACTATTTTTTTAATGATGTATTCTATTTTGATTTATTTAGGGAAGTGGACATTATTTGGGACAAACTGTTGAGAGAAGTATGCTTTTGTAGTCACCAAAGATACATTTATTCATTTGCACAAGGCCTCGTTAAGCAGTCCCTACTAGGATTGTTACAATTTGATTTTCAGTAAATTATTACATAAATTAGTGTTTAACAAATTCAATTTTTTGTGATCTTTATGTAGATGAATCGTAGTTGGATGTATAAAATGACTAATTTTGGTCGAATGGGGCTAAGACCTGAATTTGTATAAGGCGTCACTGGTTTTGTGGAGTATGCAAAGACACTAGAACTTTTTCAACGTAATGGTGTGCTTAAGTGTCCTTGTAATAAATGTCAATGTTTGAATTATGAAAAACCAGATATTGTTAAGGGCGAAGGATCCAAGATTTAAGCAAATGAGTGAGATCGGTAAGAAGGCTAGACCATCTACTAAGGGTGGTTCTCTACACACAAGTGGGGCTTAAAGTCAAGGAAGTATGAGGAGGAAATTGGTATGTATCATTTTTCTGTAAGTTTTTATATATTTTAGGTATTAATATTTAATTACTCTTGATTATAACTTAATTAGTTCAATATGTAGGAAAAGGAACTAGGAAGATTGGTAACTTAGACTGAGGCATTCAGGGCAACATACATAAGAAAGAAGAAAAATCTCGAAGATCCAGACGTGTGGGTTGAGCCGCGAGCTGAATTGACCTATGTAAGCCTCTAATTTAAACTAATAGTTACTTGCTTTCTAAATTTATATTCTAATAATAATACCATTCAATTTAAAATCGATATCTTCAAGTTTTGGAGGATTTACGACAAACTTAACCAGAAGAAATCGAGGTATGACACTTACCCAAAAACAGGCTGAGAGAGTGTGGCTAGACTTGATTGGTGGGCCGAGTAGATATGAGTATGCCTATGGCATGCCACAACAAACCTTTTGTGAATATCATTCTGAGTTTGAAGGCCTAAGTAGTTCCTATGATGATGAATCGATGAAGAAAAATTTAGCTATGGAGCAAAAGATAGCTGAGCTATCTAGCCAAGTCCAAGACTCGTGGGCTAGGGAAAGGCGCAGGGACATAGAGTATGAGGGTCTTAAGGCTTAATTAGATGCATTACTTGCTTCAGGAGGGATTCCCCCTTGTTCCAATGACGTCATTTTCCCTCCTCAACCCTCTCGGTCTCAACCTACTCGATATCCAGTCTATGGTCAACAAAGAAATATGACAGATGAGTCTAGTAGTGATGAAGAAGATGAGGATCATGTGGCAAACACACTACCACATTAGTGAAGTTTAGAGTTGTAATAGATAATCTAAGTTCTTTACTTTATGACTTTTTTATGGGACTTATTTTTTTTGTGAATGCATGATAACATTGAAATCCTATTATATAACTTATGAATTTTATGATTTTTCGTTCAATTTCGGATTACGTTGAAGGTGAGTTGCATATTGAGTTGATAAGAGAATATTTAGTAAATGTGTTGTATTAGTTGATTGTTGGAAACTCTTTGAGCTTGATTTAGCTAATTAAAAAGGTATTGAATTAATATGACGGTGATGAGCAGCTGCAAAAACAGTTACAAGTTGTTAGCTTTTTTCCAGAAAAAGAGGTCTCTTCTTTGCATTTTATTTTCCAGAAATTTCATAAAAGAGATCTCATGAGGTCTCTTTTTTGCATTTTATTTTTTAGAAATACAGTAGAGAGACCTCAGGAGGTCTCTTTTCTGCAGTTTATTTTTTAGAAATGCAGTAAAGAGACTTCACGAGGTCTCTTTTTGGCAATTTCATTTTTTAGGCTATGAGATAAAGCGGCCTTGTGAGGTCTCTCTTTTTAAATATAAAATAAAAATAAATAATATAATAGTGACCTCATGAGGCCACCTTTATTAAAAATAAAACAAATGTAAATTATGAAATTGCGACCTAATGAGGTCTCTTTTTAAAAAAAATTGGAAAATTTATTAGTGACGTCGTGAGGTCTCTGTTTGGCGACCTCATGAGGTCTCTACAAAAAAGTCACCTACATTATATCGACCTACCGTTGAGGTCTCTTTTTAGGTCTCTTTTTTCAGAAAAGAGACCTCATGAGGTCTCTTTTTTAAGTCTCTTTTTACAGTTTTTTTAGTAGTGAACTTCGAGGTACAAAAAGGAACTAGCTTGCTTCATCTTGGACCCCTCCCTTGCTAGAGCATCTGCCCACCTGGTACCCATTCTCCATTCGAGTCTCTATTATTATTAACATATCTTTAGTTGATATTTTTTTCGTTAACCACTAAGATATTTTAATTCGCTATTGATCTAGCTGCTTTTTGGAGCTTATTGTAAGAATTATTATTATGAAATAAAAGCCATCATGTAATGTTTGTTAATTATGCTATATGGTATGATAATATTTTCCCTTGGTGTTTACTTGCTTCAACTAGTCGTTTACTATTATTATCAAGTATCAATATACACTAATAATGTAAATTATTGTGAAGACAATCTAGCTAGCTACAAACTCTCATTCCTTGATAAAATAATTAATTCTCAAACATTACTAGAAATTTGCACACCATTTTTTTAAACCATATTTTGCTCCATTTATACCTCATATTTTGATAGGATCAACAAGCAATGCGATGAGTCTGTCCATAAATCCGCAATTAGTACTTATAAAATCATTCTTTTCGAAAGAAAGTGTCAAACGTGTAGGATTTATTGCTTGTTCTAAAGCAAACATTGGTACTTGAGAAGGACAGAACAATTCTGTGTTTATATCTTTCCATGCATTACTCATTATCTTCTGAACCTTGATATATGTCTCTTGCTTTGAAACTCCATGTTCTTTCATATAACATTCAAAGAATGATGGTATATGTGTTCTTTGTTGTTCAAACTGCATCGAATAGATTTTTATATGTTCATTACGATAAAATATTTTAAAAAAAATTATCAAATTAATTTATTATATTGAGTAAAATGTGGATTTGGCATAGTACTTACATGATGTCCAATAATGTCGTCCTTTAATCGACTTAATACTGATGAAGCTCGAAGAATCGAAGAATCACTTGTTACCCATTCCAAAGTTTCTTTGGTTATAATAAATTCCTCCAAACATACCAAGGAAATTGTTGCAATCAATTTGATGGCAATGCTTGTAATTGCATTTTCCATATACTCCTCACATTTTGGAAAATAGCAAGCATTCAACCATTGTGCTTCCTTGAAATATGATTTGATCCATTTTTTCATCTATAATGAATAATAGAAAAAGTAAAATTAGATAATGAGCATACTTTATCTACTTTTGGATTGTGATTTCATTAATTATCACATGACTTTTGTTTTCTCGTACCAAATTCATTAAATTATTTTTTCATAGTAATTCTATTTTCTTTATATGTTCACATTGACAAATAAAGTGAAAATTTATTTTTAAAATACTGGACAAATAAAAATGAACAGAGTGAGAGTAATTATTTTAGAGAGATTAATTAATAAGGATGAGTTATTAATTAATCAAGCTTATTTACCTCAACTTTTGCATAGTAGACCCGATCTGCTTTACCTTCTTTTTTCAATTCATCTTCTATTTCATTAAGAAACTCTATTAAGACTTTATAAATACGTCTCAAATTAGGTGGCACCGATTCCATGGCACTAATTTCACATCTGCATGAAATTATACGAAAAATAAGTAGCTTGATTCTCATAGGTGGTCAAATTACCGCCACATAAAAATGTAACGGAGGGAATAACATTGTTATACTTTACCTCTCTATTGCATTTGTGAAAAGCACAAGTTCATCAAATGTTGCATAAGCATCAAAAGTGTCATCAACAATGTTAATGATGGCGATTATTTTTCCTGTCATTATTCTTGCACGACTCTGTTGAGGCTCAAAATGCAATCCAACTGCTCCAAAGTAACACTCCACTAATCTATCTCTTGCATATGAAAATTTATTTGCAACATCTATATTTTTCCACCATCTATAGTATAAAATATGGAATATATATTAATTAGGGATTAGTTACGTTAGAACCATAATTATGAGATTGGAGATGGTAAGAGTACTAATCTTTACCTTGTAAGTTCGCTAAGCTCTCTTTGGTACACCTTTTGCAAAATATTGAAATCCAATTTCGCAAATTTCAAAAGCAAATCGTTACGCAATTCAACGTTCTCATACATATATATATTTTTCCTTGCTAACAACCTTGGTAGATTTGTATGAATGGGCTGGTTTAAGGCTTCACTAACTTGGGCCTTGAGTGAGTTGCCCAATTTAGGGGCCATGGACTCTAGATGAGTGACGGTAAAAGTTAGAGCTTCTTCAAGAATTTCCTCTCCGTGTACTCTTAGATGTGCTGCTTCATATAGACTTAATAATCCTTGAACATCTTTAGTAAGAGTTTCCTTGAATGTTCCGTCATGATTGGTGAATTTTTTGAAAACATCTGCTTTAACATCATAATATAATTATATCAAAGTAATTAAATTAGTAATAATTAATTAAAGAGTCACGCAGTATAGGAATAAATTAGTTACCAGAAGAAATGTAATGTCTTTGTTGTCTCACTAGTCGAAATCGAAGAGCAACAACGTATAGATCGTCATCATTGCTAGACTCTTCAAAAATGTTCTGAATGGATATTTCGATGTCATTTTTGAAATGATATTCCACTCCCAATCGTTGGATTGTGTCAATCAATACAAGTTTTTGTGTACTATTATCTGGTAATTCTACTAACATTTGCCTTACTTTTTCTTTCAACTCTTCATGTTCATGTTTTTCTTTGCTACTAATTTCCTGCACCAAATGTTAAGTGTTAATATTAGACATAGAGTAATACCTCAATTATATAAATTAATCATAGGGATTAGGGAAAATAACTATTGCCTATTTATGCAACATTTGATTGACCGTATAATATAAGAAAAAAGTTTTAAATTGGATACACTACCAATATAATTACCCTATTAATTAGGTCAATTTAGCTAGGCGTTTGGACATGAATTGATGTTATTTGAGAAATAATAATTAGTATTTGAAGATGAAGTTGAAAAATAGTTTGGAAGTTAAAAGTTGTATTTGAACACGCATATTTCAAAACAAGTGTTGTGAATCCCGAAGAGAATTGGTTTGTGAAAAACTCATTTTAAATAAACTAGCCAAAAAATCGTACTTATAATATGCAACTAAACACTACTCTGAAAATATTTTTAGAAAAAAAAGTAATAGATTGCCCCCGGCCTAGAGTTGTTCGAAAAAGTCACTTACACATTGAAACTTTGGGGACGATCTATTACTCCCTTTATTTTGATTAAAATGAAATCAATATCCCTCAAAGTTCAGATAGTCAACCAATTGAATTACTATCTATTTGTCCAGAATTTTCACCTAGTTTGACTACCTGAACATTCATACATTGGTGAGGGTTCGACTCCCCATACACCTTGTAATTCCCTACCTTTTTTTCTTTTTTTTTAACAGCAATGAAGATTCTATTTCAAAGCAAAAGGGAGGACCAAACCTTACCTCATGCAAGAGTACTAGCTAGAATGGTAGGCCATTCTTACAATTTTAGTTTCCAAAAATAAAGCTAAAGAGGAAGATCACAAATATAAAGCATGCAACCACCAACAGATGTGGTGAAGCAGATAAGATTGCTCCTTCCTTAATCAAAGATCTCGGGTTCGAGTCTTGGGTATGAAAAAATCGAACACTTTTTCCCGAACGGAGTCCTACTCAGCACGAATCCAAAATAGTCAGACTCTAATACAGGTATCAGCCACTAGATAAAAAAACAAAAAAAATATAAAGCATGCATAAGTAATAATTGTGTAAATAATATACCGTGATTTGAGGAGTGTAGGAGAGGAAAAAGTCTCCCCAAATAGTTGAGTGATAATTTACCAATGGACGTTTAGTAGTAGTACTAATGGAAGAATCAACCATTTCTCCACTTATTTTTAATTTACTCATATTTAATAAAGGGGTATAATATGATGAATATATTGTATGTGGTACTTTGAGTTTAGAATAACTAGTGTTGAAGAGGAATTTTGATTCAACATTTCTCAAATTACAAGAGTAATTGGGAGAAATAACCATTGTTTTTTAGTATTAGTTTTTCTTATGATAATTGAAAATTGAGGGATGAAGAAACTCCTACATTCTTGGGCTCTATTTATAGTAATATTATGGAGTATGTTATGTGAAGTTATAACAAGGCTATCTCCACCAGACTTTATCAAAGAATAACTTCCTAAGGATAAGGATGAAGTAACCTCTACTAGGCTAATCAGGCCATCTACTTGTAATAGAACCTTGCTATAACTACTTAACTTATATATATATATATATATATATCCTCTTAACTAAAAGTAAAATAAAATATATTATGTGAAGAAAATTCTTCACACACTATAACAAAAATAACTTTTAGCAGTAATTAATTTAATTAATACCTAAGCTATCACTCATCAAATAAGGCGGAAAAATGGGTTCCAAAGAATTTATGATTATTGGCTTTTTTTTTTGCATATTATTTTTTAGTTAGGGAGCTGGCTACTGTAAGATTATTTCTCCTTATATTCTTTTGTCTTTTTGAAATAAATGAATATCTAGTAAAATTATTTAAATCTTTCTAATTAGCGGTCCACTAAATTAAGTACTTAAAGTTTCATGCCTCTATATTCACTTATGCTTGCTATAATTAGTAACAACTAACGAGTATGAATTAAAACCATGTTTAGTACTTACGTATATTATATAATAGTCACTATATATGAATCTTCACATCTTTATAAATTGACATAAATAGTCGTACATCCACTAATATATGATCAGAGAAAAATACTTAATCGAGGAATTATTGATAGTGTAAACAATATAAGAACTTTTTGGGGGTGAATTAACATTGAAGATTGCATTACTGGAAAACCAAACAGGTTATTATTTAATTAAGTTAGCAGCTAATTAAATATATTGTTTTAGATTAACATTGACGACTTGATCACTTCATTAATTTTCTGGCCACGAGTCTATTATTAACGAAACTCTAGTTGATTTTTCTCTCTTTAAGATCAGTTGCTAAAATTGATGACTAGGTCATTGATCTAATTCTATAGTCACAAGTCTATTTTTTTTTTTTTTGGTTAATAAGATACTTATATTAATAAATAATATGCATCAATACATGGAAAAGGCAGTGCTGGACGCCTGCTAGTATTGTCCGGGGGGGGGGGGGGTGGACGTTACATTGAGTTTATTATATATATCCTAATTTTACAGTCCTTGTAAAGCATGTAATTGATCGATACACATCATTGATTTCTTCCATTTTATACGTTGTTATTATATTATTTAGAAAGTTAAAAGTGTTTACTCCGACCATGATTTTCTTAAATGTTTTGAATTATTGATAATTGTAGCTCTTTTTTAAAAAACTAATTATAATAATATGACTTATAATAGTTGGTATTTGGGTCAAAATATGTGATTTTTATAAATAAAAAAAATGAAAAAATCAATATATGTCTGAATTCACGAAAAAAATTTGAAAATGAAAATCAAATTATAAAAGGGAATAGGCTTCATTGCTGGATTTTTATTATAAGAAACATCGCTATGAAGACAATGTAGCTACAAAGTTTCATGCCTTGATAAAATAATTAATTCTCAAACATTACTAGAAATTTGCACACCATTTTCTTGAACCATATTTTGCTCCATGGATACCTCATATTTTGATAGGATCAACCAGCAACGAGAAGACTTTGTCTTTAAATCCGCCTTTAGTATTTATAAAATCATTTACTTGGAAAGAAAGTGTCAGACGTGTCGGATTTATAGCTTGTTCTAAAGCAAACATTGGTACTTGAGAAGGACAGAGCAATTCTGTGTTTATGTCTTTCCATGCATTTTCCATTATCTTTTGAACCTCGACATATGCCTCTTGCTTTGAAACACCATGTTCTTTCATATAGCATTCAAAGAATGATGGTATATGTGTTCTTTGTTGTTCAAACTGCATCAAATAGATTTTAATATGTTCAGTACAATAATATATTTAATTTTTTTGGTCTAGCCTAAACTTGAAATTTCACTAAAATACATAAATGCACGCACAATTAATGGGCAACTTGTTCTATTCATATATCTTTTTCATGTAGCAAAATTATTTTTCCCCGCTTTTTTGTACTTTGGCATAACTCAAGTATTAATATCCAAATTTCAACCTATTAAGTATATTTGTTTCTAGATATTTTACAACTATGAATAAGTCTGATTTAGTACAAAAACTTAAAATGATCAAAGTGTTGTTAACTTAGATTATTGAGAATTTGATACTTAGAGTATTTAATTTGTACAAAATCTTAAAAGATGTTGAAGTGTGTGACAATCTCATCTAAAAAAATTAAGCTGCTAGAGAGAGCACACTTATTATTATTTAATGATATTCTCAACATGCCCCCTCACATGGAAATTCTTTTTAATTTTGGGTGGTGTGGCGATGAGATTCGATCTCAGGACATTTGTCTGCTTTGATACCATGTTGAAATGTGTGACCATCTCATCTAAAATCTTAAGTTGTTAGAGAGAGCACACTTTTTATTATTTAATGATATTGTCAACAAAAGAAAACTCTATTTGACTTCCCAAATAGAAATAGGTTCGCATAAATTGTGGAACATACACAAAGTACTACACCTAGAAATTATATTAGCTTGTAAATTCTATTTGATAATTTTATCAAATTCATTTATTATCTTGAGTAAAATGTGGATTTGGCATATTACTTACATGATGTCCCATGATGTCGTCCTTTAATCTGCTTAATATTGATGAAGCTCGAAAAATCGAAGAATCACTTGTCACCCATTCCAAAGTTTCTTTGCTTATAATAAGTTCCTCCAAACATATTAAGGAAATTGTTGCAATCAACTTGACGGCAATGCTTGTAATTGCATTTTCCATATACTCCTCACATTTTGGAAAATAGCAAGCATTCAACCATTCTGCTTCCTTGAAATATGATTTGATCCATTTTTTCATCTATAATAATGAAAGAATAGAAAAGTAAAATTAGATAATGAGCAAACTTATATCTGCTTTTGGGTTATGATTTCATGAATTATCGCATGACTTTTATTTTTTTTCTACCAAATTCACTAAATTATTGTTTTGTAGTAATGAAATTATTTGCGTCTGACTTTACTTAAACAAAATTGAATGACTTCACAACCTATCGTATATTAACATAAGAATTAAGCCCATAAGTAATGATGACTTCACAAAAAATTTAGGTAAATGAGTGACGTCCTTGATAAAATAAAGTAATTTGAAATTGAGTGACCATCCCATAAAATTAATTCTTCCTCACCTACAATTTTTTTTTAGAACAGTGAATAAATAAAAGTGAACAGAGGGAGAGTAGTAATTAGTTTCAGAGAGATTAATGAGGATGAGTTATTAAGCAAGCTTACCTCAACTTTTGCATAGTATACCCGGTCTGATTTACCTTCTTTTTTCAATTCATCCTCCAATTCATTAAGAAACTCTATTAAGACTTGATAAATAGGTCTCAAATTGTGTGACACTGATTCCATGGCACTAATGCCACATGATCTGCATGAAATTATATGAAAAATACGTAGTTTGATTTACGGGTCAAATGCCGTCACATAAAATATAACTGAAGGAATAACAATAATGTTTTTCATAGGGGGGTTGAATAAGTTTATACTTTACCTCTCTATTGCATTTGTGAAAAGCACAAGTTCATCAAAGGTTGCATAAGCATCAAAAGTATCATCAACAATATTGAGAATGGAGAGTATTTTTCCTGTCATTATTCTTGCACGACTCTGTTGAGGCTCAAAATGCAGTCCAACTGCTCCAAAATAACACTCCACCAATCTGTCTCTTGCATATGAAAATTTATTTGCAACATCTATATTTTTCCACCATCTATAGTATAAAATATCGAATATATATATTAATTAGGGATTAGTTACGTAAGAACCATAATTATGAGATTTGAAAAGGGTAAGAGTACTAATCCTTACATTGTAAGTTCGCTAAGCTCTCTTTGGTACACCTTTTGCAAAATGTTGAAATCCAATTTTGCAAATTTCAAAAGCAAATTGTTACGTGATTCAATGTTCTCATACATACATATATTTTTCCTTGCTAAGAACCTTGGTAGATTTGTATGAATGGGCTGGCTTAAGGCTTCACTAACTTGGGCCTTGAGTGAGTTGCCCAATTTAGGGGCCATGGACTCTAGATGAGTGACGGTAAAAGTTAGAGCTTCTTCAAGAATTTCTTCTCCATGTACTCTTAAATGTGCTGCTTCGTACAAACTTAATAATCCTTGAACATCTATAGTAAGAGCTTCCTTGAATTTTCCGTCATCATTGGTGAATCTTTTGAAAACATCTGATTTAACGTCATAATATAATTATATCAAAGAAATTAAACCAGTTAATTAAAGAGCCACACAGTATTGGTCTATTTGAATACAAGGTGCACTAATCTATAATTCTATATATAGGATAAATAATAAAGAAGAAATTAATTAATTACCAGAAGACATGTAATGCCTTTGTTGTCTCACTAGTCGAAATCGAAGAGCAACAACGTATAGATCGTCATCATTTTTACTTTGTTGGGACTCTTTAAAAATGTTCTGAATGGATGTTTCGATGTCATTTTTGAAATGATATTCCACTCCCAATCGTTGGATTATGTCAATCAAGACAAGTTTTTGTGTACTATTATCAGGTGATTCTACTAACATTTGCCTTACTTTTTCTTTCAGCTCTTCATGTTCATGTTTTTCTTTGCTACTAATTTCCTGCACCAAATATTTAGCGTTATTATTTGATCATCAAATATTCAGAACATAAAATCTGGCATAGAATAATACTTTCATTATATAAATTTAATTAGAGGGATTAGGGAAAATAATTGTTGCATATTTAATGCAACATTTGATTAACCGTATAAGAAAAAAAAATTTGGATACACTACCAATAAAATTGCACTATTAGGTCAATTTAGGTAGGCGTTTGGACATGAACTGAAGTTATTTGAAAAATAATAACTAATATTTGAAGAAGAAGTTGAAAAATAGTTTGAAAGTTAAAGTTGTGTTCGAACACGGTTATTTCAAAACGAGTGTAGTGAATCCGGAAGGGAATTGGTTTGTGAAAAAAACTCATTTTAAAAAACTAACCAAAAATCATACTAATGTGCGACCAAAGAAAATATTTTTCGAAGAAAGGGAGGGAAAAACTAAATCATGTTCAAACGAAAGTACTTCTAAAGCTGTTCGAAAAGCTCAAATAGTCAACCAATTAAACTACTATTCATTTGTCGAACTTTCACCTTGTTTGACTACATGAACATTCATATGTTTGGTCACGAGGGTTCGATTCCCCATACACCTTATAATTCCCTACCCTATTTTCCTTTCTCTATTAGGGTTTTTCCCTGATTTTCTTACCTTATTTGAAGTTTATTTTTTCCTAAAAGAAAAGACAAAACATTATCATAAATGTTTTATTTTTCCCGAAAGGAAAATATAATTTTCTTTCATATTTGGGTTATTCCTTCCTTAGAGGAAATGTTTGGAATCCTATAAATTGAAGACCCCTTTTCTCATATCAAAAAAATATAATAACATCCACAATGTAGACGTTTAAGAGTTTAGTTTATGGGGAAATTTTTCTCTCTACAATTTTAATATATATTTTTTTATACTAGTTTTCATATAATAATATTATGTTTTTAGTATAAGTTTTTGTAGTCTAATTTATCAATAATATGATTTGCAATTGTAACCTTCTGCATGACGCCCTAATCACTTTCGAACCCAATATTCTCTACCCCGATGTAATTAAAAAAAACACCAAAAATTAAGTAATGATTGTGTAAATAAAATACCGTGAGTTGAGGAGTGTAGGAGAGGAAAAAGTCTCCCCAAATAGTTGAGTGATAATTTACCAATGGACGTTTAGTAGTAGTACTAGTAGTGATTGAAGAATCAACCATTTCTCCACTTATTTTTAATTTACTCATATTTTTTTCTCTCTTCAATAAAGGGGTATAATATGATGAATATATTGTATGTGGTACTTTGAGTTTAGAATAATTAGTGTTGAAGAGGAAATTTGATTCAACATTTCCCAAATGACAAGAGTAGTTGGAGGAAATAGCCATTTTTTTTTCTATCGAATATGGGTTTTTCTTATGATAATTAAAAATTTAGGAATGAAGAAACTACTACATTCTTGGCTCTATTTATAGTAAAGTAATATTATATGTTATGTGAAGTTATAACAAGGCCATCTTTTTGTAGTCTCCACCAAACTTTATCAAAGTACAACTTTCTAAGGACAACTCTACTAGACTAATTACATCATCTATTTCTAATAGGTTAGCCTGTTTCGATAACCTTGTCGTAGTTACTACCCCGTATAGGGATAATAATGTAACCAAAATTAAAATAAAATATGTTATGTGAAGAAAACTCTTCACACACTATAACAAAAATAGTTTTTAGCAGTACTAAATATGCATATTAATAATGAGTGCGAAAGCATTAGTTAATTGTCATTGCATTCAATGTTGTTATAGGCTTGAAGGACATTTACAAAGAGTATTATTTACCTGTTAAAACACATATTTAGCAACAATCAAGCTATATCGTTAATTAATTACCAATAAATATCCTTTTTTTAAAATTTCATACTTAAACTATCACCCACAAAGGAGAAAAAATGGGTTCCAAAAGCATTTCTGATTCCTGGCCTTTTTTTTTTATGACAAGGGAAATCCGCAGCCGCTACCCTTTGGGTGTGCACAGGGTAAAACCTCCGCTCCTATGCAATAGTTCACAAACCACATAAGAGAGGTAACCCGCACTAGGCAAGCCCGGTGCGACGAGCTCGACCTAGAAGGCAAACCCCTTGCTTTCGCTAGCAAGGGATTTCGAACTTAAGACCTCCAACATGAAAGTCTCAAAGCCCAAACCACTGGGCTACCCCAAATGGTGATTCCTGGCCTTTTTATGGCCATATTTGTAATGAAAAGCTCTGAGGTTTTAGGGAGTTGGCTAAGACTTCACTAAATTAAGTACTTAAAGTTCCATGCCTCTATATGTATTCACCAATGCCATAGGTGATGAGGCAATGGACAAAGAGCCACACAATAGATTAAGGGTAATGCTAAATGGCCAAAAAATTTGGTCAGAATTTGGCTAGAAAATTAAAAAGTCTATAATATCCTTTTTATTTTAAAATAAACTGATCTTTTTTTCATTTTTTAATTAAAAGGTATTAAAGTTAAAAGGGTAAAAATGTTCAAAAAGGTAAAATAACATAGTGTGAAATATGTTATTTTACCATTATGGACAAATTCTGACCAAATTTTCTGGCCAAAAGGATTTTTCCATAGATTAATTATGTGGATTGTGGAGCAATATATTACAACTAGATATGGACCTCGTGTCAGCACAGGGCCCAACATATATTACGTTGATCAATTTCTTAACATGTTTTTATATATTAGAGTCAACCAATTTTTTATATAGAGAGAGAGAGATTTTTAAAGTTGCTAATTATTGTGATTTATGGTACTTTTTACGTAATTTTCACATAATATATATTACTCCTTTTGTGTTGATTTATGTGATATAAATGAAATTTCAAAAGTCAATCAATATTTTTATAAATTTTTTTTGATTTTCAAGTTATTAATTATTGTGATTTACAATATATTTTATGTATTTTATATAATATCTCTCTCTTTATCTCAATTTATGTGGTATAGATGAAATTTTGAGAGTTAACAAAATCTTTTTATATATTTTCAAATATTTTGAAGCTATTAATTATTATGATTTATAATACTTCTTACATAATTTTTTAATATATATATAAAGTGATAAAAGACAAAAAAAAAATTTAAAAGAAAACTTTAAGTTGCCAAACTACCACCCCTTGCTACAAGCAGGCACGTTTACTAAAAGTTGCCTGCTTGTAGCCTCTTCTATAGTATAGTAATAATATATTTACAAGATACGGGATTTGTGCAAGCACGGGTCCAATATATATTATTTTTAATTTTAATTTATGTGACACGGATGTAACTTGAGAAGTTATTCAAAATTTTATATGATTTTTAAAAATATTTTAAGTTACTAGTTACTATGATTTATAGTTTTTTCAAGTGATTTTGAGGTAATATATATTATTTTGTTTTCCCAATTTATTCGGCATAGATATAATTTCAAAAAATAATCATTTTTATGTCTTTTAAATATTTTAAATTGTTAATTATTGTAATTTTTGTAGTACCTTTTACGTAATTTTTAAATATTTTTTGTTACTTCTCATGTCCCAATTTATGTGGTATTGATATAATTTTGAGAGTTAGCCAATTTTGTTTTTGTCTTTTAAATTTTTAAGTTGTTAATTGATTTATAATACTTTTAACGTCACTGTCAAATAATATATATCATTTTCTCTAACCCATTTTATATTTCACAAATAGAATTTTGAGAGTCAGTTAATTTTTTTATATGACTTTTAAATATTTTAACTTATTAATTATTTTGATTTAAAGTATTATTATTGTAATTTTCAAATATATAACAAGCTAAAAAAGAAAAGTAAGACAAAATTAAAAGGAAAAAAGTACAGAATTAATGGTCAAATTAATATGACGCAAATAAAATTTGAAGAGTCGATCAAGTACTATTGTATATAGTATTTTTTTTAAATTAAGTTGTTAATTATTGTGACTTATAATACTTTTAACATCATTTTTACAAGGGATAATTTCATAGACCTCCCTTCAGGTTTTCCTTTATAACACGGACCTCCCCCGTTGTTTGATATATTACATTGACCTTCCTTATTCTCACTTTTTTATAACAAAACTAAGTTTAGTGATTAAATTTACATAATATTCCAAAATTACCCCTTGTGACCTTAACTATTAAATACTAAATATAAAGCTTCTGTAGATTTTCTTAATACTCTACCTTTCTACCATTATTATAAATAATATCTAGCGATTTCTTCAAATCATCATCAATTTTCCAATGTTTACTGCCATTATGCAGTAGCCACAGTTAATAATGATCTAAAGAGTAATATTAGATGCAATGCAATAAAACCAGCTCTTTTATAGATTATTATTAATTTATTTTATATATTATTAAGAAGTTATAATACTTCAGTTTGATGTAGATCTTCATCAGAAAAAATATTTATCAACAATTTTTTTTACAATTATCCACTAATTAGGTTAAAATGATTTAAATTTCAATGTCGGATTTATGTAAAGTTACTAATCAAAATGAATAATAAGCTGTTTGAGATCTTCTTGAAAATTTGATAAACTCTTGAGAGGAGATTATATTAAAAGACTAGAATTTTATTAATAAAAGAAGCCACATAAGGGTAGTTTTGGAATATCAAATAAAATTTATCACTTAAATTAGTTTAGTTACAAAAATGTCAAAATAAGGGAGATGAGTGTAATATATCAAACCACAAGAAAGATTAGTGTTATAAAGACAAATCTGGAGAGAGGTCTCTGAAATTATTTGGATATTTTTTCTTATATTCTAATTTATGTGGCACAATAAAATTTAGAGAGTCAGCCATTTTTTATATAATTTTTCAATATTTGAACTTTTGTGATGGCAATTATGATATATAGTAACGCTCCATGCTATTTGGGGGGTACATATCAGTTTGATTTAATTTTCTATTAAACTAAATCTAAATTAGTCATGTCAATTTATTAAATTTTAAAATCACATTAAGTCAGGTTTTTGGTTTCGGTTTTAGTTGGTTTTTTTGATTTTTTATAATTATATCGTGATTGAAAAAGAGATTAAATATACTTTCACTTATCGGTATGATAAGCTAAACTTTAAAAACGTTAAATGAATAGAAATCTTCAAAAAGACGGTAAAATTGACATGAGTACAAAATAATTTTATTGAAATCATTATGTTAAATTTATACGATTAAAGGCTCTAGTCAAACTGGATACAAAACAAAATATTTACAGAGTAGATAGTTAACTTCGAATTTTAAAAGTATAATTGTAACTTCCGATTTGAAAATAAAATAAAATATTTATAAAAGTTTACAAGTCCAAATTTAAAATAATATATCTAAACATTGAAAACTATAAACTAATAAAAAATATATTAACAAAATAGATTATAATTAATATTTTTTATCTATAAATAAAAAATAAAATAATATATGTTATATCGATCTGGTTTGGATTTGGTTTAAATTTTTTTCTTTTAAGATATTTCAGTTCGAAAAAAAAAATTGATGACTAGATCACTGATCTAATTTCTTTAATCACGAGTAAGTGAGCTTTAGTTGATTTTTTTTCTTTAACTACTAAAATATTTCAGTTGCTAAAATTGATGACTAGGTCACTGATCTAATTTCATAATCACGAGTCTATTATTATTAACGGATTTTTAGTTGATTTTTTCTCTATAACTACTAAGATATTTCAATTCGCTATTGATCTATTTCTCCAATCACGAGTCTATTATTTATTGGAATAATCTAAAATATCTCCAACC
This sequence comes from Solanum verrucosum, assembly GCF_900185275.1. NCBI lineage: Eukaryota > Viridiplantae > Streptophyta > Magnoliopsida > Solanales > Solanaceae > Solanum > Solanum verrucosum. The sequence continues at coordinate 1,012,162 of NW_026020302.1, read as the reverse complement.
AAACTCGTCTGAATATCTTAGAAAAACAGGAAAAAAAAATTACAGTAAAATCATGCTGTTTGCATATTCTATCTAGATATTTTTTTAATTTTTTATTTTGGTTAAATATCTAGATATTTTTCAACCTAACTATTATCATGATTCATTATATTTTATATAGATGTGGTAAAAGGTGCAGTGAACTTATTGAATTGTATAACCTAACCTAGTGTCAGAGTTATTCAATGTCGTCTGAATATATTAAAAAATATAGCATCTATGTGATTATTTCATTTAAAAAATTTAACAACTAAAGATGGTATATTTTTATTTATTTAATTATATTATCAACACTCTATCTCACATAAAGGCTTGATTATTCTTTTCCTTGATGAAAAATGTAAAAAAAAAAAAAGGTTTTATAATGAGTGATAGTAAGATTTAAAATCAATATCTTTATAATAAAAGGGAGTTGCTCGGATGATAAGCATCCCTCACTTTCAAGTTTCAACCATAAGGTCGTGAGTTTGATTCACCAAGAGAGCAAAAAGGTGAGAGTTCTCGTTGTTCTAATAGCTAACACCCCTTTGCGTATATATTGTAGTTCCTATTTCTAGGAACACTTTCAATAGATTTTTATTTATTTATCTATAGAAATTTTAAACTCAAATCTCTAATTAAGCATCACAATATTAATCCATATCGATGTATAACAACTTTCATATTACTGTTCAATAATCAAATTACCCCGATTTGTGCACGAGTGTGCTGACTTAAACGTAGAACAGATATCATTACAATTAGTAAAATAATGCAAATCATAAATTAAAAAAAAAAATGGGAATTCAAATTGTTTTATCACGTTTATTTTTGTAAAATAAAAAAATAATATTTTCTGAAGCTTGAGCAGTAGTAATAATGAAAGGTGGTTGGGTAGCAAGTTAAATTAAAATGACTTTTCAACTCAACTATAGTACTTAATTTAAGTTGGTATTTATAATGATTTTAATTCGTAGGCCAGCAGTTGTACTAGGCTCTTTCCTCTCGAGAAAAAATTATTTGTATTTGATATATATATAATATTTTTAATATTAAATATAGTTAGTTAGTAAGTAATTAGTTAGTTTATATATTTTGGATTCTAATTTTTTAAGATAATGGATTCTAGATAAAATTATTTATTTATATTAAATAAACTTTTTAGTATAAAGATAAGACTGAATCAAAATTACTGAAAATTCTATCAAATTCATAGGTATTATTATGACTTCAGTACTTTGGAACTTAATTAATTCTCTTTAAAGGATAAACACACTTATCAAAAATTTAGAACTCAATTACTAACACCACATATATTGTTATTTATTTAGAATTCATAAAGTTCAAATTTTGATTTTGCCTCGGATTTGCTCGTGGATGTTTGAAATATATATACTCCATACTCCATAAATGCACCCTCACATGACTAGAAAATTGTAACACTATTTAGAAATTATTAATTTTTACTGAAAATTGTTCAATGGTTATTTTCCCAAATATTTTGGTGGTGTAAAAGAAAAAATACTACTATTTTCATATAAAAAATTTAGAAAGTTGTTTACTTTTTCAGTGAATTGTTTCGGTGGGAAATAAGTGAAAAAATTATATTGTATATCACCAATTATCCACTTATTTGCGATGGAAATAACATTTGTTTTTAGTATAATAATAAAATAAGGATAATAAACTAATTCAACATCTTTTTACTTGCCAACCAAATATACCATAAATGCACCCTTCACTTCAATCTAAAAAATGCATAAAAATCTTACTATAAATATAGCCCAATGATGCCTCACTTTCTTCATCCTTCAATTTTCAAACTACAAAAAGAAAACAAAGAATGGGTTCCAAGGCATTTCTGTTTCTTGGTCTTTTTTTGGCTATTTTTATAATGATAAGCTCTGAGGTTTTAGCTACTGAGTTGGCTGAGAACTGTAAGATTATTATTTTCTCATTTTATTCTCTTATCTCTTAGAAATATTGAATATCTCACCTAACTTTTTATCTAGCAACATTTTTGGTCCACTAAAACAAGTACCTTAATTAAGTACTTCTTTTGAATCGAGGTCTATCAGATATTGTTTCTCTAATACGTAGGGATAAGGTTTCCAGACCTTGAATTTCGTGGCAAGCTTTTCAATTCATCACAAAAAAACTCAAAAAGCTTAGTTTTGTGGCAACTATAAGTTGTCACAAAAATTCATATGTAACGACTCAAATACGTCCACTTGTAAGATAATACTGAGTATGTTATTGCTACGGCTAAAACAAGTACCATAAGTTCCATATGTGTATGTACTAATGCTAGACGCTTACCAAGATTGTCATTTCATAAGTAAATGATCTAACTTAGAATATATATATATATATATATATATATATATATTCTAAGTTATACTACGTACATGTATAAATAATTTATTCAGAACTAAGCAAGTTGTTTTTTAAAAAAAACAAATTCATAATTCATAAATTTAAAATTTTGACCAGTCTCTACCTATCTTATTTTTAACATTACATATTCCACATTTGATGTAGCTAAGAAATCTGAAAACAAGAATGAAGTACATGAAGCCCAATATGGAGGATATCCTGGTGGCGGACACGGTGGTGGTGGATATCCTGGTGGTGGATATGGACGTGGTGGTGGTGGATACGGACGTGGTGGTGGTGGATATGGACACGGTGGTGGTGGATACGGACACGGTGGTGGACGACGTGGAGGATACTGCCGGTACGGTTGCTGCGGCCATGATTACAATGGTTGCTATAGGTGTTGCTCCTACAAAGGAGAGGCAATGGACAAAGTTACTCAAGCCAAGCCACACAATTAATTAGATTAATTATGTGTGGACTAATATATTATATTAAAACTTTTGTAATGGCAATTATGTAATATTATTAGTAATGCTCTTTCTGCTTTAGAGCTTGCTATAATTAGTAAAAATGTATGAATAAAAAACATCTTGTAGTAATTTTGTTGTACAATGGAATTACTTTCTTCATCTTTCACTTTTTACTTATTAAATTTGAATTTTAATTTGGTACCTTCGATATTTTATCATAATATTCATATTTAATGTATTTACCGTCATCGACTGACCATTTTTGAAATAATTATTTAGTAATTGACGTTTTTTAAATTTATTTTGCTAACTTATAGACCTTTTATGTCACATTATAAAAAATAAGTAATAATAATAACAATTTAACAAAATGAAAATTCTACGAGAAAGTATAAAATCACGTATTATCATCAATACCAAAAAGTTATAGTGCTTTTTAATTGACTTGACCGCTATTCAGAGCTAATTGGTTGTTAAAATTTATTCTTTGGAATGATTTAACTCTTGTAGTCTTATTTTCTTTATATTAAATTAATAAAGTGGGATTCTTTTAACAAGTTCAACGAAAAGGCCAAAGTTTAATTTGAAGTCTTTGGTTGTTTAATTTGGCATCTGATCCCTCTCGTCTACCTGATATATGAACCCAAATTCGAAACATATGATTAAGGACGAAAAAGTTTAACCATCGATAGCTATGGATATAAGGTGATAGTTATGGCTTACGAGTTCATTGAAATTCAATAGTTTTGGCTTGGAATCTCAGACTATGTATATATGTTTAAAAGATTATTTTCTCTGTCTCAATTTATATGACAGAGTTTGATATTATTTGACACAGTTTAAGAAAAAAAATGAAATTTGTGGCTAAAACAAAGCTTACACATTTATTTGTGTAGGTATAAATTATTTATTCGAGGGTAAAAAGAGAATTATAAAGTTAAATTCTTTCTAGCTATGAAAAGTTGATTCTTTTTTAGATGAATTAAAAAAGAAAGTGTGTCACATAAATTAGGACAAATGAAGTATAAATATGTACAAATAATTATTTACATATAATAAATAATCAATTGTGATAGAATTTTGAACTAAACCCATAAAGTTCAATGGTATCATAATAACAATATTGATAATAGAAACTAGATAACACTTGACTATCTACCTTAATCTTCGAGACCTTCGCAGCCCTCCTAATTGTAATACTATAGGTTGATACGTATCCTCCGTAAATTACGTTTAGTTAAAGCAAGTCTTTATGATCCATATAATTAACTAATATATATAATATTTTACATTTCCATCTTTTTGACCCCAAAAGAAAAAGGTCTTTATGAAATCTTTCTTTTTTTTCTTGAAGAATTCAAAGTAAGTCCTCAACATTTTCCTCTATTTTTCTGATTGTTGCATGTAAGTATTATTGAGTTCTATAAATAGGGGAGAAATGCATGTCTTTTCTCATAAGCAAAAAAAATAAAATAAATTCAAATTCCAAACAGTTTAATTTGTTAATCAAAATGGTTTCCAAAAATATTTACCTTTCTTTGGTTATTCTACTAATAATATCCTCACAAATTGTTGCAAGGGAGATGAATTCTGAGGCCCCTGCTCCACTTACCCAAGGTTAATTTACTGTCTCCATCTATTTATTATTATAAAAAAAATGTTTTTATTTGTTTTTTGTTATATATAAACGGTTGAATTTTCTTGACATCATGGAGAATTTTAGTATATAGCGGTAAAGGGCGTTCAAAAATAGTTATATTACATGTCTAAATACTATATATGGTGCATGCGATACTATTTTATTGTATTTTTGAATTCCCTTATATGAATTTCTGATTCCGTCACTAACTAATATGAAGCTCTACATACACTTTTTGATGCAGCAATGAATGGAAACACCACTAGTGAAGCCAAGGGAGTGTTTTTTCATGGACACCATTTACTGAGGAATCTTGGTAGAATTTTCAGAATTGGCCAAGTTATATATTGTAACTATTGCTCAACTTGCAATGGCCTTTGTGGCTATTGTTGTGTCTAAAGCTAAGATCAGAAATCTGCAACCTCCTCTTTAACCACGCGCTTTATGAAAATACATCTTTAAGTTTATATGAAAGTCTATATATAATTAAGACTTGTGTACCTGTATTGGTGTGAAAAATAAAGGGAAGTTATGAATAGAGTCCCTATTCACTTTCCTCTAGTAAAACTACTTGTGTTTTGTTTTGTTTTTGTCATGTTTTTATAATTGTTGCAACTTGCAATAAGTCATGTATATGTACCTTTAATTGGTTTAATGATCAAATAGTGTTTATGTACCAAGTTGGCTATTCATGTTGGGCTTGGTTTAAAATTTAAATCATCTTAATTACCTTTACTACAAAAAAGGTAATATTCGACCTATATATACAGTATAATTTTCAAGCGAAAGGTGTTTAACTGACCTCTCTTGAGCCTATGGGAGAAAGGTATAACCAATTTACAAGGTTTACAAATGACTCAACAAAATTTTCAAACCAGAATGAGGCTGCCAAGGAACATCCAAGAAAATTGTGTATCATTGAGGAATAGAACTATGCAGCTGCGTCTGGTAAAAATGAGGTGCAGCCTCCGTTAGCCAAGAAGGATCGATAGTGATGACATTTCGCATGTACTGACGATCTGTTGAAACGAGAGAATGGTACACGATGAACTTCGGGTTGACCCTGTTAAATATGAGAAAACCACATTATAAACTAGACATGTAAGTGATGTAATACACTTCCACTCAACTAAGTTTTATGTCGATACTAACAAGGAAATGTGAAAATGTTAGTACAAAATTCAGTCATGCTCTTGTTGAGCAAGGTCTAATATGATGTTCAGTATCCATGCACACATATAGCAGAAAAGATGGCGACGAGAAAGTTCCTGACCACACCATACTACAATAGGATGCAAAAAAAGGGAATGATACCGTTTCCTATCTATGGATTTGACTCGAGAATCATAGATCTTCCTAGTTCCTAGGGTGTTGGTTCAGTGGTAAGGACAAAGTACATGATGTGTGAGTCAGGTGCACGTCAACCATACTCCCTGGAGTTCTAAACTTGAGCCCCAACTGAAGTTGGGCCAGGAGCCCACATGGGATTTCTCCAACTTGAGCAACAGAAATGACTAGTATTCTTAATAACTTTAGATACTTGGACTATCGAAACCAGTTACAGAAATATTGATACCTTTAAAATGGCAATCAATCGCACACGTGAACGTTATTTCTACATCTTATGACTACTAAGGGGAAATAATTCTTACGTCTCCATAATATAAGCAAACCAATCAAGCTATCAGAGTTTGATAGAGACATTAATAGATAAATACCTGAACAACACAGATGAAGGATGAATATACACTTCTTGAGAAGTTCTGAGAGTCTTGTACATCCCATTGTGACTGAATGGCTGTTTCAAATATCAGCAACAGAAGTTATCAAATATGATCATATCAGAAAAATAAGGCAGAAACAGAAAGAGTGCCTTTTAAGACAAAAATAGCTACATGTACCAAACTTCATACTCACTTCTAAGCGGGCAGCATTGGCAAAAAAACCTGCCGTAATTGCCTTCTTTACTGCCTGTGAAATGACTAAATTTAGTTACGCCTATTACATCATAAAAGAAAGAGTCACCCCAAAAAAGTTTTTAAAAAATATGCTGCTATTGAGAAAGTGACCAAGCTGCAATCTCTAAACCTGTGAATAATTTTAATTGAAGCCTTAGCGGCAGTTGCAGCTCTAATTTGACGGCCTTTTGGTGGCGGAAAAGAATGATTCAGGCAACAATATTCAGTCAATGACAAGCGAGCAATCAGTTTTAAAACATGGGCAACTGCTCCACGGTCTGTTGAAATTTGAATGCTATTGACATTAACAACTGAATCAGCAAATTAAGTTACCTGAATATCCCCTTCACAAGATTTCAGTCCTATGCCCAACCGTTGTGTAATTTTTCTCAGCTGTTCCCTAACTTCAATTACTTTTCTCTGCATAATGGGAAAAAATCAAGGATGTCACAAGGGGAACGTTCACGAAACACTGCATAAAGTAAAAAGTAGACCATCCAAAATGCTTTGTATGGAAGTTGGATTGGGACATACCATGGCATGATAATTTATAAAATTCTTGTGACACCACTTCGAAGATTTATTAGACTGAATGAATCCTTTATACACATTTAAGAATGTAACATGGTCACCCTGCAAAGGTATATCGAAGTTACACATGAATTTACTTGAAGAAGGCTAAACAAGTAAATCACTAGAAACAAATAGGCAGCAATCTTAATTCCAATTAGTGACTGTATTGAATCTACACAAACTTGTAATTGCATGTACTATTTTATTGAACTCCATCGGATACTTTTTAAGCCTTGAAGGTGATAGTTAGCAGAGTGGCAAGTTTGTAGAAATCACAAGACAAAACACAATATGTGTCCTTTTTTTTTTATTTTGCACCAATATGAGTTCTTGACTGGGAAAACATTTCTGCTTATGCAATGAATCAAGTAAATGAACAAGGAAAAAAAAGGGAAGTGCAAGATCCTGAGAATTACAAGTTAGAAAGTTTGAACTTAGTTGTAGCCTTGGGATCTTTCATACAAGTTAAGTATCCACTAGATAAATTTGTACTCACTCCAATAAGCAACTCAATACTTGAGTAAACAATTGTTAATTCATAAAACAGTCAATTCGGATGAATCAAATGACAATGGACACAAATTATAAAGATTACTTAGCATAAATCCCAGGAAAGAACAAAAAATATAATTTTATTACAACAAGAGGAAAATACAAACTAAAGGTGATAATGAAGCAGGAGAAAAGTGGAAAAGAAAATTATTAACATCTTAAGCACAGTATAATTTATTTAAGCTCTAAATTTTACATTATCTATTATGAGACACATCTGCAAGTTGTCAAATGTGTAGTTCATCGTATACTTTAAGTATAACATAAATAAGTTATTACAGAGGTGAACCTAATAAGCGAAAAGGAAGAAACCAAAAACCTCGGCAGCTGCAAATCTCAATTTAGCTTCATCCAACTGCTTCTGTACTCCTCTAACAGGAATCCAAATAGACTGCAAAAATAAACAATATATTGATCTGACAAAATATAGAAGTCTTGTTTTATTGCTAAATCAATTAGGGTTCGGAAACGAGGATTTACCTGTATGGAGAGCACAGCAGCAATGGTAATTATTTCCTCCGAACATCCAAACTCACAAGAAGCTAAGATCATTTTGGATATTAATGGGTCCTACACAAAAATACAAGTTTCAGAAACTGCGCGAATAAGAAAATTCCTAGATCCATGAATTGAGAGACACATTGCACTATTGTAATGCACCGAGAGACCTTCAACAAAGCATCAAGCATCTAGTTAATCAACTTCCTATTGATCTGACACTTATGGCACTCAACAACACAGTGCATCAGTATAAGAGAGCTATATATAGTATACAGCATAAGCTGTCTTGGGGGTAACTGGTTTTTATTCATTAACAATTAGATGTTACAGAAGAAAATGAATAAAGTCAAGACTGCATCTTCCAATTGCTAGTGATAACGATAGACTACAACAAACGAAAAAGAGTTCAGTGTTGCAGTTTAAGCAAGTCGCCTCAACCGCCACAGCTAGCAACAAATATTCATACTCTAAATGTCTATTACCAGCCCCAAAGCAAAGGCTTCTACAAAATTAAATTGAGTATCCAATGGGAGTAAAAGAATTGTGTGTGTCTCTCTCTCCCTCAATTGTAGAACTCTTTATTACTTTTTCTTTTTTGTAATGGTGGTGTTCGGTTTACCAGGTACCTGCCGCTTGCTTCCACCAGCATAGGTGTTGGTTAACTATGCCCGCCAAGACTTAAGACAGATGTGGAAGAAATCACCTAGCACTTCTTTTCCACTGCTGGGATTTGAACAGGGTCTCCCCGCTAGGCCACCCCCTTAGGTGTTACTTTATTTTCATAATTGTGTAAATATTCCTTTGCTCATACTTTTGTAAGATGTATTTCCTTTTTAATGCTTTTATTGGAGAATGGGGAAGAGGGGTAGTGTTTGGTGAGAAATGTCATAATAAAGGTAACAGAACTGTAAATTTGACAGGAAGTCTCCAACTTGCAAGTCATACCACTGGAGCTGGCAAAAAAAAGATTGCACTGAACAGCAAAGAAGTAAAAAGTGAGGAAATTTAACAGAGCATATGAGATGGCTGGTCAGAAACATACCAGTGGAATCTCTGCAACTTGAAATCCAGTAGGTGAAGTAAGTTTGGCGTCGTCATCTAGTACTCCTAGTGAGTACAGTACTTCAAGTGCTCTGATCATCGATTCAGGTGATGGAGATGCTGGCCAATCAAAACCTAAAATATTATCGATGCCCAAAGCCTTCAACTGGGACATAGATAAGAACGTTATTAGCTAATATCCAAGAAATTTCTTGCCAGGCTGAACAGTAGGATGAGACTCAGATTTGAAAATTTGACGCCACAAAGGAGATGAAACTCATACAAAAGGCAACACAACAATCCTTTCAACATGTTCTATTTACAAATAGAGGCTGAATAAGCCAATTACCCCCAATCAAGTAATAGAAGCTTCATGAATGAGCAAACTTTGGTGGTCTTACGGAAAATAAAGCATAAAAGGAAATTTCATTTTTCATGAACAATAATTTTTATTTGTTTCTTCAGATGTTGTGTTACATAAAAGTATGGAAAGAGAAGATTAATCAAAAGGATGATCTTTGCAATGAAGAAAACAAAGAAAAAACACAAAATACTTGATATTGTAGAGCAAAAGCTCATGCTCATTAGGGATTATTATTTTTTTAAAACTACCTCATGCACATTAGGGAAATTCTATTGATAGTGGTCTCATTTCCTTCCAACCTTTCATTTTTGTTGGAAGATTGAGAAAAATGACGAAAATAACACATCAGGCATGAAATTTTTACAAGGCAGATGATCTAGCCAGCCTCCCTGATAAGGAGGTCATATTTAAAGCTCCACACACATCAAGCCATAGCAAGAAAAGGCACGGCACTAGCATCTTCTTGGTTCAAGAAAGACATACCTGGATGACACAGGAAACGAGGTTTGATCTTTGAATCTCGGGGATTCCCACCACAGACATCTCATTGGAAAAATAATCTTCTGTGTAGAGCCTGAACAGGAAAATAGAAGAGTCAACAACTATATTTATTACACGAAAGGTATTATAAACACCCAGGACCAGAGACAAATTAAGATCCTAATTGAACATAGTCATTAGAAAAATAGAACCAGTGACACAAACAAGGTGATCTTATTCACCAACTGAGATCTATGATGGGAACAGAAGGGCGTCAATTCATTAAATTCACATATAATGCGCTGCGCTACAAACAAGTACTTACTCTGTTGTGAATCAAATGACATGGTTTGAATTTGCAATGTCAAGAAAAGTTTGCAGAATAACGCATTGAATTGGGAGTTTAATATGTAAATTGTTTCACATGCAAAAAAGTGAGAAGATAGATCCTTTTAGTTTATCCACTTGTTGACTAGCATAAAAAAGACTCCTTACATATAAATTATATTCTGTGTCAAGCAATGTTAAGATTAATTAGGGCCAAACTAAACTGGAGATATGATACAACAATTTTGGACTTGGGGAGCGTTAAGCTTTGGAAAAAATCAATCATTACATAATGATATGGATTCTTCTGTGGTGCTTCTACGTGGTGAGCCACCTACCTAAAACATTTTCCTGGTCGAACTCTTCCAGCTCTACCAGCCCTTTGTCGAGCAGATGCCTTTGATATCGGTGCCACTACCAAGTTCTCAATATCTGAAATCTGATTTAAAGCAGATCCAAAATAAAAAGAAATATCAGGCATAACATGCATACATTGCATTTCTTTTGGCATTTCTATATTGCAATCTTTATGCACTAATTACCAGAAAGGCAGAAACTGAATCAACAGAACTGAGGAAAGCTCAATATAAAAGTATCGGATAGTTTTCATCAGAAGAAGCAAGAGTCCAACATATAGAGCACATTCTTCATAGTGACAGACTCAAATTATCTTCCTACTTTTGCTCATTAAAGCATGTTTTGTACATCCATGCTTACATGGACCGAAGTGACCAACAGGAAGAACGAGGGAGCTTAAGGGTAAGAAATTCAAGCTTACAGAACACAAGCTTAGTATCAATGTTTCTACAAAAGGCACAGTCAGGAGTCATGACATCTGAAAACGGGTAATGCATGTAAGATATGGCAATACTGATTCTTGGTGCACAAAACCAGAATGATGATTTAGAAAATTACTACAAAATGAGGTCCAAAATCGACATGGTGTAGAAATTTATCAGAATAACAGTAACATCATCAACCACAAAAACCTGAACAAAAAAGCATGGGAAAAGAGTCAAGTCAAACAGAGAGAAACAAAGTACCGGATTGTAGAAACGTTGTTTTGAGAACCCGCTATCAACAACATAGACAATACCCTGAAAACAGAAAGAAAATTTCCAGCTCAGGAATATGATGAAGACAAACGTGATAACATGTATGCCTCAAAGATTTTGACCCCAAGGTTTCAGATTTATACTTCTAGAGTCAATGACGTCTCAGCAATATTTGTTGAAAATATCACTTTTCTCTTTCCTCTGGGAGTAGGGGAAAACACAAGGTCCTGTACAATTGGAAGAAACAGAACCATTTGGTGAAAGTTCAACAAAATCTTAACCTTAAAAACTGCATGATGCATTACCCTACCTGATCTGCTCGAGGAAGTCCCGAGTATAGTGGCACAGAAACCAGTCCTGCAAGAAAAGTGAATTGAAAAACGTATGTTATCTATCCTTTTTTTTTCTTTGATTTCATACATGGCAATGTATTTATCTACAACCACTTTTCTATTATTTGTCAGCAATTCTATTAACACTTAGCAATGGCTAAGAGGATTATTCAGTACCTTGCTTCCCACTACTTTGGGCTTCTTCAGTGAGCAATTGTATTGCAGTATCAATATCATCTTGACCAGTGAGAAACACCAGGATATCTCCCATCCGCTCCTACAAGTATAAATGAAGAGCCATAATTCAAGTGTTGTATGATAGTATATTAAGAATCAAAGATGAAAGAAATCATGGGAAAGTTATCCTGGGAAAATCAAAAATGAATTACTACACTAGAGGCAGCATTGAGACATCACGGATTTCAATCATAGTCTCATTCAAAGAGATCTAGTACAAGAGGTCACATGCAACACATTGTAGACAAACGAAACAACATAACAAAGGCATAACACTCAGCTGAGTTTCTGCACCAAGAATTGTCTGAATAAGCCAACCCCCTCAACTTAAATGGGTCTTTGGAAATTTATTTACCACGTGCTTCAAAATTTTCATTAGACATATCCTTCAGAGTAGCCATAGAACTCAATATAAGATAATGAAAAGAAGTTAGCTGGACCATAATTATTTAGCGGAAACGTGCCTCTGCTGAGAGCAAAGGTGCCCAAAAACCTATGTTGTTTGGACTCTTAAAAAATGTCAACAGGTGTGTCGTATTCTCCAAAAGTAGTATATTTTTGGAGAATCCGACATGGGTGCAGCACCGAAAGTGAAGAGTCTGGGCAACTTAGCCAAAAAAGACCATGTTGTACGCACATTATCATCAAGTGGGAATCAATGGTACAGAAGAGATTTCATCAATGAGAACTAAACTCGACATTTTTCACATTTGAGCATGATGTAGCCAAATAGTTCAAAGAAGTCATGTTCTAGTGTGTACCTGGTCATGGATCGACATTACTGTTGAAACAGCAGACCGAACGTAATCAGAAACAGGATCATCAACATAGAATATCTCCACATTAAATCCCCTACCCTAGAAGGTCACAGTGTAAAAAGATGATATTTCAGTAAGGTTCCAAATCAACCAAGGAAAATCATAAACAAAATCCTCTACCCTAGATGTTCACAGAGTACGTAATGATTCTATAGACATCCTGCAATTCAACTAAGCAATTTAGTTAATTAACTTTATTGAGTTCTGGTTATGCAGACAAAGCAGACAGCAAAGAACAAATCCGTATACCTCAACTGACAGAATAGCAGGTTCTTTTGTTGGTCCTTGCTCCTCCTCCCGTCGTCTTCTGAAAATTTTTGGCCACGTGTAGAAGTGTTAGTGCACACAGTGAAATTAGTCGAGGTGCATGCCAACTAGCCCAGACACCACAGATACTAAAAAAAAAAGTACTTCACGTTTTTCTATAGCTAGTAACAAATCAACCGCTTCTTCAAAAGCCATTTCTATCCTTACCATAGAGTTTCTGTCATCATTTTTAATAGCATTGATAAAATTCTACATAAGCATTGCTCAGACAGAGGCGGGAAACATCATTCACTAATGTACCAACTAACTAGCACTATGACCATTGAACATCCTGTTAACAAAATTTACACACAAAGAGTGGTCACAAATGGGAGAAGTAAGTTGAGATCACTTAATCTTAAGCTTCACAAGGCCTACTATATCATTGTGTCAAACCAATACCAAAAGACTCAAGAGACAGGAACCAAAGGTGAGTGACAAAGCAAAAGTGAAACAAGTATTCACTTTATTTTAGTTCTCACTTTGAGAGCAAGTAATCATTTAGTCCAAAACCCAATAAATATTAATCAATTAGCTCTCATAAACAACTTATCAAAACTAATAAACAATAATCCTTGTTTTAATATGTTTCCAGAGTTTGCATAAGATCAGCTCAATATCTATTCTAGGGATTGTCTTCTCCACTCAATTCAACAAAGGCTATAGCCAAAACTTGAGTCTTGAGGAAAAGAATTGATAGAATGAGTTCAAACTCTTCCATCCATCATCGAGCAACTCCAAGATGCCAGGAGCATACCTCACCCCTCTTAACCCCCCTGGATAGAAAAGATCGCATACCTCAACTGCCCACAAGGACCTCATGGAGAAGCCATCAGAGCTCATGATTTAACACTAAAAGGGAAGTGCACTGGCAACAATTTACTTAAATATGACCTGTTCTTAAACTTTGCACTAAGGGCTATAGCTCGGTTGGTAGAGCAACTCGTTTACACACGCGCAAATGTTTTTCAAGGGAGTTCATTCTGGTGCAAGAAAAGGTCACATTTTCCACTACATATTCAAAATAAGACAAGGCACTTATTCCAACAAGGTGAAAAATACTTGATATATCCACTTAGAGAATACAACTCAAAACAAGAAGCATAACCTACTGAGAAATTGCATCAATAGAAAGCATAAAGGAGAATCAAACTTTTTGAACTTTTGAGTATAGAATTATAAAGCTTCAGTAAACATTCGTCACAAGAAGAACCAACCTGGTATTAAAGAAAGCAGCCATTGATTTTGCTTCAATCGTAGCTGATGATATTATAATATGCAACTCAGGCCGACGCCTTTGAATCTAAATTTTGCAGAAGCCATAGGAGCAATAAAAATTTTAGATATAAGAATTAAACTAAGTGCACTCAAACGATAAGAAAATACGTATAACCAGTCTAGAGTACTTCCTGATCAACCTTTTTCAGTAGTCCCAATAAGATGTCCGTCGAGAGAGACCTTTCATGAGCTTCATCTACCATAATCACACTGTATGATTAAAAAGACAAATCAGACTACAGAATTTTCACCTTCCAGTAGACATTTTCAGTATCTGCTAGAAGTAGAAAGTGGATTATATTTCATAAGCACGTCTGAGTTTTTGGGAAAGAAATCACGCTAATTCAAAGTTAAGACAGCATTCAGGAGAGATAAGTGAATTTTTTTCTTTATATTTCTCTGTGATTCTATACTTCTTCCCCAATTTTACTAGCTCGGTTTCTAAAGAAATGCAACTCACAATTCAGTGTTGAGTTTAACAAAGGAAAAAAACATAATAAACAGAGAAGTGCTAGCGGGATTCTAAGCTCAGCCCATCATGTGCATTGTGAAGCTTAAACATTGATTATTAGATTAGCCAACACATAAATCTCCACTTTTAAAAAATTTAGATTATTATTTCAGTCTTCTCTACCAAACACAATATTCTAATAGCATTGAAATGATTGACACTTGGACTCCATGAAGTTAAAAAGTCAAGAACGAGGGTGTAAATAATAGAACTAAAGCAGCACTACATGATGAAGAAGATAGAAAAGGAGGCACTCGAACCCTTCCAAGGCATAAAAAGCATAAACAGTACCTATACTTGCTCAATAGAGGATCATCCATCATTTCCCTCAGCAAAACCCCATCAGTAAGAAATTTGACCCTAGTTAATTCCTGTAGTGAAAGAACACCACCATTACTGTTCCAGGTCAACATATTTTATCCAAAAAAAGGAACAAACTATTTCAGGTTAACATAGTCACGTAGAAATGCCAAACTAAACTTAATTTCTTTCCTAGAACATTACAGGACCTAACACCTTGAAATATGCAATCCCAGCAGATGTCAAAAGATTTTTCTGTTCTTTTAGGAACTTATGAAGTATGAACTCTAAAAAACTGATGATGAAGCAAAAGATTATTTCCTTTATCCCAAAAAAATGGTAAGTACAAAGAAAGAGCTCCCACCTCATTCGTGATATCTTCAAATCGAATAGTATAACCAACTTCCTCACCAAGTTTAACATCCATTTCTTCGGCAACTCTCGTAGCAACTGCCTACAACATAAAAGATTGAGACTTGAAAGATGTGTTTCAAAATAACTGAACCATAAGAGATATTATGGTCCAAAAGATTATGAGCAGGATGTCTGCAGTGATCCTCAATATCATATGTGTAAAGATATGACACATGGGTCTAACTCAACCTCAAAAGCTAGCTCAAGAGGGAAGGATTGTCCAAATCCACATAAGCAAACCACCAGTACATTACTCAACCAATATGGGTCTAACCCACTCTGACACACACACACACACCCTTCACACCCAGACCCAACTAAAGCATGGACCTGGAGCCCAAACAGGGATGAACCTAGCACTGATACCATGTAAAGATATAACATCTGACCTAACTCAACCCCAAAAGCTAGCTCAAGAGGGGAGGATTGCCCAAATCCATACAAGCAAACCACCAATCACTGTGGGATTATAATCCACTCTAACAATATGTTTGGGCCAACTAGATGTCAATAGTAGCGATTTTCACTTTCTTAACCAAAACCGAAGAGTAACTACTTTAATTGTAAATACAAGTATCCAGGAGAGTCTCAAAAATAAAGTTACAAGTACAAATATATTTGTCCCTCACAAGCAGCCATATGGCTTGCATCTACTCTCGATTAGAATGATATCAAGACAAACATATAAGACACAAAAGTTCACTTCTTAAAGAGCATATAGAGCTCAGTAACAGAATACTACACCTGGACTGCCAGTCTCCTTGGTTGGGTACAAGCAATCATTCGCCCTCCCTCAGCCCAACCAGCTTCTTTCAGGTACTGCACACATCAAAATGTATCAAATACCATTAAACTTTTCAAGTTTCTAAAAGAGTTTATTTTGTTAACCAAACTAAAACAATATGTTCATTCACATGTTTTAGACAAATAATAAAGATACATACCTATGGTTCCACTTGACAGTAATATGTTTAGCAGAAAAAATGGTTGTTTTGTAAAATTATTTCTGATGGTTGGTTGCCAAAACTATTGAAGAATTTTAAACCAAATTATGGAGAAACAATTCACTGCCATTATGAGGCTAAGCAATTTTTTCCCACTATATATCTCTTGCTCCTACAAATATATAGACATACTTCCACTCTTTGCAACTCAAAATTATTACTGATACCACATCACATGCTGCATAACTGCCCCTCCCCCCAAAACCACAAATAAGGAAGTTCATCGGAAAACTATACTGTGTAAAAAGGTTAAAACATAAATCTTTTTGTATGTATATAAGTTTTAGAATCCCCTTGATATAAGTGAAGTTGTAGTGACGAAGATGCATTCAGGCATATTTTTTAATCCCCTTATTAAATTGTGCCAGAGTCACCTTTGTCCAAGGCAAGTCAACTGACACCTACACTGCATAGATAGGTCAATCTTTTTCCCTTTTAATGTACATATACTTAATACCAGTATATGTTATATGCTGAATTCTCATCACTTCTTCGTGAGTTTTCTTCTTTATATTTTGAATTCCCATAATGAAGTCATGGCTCCACCACAGTTCTGGTTAATGGAAGACAGTTCATAGTCTAACTATGTTGAATGCCTAAATACTAAATCATAACAGATACTGAGGTCTGAGGATTCATATAGCCAACCCCAACAAGTTCAAGACTGTCAAATATATTTCCAAGGAGGACATTTCACATCATACTAAATTAAAAATATGAACTTTACAGAAAATCAAGAAAAACAACCTGAGGAATTTGAGTGGTTTTTCCACTTCCAGTTTCTCCAACAATAATGGTGGTAGCATGAGTCTCCACTGAGTAAAGAATAGCAGTTTTGTACTTGTACACAGGTAACCTCTGTCTTTGCTTCTCTAAACTCCCATACCCAAATCTTGAAATCCCACAAATATTACATAAATAACAACATATACAAAAAATTAAAAATTAAATTTAAAAAAAAAAAATTACCCAGAGGAAGAGGAGGAAGATGTAGTATAGAGAAGAACACCACCCTCTTCATCATCTACGAGACGGGGCCGTTCAGTTCCTGGTTTCCAAAATTGTGACATTTTTGTAGTATTAGAGCTGAATTGCTTCTGTAATTTTTCAGACTGGAGAAGAAGAAGAAGGAGAAGAAGAAGAGGAGAGTTTGGGTTTTACCAAAAAGATTTAGTTTTGGGCCTAAGTGCAACAACAAGCCCATGTTTTGGGGTAATTTGCTACGAAGGAAAATTGACATAAATAGTCGTTCACTTAAAAAAAAATCGATAAATATATATTATATATTTTTATTTGATCTGTTAAATGTGCAATTATCTTTCATGAGAATGTATCGACAACATTTCAATTTGGTTCATATTTTAAAAAATTATGAAAATCTAGTCTTTAGAAGATTGTTCTTTTAAATAACATTAGACTTGAATATAATGTTTGATATTGTTCAATTTTATCGATAAAATATATTAAATCGTCTTCTAACTTTTGCAGTGGCTTATGAATTTTAGATCATCATTTAATATTTTTTCAAAAAATCTTCAAATTGCACAGAATTGTTAGAACGTGGTCTAAAAGGGGTATAATAAATTGCGAAGAAAAATAAGATGATGCACGCTTACTCTCACAAAAATTAAGCAATTAGTGGACTTCTGTTATTAAAATTGCACATTTCGGAAAGTAAATTTAAGAAAAGACTCATTTAACTCGAAAAAACAGTGAGATAACAATCAATAAGTAAATCTTTATTTGATTGATAAACTACGGAAATGACCTTTAGAAAAATCAATTAATATGTTTGAAAGTTATCATAAAAAGATGTATGAAGTAAAATGGTACTTTAATCCTGGTCAACAGAGTAAATTTTTTAGCATAGATCTTGTATTATATGTGTTAAAAATCAAATAATTCTGTATAAGTAATGAGGTCTGAACCCAACAAATTAATGGTTATGTGGTAAAGGATTGAATCTGAATCTATAAAATTCACATGTTGAATTCATAATGATACATTAGAAGTTAGTGTTACAGAGCCAAAGTGGCTAGAATGAATACTTTGTAATTCAAATTACTCAAGTTGCAATAACAAAAGTTTAACTAATTGCTTCCCAAGACGAAAAGCTACAAATGAGGATAAAACAAACTGTTAGATCCATTTCAATCAAGTAAAATACATTAAGGAACAAGATAAAACATTACCAATATATTAAGGACTATTTTGTTCATTTTCTCGAAAGTCTTCTATCCATCCTTAAAAGACACTCCTATATGCATTATTTGCGAGAATTTTTTCTAGTTATTCTTAAATTGTAAGGTTAAACTTGATAGAAATATTCAATACAAATAAATTATCAAGATGAAATATGCATACATTTTTGAAGTAAATATAAAATACAAAAAAAAAATTGTTGCTTTCTTTTATTAGGATGGAAGAAGGTATGAGTTTACCCGTTCTCTAACGAAAATATCTTAATTTAATCAATAATATTTGTCATACTTTAAGGTTAATAAATATATATGTAATCATAATCTTATTAGCAACAAAATTGAGGAAAGTTCATTACAAAAGTAATGAAGCCTGAGTTCAATTAGATCTGAATCGCGCACTATAGGTCCAATGAAATTTTGAAATGTCAGATACTTGAAAACTTCAGCTATTTATGTTGTGATTAGTTAATATATTCAACCATAGACAATGATAGTCTTACATATAATGGTCAATATTTAACCGGATTTGAATTTTGTATTAAATCAATATATATATATATATATAAAATAAATTAAAAGAAATTAAAAAGCAGAAATACGATTATTACAAATATATGTCTTGATTGGCATGGAAATCACATCAGCACATCACAATGAACATTAAAAACACCATGTTTCATCATTTTGATGAGTAAGGGTGGTTTAGTTGTTCCTAAAATTGGTGGTCACCTCCTAAAAAGAGAAATAGAATATACTATAAGTATTCTTTAACAAGTCAAATTATAGATGCATACAATTGGCAAATCCATTTAGAAACCATACATGAATTTAATCTAATAGGGAAATGATACTAGTTAGAAAAATGATTCTACTCAATTAATATTTTTCATTATTCTATTTTTTGTTTGTTTATAGGAAGTTTTTTACATATATATAAATTAAATAATAAAATATTATGATTTTAAAAAGGTACAAAAAATAAGATAAAAACTAATAACGTAAGGATAGAATAGATATTTAAAAAGTCAATGAAGAAAAAAAAAGGATAATAACTATATCTCAAAGTTGGAGGAGGGGCTTGATTTTAAACTAAAGTTGGGATGTAATTTGTAAATGATTTTCACCCATATTAAATTTGCTTTCACTCTTAATACAAGTATCAAATATAGAGAATGAGTGACAAAAACCCCAACTTAAATGACACAAACATCACTTGTAAAAGTTTTTCGTACTTCCATTAAGTTTTTTTCGTCCTAACTTATTTTCCTAGAGAAAATATATTTCAAAAAAATTGATCAATCGAACATGGAAAAAATCAATAAACATTTACCTCCATACCAAACACACCCACAAGGTTGTGTGTTTTTCCATAACCTATAATTAACCTTTCTCTACCAATATGAGTTGTGGTGTAGTGGTGAGACTGATTCACCGTTAACTAGATCTCAAATTCAAGTTTTGAGTATGAAGAAAATCTTGTTGGGGACAACTAATTAACCTCTCTTTATGGACCTAAAGAGCTCATGCTTTTCCATTTCTATATACAATATTTTTTGGTATATATTGTAGGAGTTATTAGAAAAATATAAAAATAAAATTCTACTCCATCTCTTAAAATAGCCATTAATTTTATATAGGACGTTAGTATTTCATTTTTAAGACTGATGGTAGGATGTTAGTATTTCATTTTTAAGCCCGATAGTTAAGTAAATAGAAAATCTAAAAACAATAAATATTCACTATCAAAATGATTCCACTTTCAAAACTTCATGAATTCAAAACTTTTAATTAAAAATAAAAATACTTATTTTCCTAACATAATATATAATGATAATAAACAATATTTCTCATTATTAATAATTACACATAATTTTCAAATAAGTTCTTACGAAATATTATACGCAATTTAATGAAATTTACTTTTATACCACAATATATTTCTTTAGACGATATGTTTTAACAATAGCTAAAGTAATTATTCCAAAATCATGTCTTTTTCATTCAAATCTTAATCCAAAACCTACAAATTTTAACAAGTTCAATGCACCTTGAGAAAAAGAAAAAAATATCGTACTTTCCAAAAGCACGTAGAAAAAGGAATTTATTTCCTTGGTAACACTATTACATATCTTAACAATATCCAAAGTAATTATTCCATTTTAATTCAAATCTTAATCCAAAATCTACAAGATCCCAACAATTCAATGCACCTTAAAAAAATTAATTAAAAAAATCGTACATTCCTATAGCACGAAGAAAAAGCAATATCAAACTTTTCCCTTTATAAATTGCAGTAACTTAATTTATCAAAGATCGCCAAAAAAGATAAATAATCTTTCATTTTTAATTACGTAAAATATTTTGAATGAAAGTTGTACTGAATATGAAATTATCTTTATTAGAACACTTTACTCGATGTTTTAATATAAATTTAAATTTAATCAAATTTTAATATAAATATTAAATACGAAATAGAAAATGAAAAGAAAAAGAAACTTCTTTTTATCTTCTTTACCAACCTATCTAGTCGACCCATTCCATCAAATTATTAACTTCATTTTCACACGCAAACTTTTTCCTATTACGTGTCAATTAATCCATGGACTTTTTTAATGAAAATTATTATAAATTACAACAGGTGATATGACTTCTCTTTTAAATTGCCACGTGTTTCATTTATTTATTTTTTTACATAAAAAATACAAATATTAGTCTTTTCTGGAAAACAATTTTCAGCACGTATATCATGGTTATTGAATTAAAATAAATAATGCTCTATATAGAGGGTTCATGAAATTAGAATATAAACATATGATCCGCGCAATCCGCTCCTTTTGAAACCGAGAATTTTGTTAACGCAATCTATTTTGATTTGTTCGGTCTATTCAATAATTATGTCAATATATTTTGATGAAGTACATTTTATGCTTTGATATAGTTTAAGATAAATCATTTCTAATTTGTTTAGAAAAATATCTCTTTTTTACCTAACATGTTTAAGATTATAAGAACAATTTTTTTAGTACATTCACCTATTTTTAGTTTAAAATTACAAGATTCAAGTTCTTTGTTTATTTTTGTACACTCTTGTATCTAATTAAAATTAGACAAATTATTTAAATTAAAAAATATAGAAATTAAATTTTATTAAAATGGGCTAGGTAATGACATATTTATTATAATATTTCAACTCAACTCATATAAATTCAACTAACTTTAAATGTGTCAATAATTCATATACTTATTCATTAATTTAATTTAATCTTTTAACTCGTTCATTTAAGCATGGGAAACATGAAATTATTTTTGGGGATTTTCAATTGTTTCCAGCCACTATTTTTTTTTTTGACATTCTTGGGAAATGACAAAAGTGGTCTTACTTGGTTTCGACACGTGGTCTAAATTCAGCCATATATTTAAGTGGCAAATTAGAGTGATTTAAGTTTATATAATTATATATATTGTAGTAGTAAATTTATGTAGATCAATGTTTTTTTATAATTTTTTTAAAACATCATTCAAGAATTAATATATTTATTTTTCTCAATATAAAATTATCTTTATCAAGGATAATTTTATCACTAAACGATATAAACTTAAATTTAACCATCCAATATACTATACCAAATAACATGGACGAATCTTAACTGTCGGTTACAATTTAACAAATTAATCTGAATTCACAATTTTTAACATAGATAATATATATGAAGAAAATTATTAAAAAAATTATACTAAATATTTCATTATGAACTCAGTTATTATTATTGTATTAACTTAAAATCGTTATAAAATAAGAAAAAAATAACTATAACATATCTGATATAATTCTATAATTGGAACTTGAGAAGGGTATCGTTACACAATAACATAAATTTTAGTTCTTATGAGGGTTGAAAGATTATTTTCGAGAGATCCTCGACTCAAAACGAGATTAAGAAGGAAATAAAAAGAAAATATATAAGGGTACGTGTCGCATGAAACAGTTGTCATATTCGAGAAGTCGCCTTTTTTGAACAGTAACTGAATTTACACATTATCTGACAACAAAAAAGCGGCTTTTTTTTCACTTTATTTTATTTATTAATTATAATTAATTTAATTTATTACCTCAGAATTCAGCTTTTTCCATTTTTCATTCTCCTTTTTTCTCATCGGAAAAATATAGTATCTGCTTTCGGAGCTCCGGCGGTTTTGTTTTTTCCCGGCGGTCGTGATGTTGTCGCTGCAAACCGATCTCCGGCAGTACAATCAGCAGCAGCAGCAGCAGCAGCTGTTGATCTCTAGGGTTCCACCGTATGATGGCGTTGCCGTCGGTGATCAGAGGATCGATTCTTCTTTTCCGTTCCAGTCTGAGTCTGCATTGTCTTCAGGGAATATCAAGTCTGAGTTGTCTCGTGAAGGTTAACTATTTTTTTTCCTTGTGCAATTTGTTTTGAAGAAATGAATTTGTCCATAATTTTTGCTCGTGTGTATAAAAAGATTGAATTTTTGTAATTTTTTTTATATGAAAAACTTAATTTTTTTAAAGAAGAGAATTGATCTTAAATTGAGACGGATCTAATAGATACTTGTTCTATGTATATGTGGATTTGTAAAAGACTGTTTGTTTTTGCTTGGTTATAGGCTATGAATGTATCTGCAATTTGATGTTCTGTGTTTAAACTCACCAATTGGTTATTTTGGACTTAACTAGTCAAGTTGATTAGTTGAATGTAGTGATTTTTTTCTCTTTTTAACTCCTTTTGCTAAAGGAAGTAAGGAACATGTATGTGCTGTGGTGTTGCCAAATTGAAGTTGCTATGCTCTCATGGTTTGTATACATAGTTTATGTAGCTACTGCTTTCGTTCTTTCCCGGTGGGGTTTTTAATGGTTGTTTTCAGTTGATTATTTGGAGGAACAAATGAGAAGAATGGATGAGTTTATTAAGCTGCTTTGTGCAGTCCAATGGGTGTGAAAGCATCAGAAGAGTTGGCAATCGTATCAGGAAAATGCATGAATTAAAACATCAAAATAAGTGAATACTTATAATATTGTTAAAATTCATGAATTGAGTTGAGGGTCTATTGGAAACAACCTCTCTACCTCCAACATAGGTGTAAGGTCTACGTACACTCTACCCCCTAAACCCCATTTTTGTGGGATTACATTGGCGGTGTTATAAAAATGCATGAATTAGCCGATCTGAAGCTTATTTTTCCTGGACTTGCCTGTTTCCTATTAAATGCTGGTATTGATTTGACCTGGAACCTACACTGGGCTGGGATCAATGGACGGCTATTGGGAATTTTATTTTTAAAAAGAGTAAAAGCATAAACATCGGGTACCACTTGGTGAAAGAATGAAGACCAGGGTAAAAACAAACATTTACTGTTTCCCTTGTTCCTTCCGATCTCTATGAAGAACACAAACATATCAGATGATAGTATGTACTTTATTTTTAAAAAAAAGAACAGTAAAAAACATAAACATCGGGTACCACAGTACCACCAAGTGAAAGAATGAAGACCAGGGTTAAAACAACATTTACTGTCATCCTTGTTCCTTCCGGTTTCGAGAAGAAAACAACCATGTCAGATTACAATATGTGCATGTACGGTGAGACGAGGGAGAAACTAACTAGGTTTTCTTTTTATTCTCACTTGTTATTCAGATATGAATCTGGCTTGTGCAGTCAAGTTGTGAGGCATAGTAACATTTTAATGAAAAAAGAGGTCATTTTGGATTCGCAACAATATATACCTGATTATCATTTATCATACTTCATTTACATATTTATAACTGTATCCCTGTTGCATTATCTTATAATTAGTAGCATTATCCAATATTTCAACTGCGTCAAAAGCACCAGGCACGAAAAGAGTCCAAAATCTGTCGGGCTTTAAGCGCAAAACAGTAAAGCATGGGATTTAATGGAAAAAGGTGCTAATGAAGCAAATTAAAATCATATACACAATGTTACTTAAAAAATTATATTTGTATTGCAGGTAAAATTACAATAAATATACGAAGTAAAAGTGTGTTTAGTAGATTCAAAAGGCATTGGAGTTTTATTAGGGAAAATCCAGTTCTTGATTTAGATGAAAAGATATGGTTTATATTCTTTCAGTTAGTTTTCTTATACTAGATTTTTTAATATCTAAATCCTGATCACTACCAGTTTCTTTGTAATGTTCATTTACTAATTATACTGTTGTCAGTCCTACTGCGATCTTAAAGACGGAGCTCATGAGTAATGACACACACGCCTTAGTGCCATAGTGCATATACTATAGCCAGGGGAGGATCTATGTAGAATGGCGGGGGTGTCAACGCCTCGATTGAAATTCTCTCTCTCTCTCTCTATATATATGTATATATGTATATATATTTATAAGGAAATGAATTAATGTTAACCATGGCACTCAGAGAAACAATGAGTCTTGTGGTGCAGTGGTTAAAGCTCAAGTTTAACACCTTGGGGATGCAAGTTCGAGCCCTGCTGGGTGAATTTTCTTGATACAGTGTTTTATCACGCGGACATCCTTTTGTAGCGAACTTATTGTTAAAAAAATTGTGGAAAAGAAGAATAGAACCCTAGATCTCTTCTAACTAAAACCTTGACTAAACTAACTATACAAGTCTAAATCTTGTGTAGAAGTTCTCTAATAAATATTATGGAGCTTCCAAATCCTGGATCCACCTCAAAATATAGTGTCACCTATGACAGGCGAAGTGCACAACCTGGCTTTGACTGGGCTTTAGAGCTTAAACGCACCTCAAACAAGCCTTACAGAGGAGTCTAAAGTTGTGATATATCAGTATCCCTCAAACATTGTTGAGAAACAGACTAGCATAAATGAACACAGATAAAAGAGGGAAAACTTCAACTTCTCTGTAGCAAATAAGAGATTATTTTTTTACTCGAAAGCCAAGGACTAACAACCTACCTCAAATTATTAAATCAATGGTTATGTGTTAGTGAAATCTCTAGGAACCCATGTAGGTTAGCTAAGAGAACAAAATAGAAGTTAATGATCCGCTTAGAGTTGGTAATACATAATGTAGGCACAAGTGTGGATGTGTATAAAGTTGAATTGGTATAGATAAAGGATTCATACAGGTGAATCTATTGGATTTGCTATTGGAGCTTCCCTGATTGATTGGTTGATACTTATTATCTATGATGATTTTGATAAATATCTGAGCACTTTGTCTACACTAGTGCACTGGACTACTAAAAACTGTTAGTAATTCTAAGAGGTCCATTAATGCTTTACCCTTCTGTTTGAATTGTACTACATCCCTTTAGCTTTGGCACAACACAGGATGAAGCAATGTCTAGTAAATAGGTAAACAGAACACACTCTGCAGTAGGATTGTATTTGTAAAATGTAATCTCGACATCTTCTTTATTACTTTTAATGACATTTCACTTGATAAAAATAGGATTATGTTTTGTAAAACCTTCTGAACCTCAAGTACTAAATATTATAATCTGTTACATGATAGATGATACTAAGAACCTAAAGGATGTGAGTTACCATTATATAAAAAAAAGGAACCTAAATGATGTGAGACTTTTCATGCTGCCAAAGACAATGGAAAATGAATAATTCCTTATAAGATAGGAAAAATGATAGAGAAAGGTAAAGTGAGTTATTGATTTGTGGCCTCATGTATTAGGAGGCATACGTGGCATCAATGGATGTATTCAAATACCAAGGACATCACCCTTAATAGGAGGGTGTGGAGGTCAACGATTCGGGTAGAAGGAAAATAGTATTTAGTTTTGCGTCTTGTCTCTTCGGCTATTAATATTATTTTTGGTATTTTTATTAGTTTACTACTGTATTTCTCACTCTTAGTTTTCTATTACTTCTTTTTGTCTGGTACACCTTTATTTTCTTACTATTCTGCTATTGTTACTGTTTAAGTCTTCATAAATGTTGTGTTTTTGCTTTCTTTTATCCGCGGGTTTATCGGAAACAATCTCTCTACCTACCAAGGGAGGGGTAAGGTCGTGCACTCTATACTCCCAGACCCCACTTGTGGGACTATACTATGTATGTTGTCATTTTGAATATATTTTTTTGAGGTCATGCAGTCAGCTGACAGCCAAATACTAGTAATTTCTCTATCCACTGAGGATTGCTATTAGCATCAATTTCTGACATCTCTATTTTATATGCCACAGTCGATGAGGATGCTCTTTTAACTCTTGCTCATCAGAACTACAAAGCTGGGAACTATAAACAGGCACTAGAGCACAGCAAGGCAGTTTATGAGAGAAATCCAGGGCGCACTGATAATCTTCTTCTTTTTGGGGCTATATATTATCAGGTGGGCTTTCCTTGCACTAATGCTTACATATTCTGTGATTTCTCTATCTTGCATTCTTTTATGAGTTTTTTTGTTGTTTATTTTCTATGTGATTTGTGGATCTGAAGTAAAGCATGTTACCATTTCTTTGTTTTAGTTGCATGATTTTGATATGTGTATCGCAAAAAATGAAGAAGCCCTAAGTATCGAGCCACATTTTGCTGAGTGCTATGGAAATATGGCGAATGCTTGGAAGGTATGGTTGTACTAACTCAGTAACTAATCTAGAAGCTGCTTCTTCTGGTTTTGGAATTGGGCACTGATGAAGTTCTACTGGTGCAGGAAAAAGGCAATATTGATGTT
Source organism: Solanum verrucosum (assembly GCF_900185275.1). Taxonomy (NCBI): domain Eukaryota; kingdom Viridiplantae; phylum Streptophyta; class Magnoliopsida; order Solanales; family Solanaceae; genus Solanum; species Solanum verrucosum. The sequence goes on along the minus strand of NW_026020302.1, from coordinate 984,739 downwards.
GCAATACGCTATTATTTAATTGCAATTGAGGTTTGTAAACTTCTTCTGCCTTACATGACTCTAGCAAGAACTTTTATTTCTTCCTTTATACTTTAAAGAAAGGTCAATGATTGCTTACAATCTGAGTTATCCACCAGTTGGGAGGGGATCTAGAAGATTGTTGTATTCATTCTTTTCTGTTCTTGATGATTACGGTTTTATTGGGATACCATTATTACTCAGCCTCATGCTTTCAGAATGAGTCACCTGGAAAGAACTTTTGAGGACTTCCGGAATTTCGGAAGCTTGCTTAATTATCTGTCTGGCTGTTCAATTAAAGTTGTGCCATGCTGCGGTGTTTTGAATAATATTTTAATTATTAACCATATATTTGGGTTGCTGAAGACTTCAAATTGGAGTAATATCACAGAGAATAGATGAGAATAGTTCAGATCCAAGGTATTTTTCCAGTTCAGATCTGAATTATCAACGCAAATATTGAAACTGTTGGTTACGTTATAGGTTCTAAAGAGAAAGTAGATAGGTTGCTCTGAGGTTTGGGTTTCATGATTGTATTTCTTGTTTTCTTATTGTATTTGGTTATCTTTTTATAACAATCTTTTTTTATCACAGACAATAAAATTTGCTTAACATGAGAAAGCTTATAATGAATCTAATAAAAAGAGTGCTATCTCGGTTATAAAAAAAAAGTGCTATCTCTTACCACTGGAAAATGGCTACTCACATGATTTGGTAGAGTAACCAACATATTCCACATCAGAATAAAAAAGCTCCATCTATAACTTCCCATTAAGATGTGAATTTAAACACTTTTTTTTCTTTTGGTAGTGTGTGTTTAAACTCATTTGCATAACACATCTATTATTGATATAGTAAAGAAATTATTCTGTTGCTACAAGCAGATGGTTATTTGTGATATTGAATTGAGTTGTAAACAATTCATGTATAATTTAAATGGAACCATCTAATAAATTTTACTTATTAGATGAATATGTAGTCAGTTGCGTGAAATGATGCAAACGAATGCAGGTTGAAATTCTGAAAAATTGTGACTACATAATTCTGTTCAAAGAAGGTGCATCCAGAGTTTCGACAATAATCCTTGCCTTTGGGTACTGAAAGCATTTTTTCTTTTTTTGGTTGAGGGAGGTGGGGTAGGTTTTGGAGTTAGAATTTGCACTCAGGTTTATCACAAAACCTTGGAGCTCATTGCTTTTTCTTAATGTCCTTTTGGTATGCTGTGTATGTATGTTCATTATCTATAATTAACTAAAACCTTTTTGAAGACATTTATAGTTTACCAGGTGTATGCTAGGTAATATGACCTTAAATTATCTGGTTGCAGCTCCGTCCCAATTTTGCGGATGCATGGTCAAATTTAGCCAGTGCATACATGAGGAAAGGAAGGCTGAATGAGGCAGCCCAATGTTGCCGTCAGGCTCTAGCATTAAATCCGCGTTTGGTATTAAAAAGTTATCCTTTTAAAAATTTAGCTATCTGCTTCTTTCAATTGTACTTTCTTTACTGACATTTATTCTTTTATTTTAGGTGGATGCTCACAGCAATCTCGGCAATCTGATGAAAGCACAAGGTTTAGTCCAAGAGGTAAAGGAGAGAGGACTCAGATCCACTTTGTGCTCTGATATATTGGTGACTTGAGATTGGCTATTCATGTTCACGTCTGCCTTTAGGATGGTTAGGGGGTGGAGGACAATTCTTCAACACGCACATAGTGTGCCCATAGTACCTGTGTTTGTGCATCGTATGTGGGCCAACATTGTTCTTTTATTCCAGACATCCACTCACTTTGCGCAGCTTGAAAATTCTCTGTGATTATTTGTTGACTATTGATGTATCTATGTTGATTCTCCCACATCGGTGGTGGAGGGTTGTTTGGTGTCCTTACTGGTCTTGGGAAATCCTCCCCCCATGAGCTAGTTTTTGGGGTTGAGTTAGGCTCAAGATCCATTTCTTATCATGGTATTAGAGTCAGACCCATCCCAATTCATTGTTTACTGTATGTTGGGCTCTATCTTGTATTGTCCATGCTCCAGATTTCTAGACTCTTCACTCTTGGGCATGCTGGGGGTGTTGATTCTCCCACATCAGTTGTGGATGGGTGTTTGGTCTCCTTATATAGTCTTGGGCAATCCTCCCCTCATGAGCTAGCATTTGGGGCTGACTTAGACCCAAGATCCATTTAATAACAGTTGTTATGCTTTTGAGTTTCTTTTTCCACTTTTCTCTTGATAGATATATGCCATTACTTTTCACCTTTGAGTATTTCTTTTTTCCTTTTGGTAGGCATACAATTGTTATGTTGAAGCACTGCGTATAAAGCCTGCATTTGCCATAGCATGGTCCAATCTTGCTGGCCTTTTTATGGAGGCGGGCGATCTTAACAAGGCTTTGCAGTACTACAAGGTATGAGTAAGGCGTAATTGGAATTTACTGATCAAGTGTTGGATGTGTTTTTCAGCTTAATGCTATCATGTTTGATGCCCTCTTGTGGTTTAATCCCCTCCAGGAAGCGATCAAGCTGAAACCGAACTTCTCAGATGCATATCTGAACCTAGGAAATGTATACAAGGTAAGCTGTCATGCATTGTGCTAATTGCGTCTGGTGGCTCCAAGTGCCTAGACGAGGATATGGAGAAATACAAGCATCTTCTTTGCATTTTCCAGGCTTTGGGAATGCCCCAGGAGGCCATAGTGTGTTATCAGCGTGCGCTCCAAGTACGACCAGACTATGCCATGGCTTTTGGTGAGTGACCGTTTTCAGTCATGCCTTTAATTCAGTGCATAATGCAATAAGTCTCTGGGAGAGTCTGTTTAATATCATTTCTATACTTAGAGATGTTTGTGTATGGGATTTATTGCAATACGAAGACATGGGTCTTCATCTTCAGTGTGACTAGGCCACCCTAATAATGCATTCACACCTGAATCTCCTTTCTGCAGGCAACTTAGCTAGTGTGTACTATGAACAAGGAAATATGGAAATGGCAATATTTAACTACAGGAGAGCTATTACATGTGATACTGAATTCTTGGAGGCATATAACAATCTGGTTGGTACTTTCTTTCATCTTTGTTTATAAAATTCCCATCTTAAATTTACTATTTGTTTCGATAGTAATACTATATTTTCTCCAATTTTTTTATAGGGTAATGCTCTGAAAGATGCTGGTAGAGTGGAGGAAGCAATTCATTGCTATCGTGTAAGCTGAGTTCCCTTGTTTGTTTGACGGTTCCTTTGTTTGATGTTGCTTTTGTGCTGTTTTCTTAACTTTTCTGATGATGCATGCAGCAATGCCTCTCTCTTCAACCTAACCATCCGCAAGCGCTTACTAATTTGGGGAACATTTATATGGAGTGGTAAAGTTAACTTAGTCGCAAAGATTCTCTTCTTAACGCTTTCAATCAAGTAATTTTCAAGGGTTGCTTTCCTGATCTTTAGGAACATGATGAGTGCTGCTGCACAATGTTATAAAGCGACTTTAGCTGTGACTACAGGGCTCTCAGCTCCTTTTAACAATCTAGCAATAATATACAAGCAGCAGGTAATAATTTAAACTATACTTCTGAAGAATTCTTAATTTTTGAGTCAGTAGAGAGTTTTCTGGAGGTTTATATACCATATTTAAGATAGCCACGAGGGATTATTTTATTTACAATTATCTTGCTGTTTCTCTGTCAGCGTTTTAACTAACATGAATGTTCTCTTCTTATGTGATGTAACTTCAGGGTAATTATGCAGAAGCCATATCTTGCTATAATGAGGTACTACGTATTGACCCCATGGCAGCAGATGGGCTGGTCAATAGGGGCAACACATACAAAGAGATTGGTAGGGTTAATGAAGCTGTACAAGATTACATGCGAGCTATTACCGTTAGACCTACCATGGCAGAGGCTCATGCAAATTTGGCTTCAGCTTACAAGGACAGGTATGTAGTTAGGTTTATAAGCTTCAAAAAGATGAAGGTCCCATTTGCTTATGCTCCTACATGTCCACTCTGCTTGTTCGTGATGTTTTGGTTAATTGTGTAGTGGCAATGTTGAAGCAGCCATAAAAAGCTATAGACAAGCATTGATGCTACGTCCTGACTTCCCCGAAGCAACTTGTAATCTTCTCCACACGTTACAGGTACGTTCACCCTGTTAATTTCCACTGTTTTCTTTTGTCTCGGGTTTATCAGAGTTCATGCACTGTCTAACTACTGAGAATTTGATGAGCTTGTTTATGTACTGTCTTGAAGCATGAGGTAAAATAACCTGCCTAATGAACTATACTTCTGCAGTTCATTAGTATTTGTCTACTTTGTAAGCGTAGACACACAATTCATGTCATGCTCAGTTTGCTTAATTTTAATCTTAAGCTTCTTATCGGTACTACTGTATTTACCTTGCGTTATTTATCACTGTTGCCAATCACCATTTTTGCAAAGAAATTTTAAAATTTGTTGAGCAATTAATCAGGCAAGCGACTCTGTAAAAAATTATGTGCATCACCTAGAACATATAATTGGTTTCATCAAATAATATGTGCTTTCTAGATTGTGACCAGGTCTTTAGTCTTAATTTATAGCTTCACAATTGATGACTGTGATTGGGTTCTGTCTCTTGCATACTTAATTTTCTCTTTAAATTTATTGCTGCAGTGTGTGTGTGATTGGGATAACCGGGAGAAGATGTTTATTGAAGTTGAGGGGATACTTAGAAGACAAATTAAGGTATCACAGCTACTCGCCGTACTGTTACATGTTTACTTTGTTGGATATTTTTTCATCCTGCAATACTGATTCTGTTTTCCTTGATGTTGTGCTGTCTCATATTTGTCCTTAAGATGTCCGTTATCCCAAGCGTTCAGCCTTTCCACGCAATTGCTTACCCTCTTGATCCAATGCTTGCTCTAGATATCAGGTAGGGAATTTTCTTTCGGATTAATCACAAAAATGATGTGAGGTTGAAGCTGACTGTTTCTTTTGCTTGTACAGTCGCAAGTATGCCCAGCACTGCTCTGTGGTAGCAACTCGCTACTCACTTCCTCCTTTCACCCATCCACTGCCGCTGCCAATTAAAGGAGGTGGCAGGATCGACAGGCTGAGGGTTGGGTAAGTTCTATAAGCTGATAAATACTTGCTTGCTTTTCCTCTGAGGTTCAAATCTGCTGTAAGCTTTTCATAAATATTGGTACATGCTACTTACTAATAAGTTTCTTGAATGTGTCTAGATATGTGAGCAGTGATTTCGGCAACCACCCACTATCACATCTAATGGGTTCCGTTTTTGGGATGCATGACAAAGAGAATGTTGAGGTTAAGTTAATTTGTTACTTTTCCTTATCCTTTGCACCATTCACGACTTCGCCACTTGTTCATGCTAAATCTCCAAGTACTTCTTTTCCTAGGTGTTCTGCTATGCCTTAAGTCCAAATGATGGTACAGAGTGGAGGATTCGCACTCAGACAGAAGTTGAGCATTTTATTGATGTATCGTCCTTGACATCTGACGTGATAGCAAGGATGATTAATGAGGATCAAATACAGATACTTATCAATCTCAATGGTTATACCAAGGTACAGATTGGACTCGATCCAGATCAATCCTAATTAGTTTTTATATTTGTTTTGCTAGTGTTGGTTGTGTGTGCCTAGTCCATGCACGAGGTCCATATGTTAGACCCATTAACATAATGAAAAGAAATGGAATGGAAAAAGTAGTTTCCTTTCTTGGAAATAGTCCACAATAAACAAATAAATCAGTGATTTCTGTTCCATCTTAGTTAGCTTAGTTGTGGACATGAATGCAAACTCGAATACTTACCAATGAGAATTTGATCAGCCACGGCCTTCCATTTGCTGGTTTGAGCAAATGAGTATAATAATGATATTGCCTAACTAAAGTGCAAACCTGTGAAACAGGTCTCACTGTCTCATGAGGTGCACATTTTGTTGGTGTGTATCTTATAGGTGTTGTTTTAAGCAAAAAATACGTGTGTTACATCTTTCACCTTTTCGAAGATGCTGATTAATGTGCCCATATTTTGCTTTGCCTTCTATCCTGAGAGGTATTTTTTGAACGACTTCGTTTATCTATTGTTGTCATCTTTGACTTTGGACTTATGTGTTGCAGGGGGCAAGAAACGAGATATTTGCCATGCAGCCAGCTCCAATCCAGGTTTCATACATGGGGTTCCCTGGAACCACAGGGGCAACATACATAGATTATTTGGTTACAGATGAGGTAATTTGCTAATGACACCCTTGATATTACATATTTGCTGTTAACCTTTGCTCTCTATGGGTCCTTGATGTAAGTTCCTTGTATGCAGTTCGTTTCACCTATGAAGTACGCACATATTTACTCAGAGAAGCTTGTACATCTCCCTCATTGCTATTTTGTCAACGATTATAAGCAAGTAAGTTTCCCGTGATCTTTCTGAGCTATATATGAATCTTATTTCAAAATGAATCAATTATGCCTCAATCCTAAATTCATAGTTGGAGTAGGCTATGTGTATTTTTTCATCTCTTCTCGCAGTAGGTCATTTGTATCCAATATTAGATAATATTTAGTTATTAATGCATTTGATCATGAATAAAAATCTTATTGATTTCTTAAAAAAAGATCTGAGCTGGTATATATGTTTAACTCTTCTGGATTTGTTATATTTTTCACTGCTGATGGGCGTCTTGCTGCTGTTTTTTGTAGAAAAACTGTGACGTGCTAGATCCAAACAGCCAACTGAAGCGCTCAGATTATGGGTTGCCAGAGGATAAATTCATATTTGCATGTTTCAATCAGCTTTACAAGATGGATCCTGAGATTTTTATTACATGGTAGTTAATTGGAATGATTTAAATTGGTCTACTTTTACCCTGACAAGCACTTGCTAAAAAACTTGCTGAATTGGTATGTGCAGGTGCAATATCCTTAAGCGTGTACCAAACAGTGCTCTTTGGCTTCTCAGATTTCCAGCTGCAGGGGAGATGAGGCTCCGCGCACGTAAGTATTTTCTTCCACACCATGCATTTCTCTAATCTTCTCTTGTGAGACTTATTGGTTTATGAAAAGTCTCCTAATTCAGCTCACTTTTATTACAGATGCTGCTGCCCAAGGCCTGCAACCAGACCAAATTATTTTCACAGATGTTGCAATGAAACAAGAGCACATCAAGCGCAGTTCCTTGGCTGATCTTTTCTTAGACACGTAAGAAGATTAAGAACATTCAGCTCCTTGTCTTTCAAGAATCTTGTTCCATTCATCTCATTTACTTGAATTTTGGTGTGGTTTTTTTCCACTTGTAGGCCACTGTGCAATGCACATACCACAGGAACAGATGTTCTTTGGGCTGGTCTACCAATGATAACCCTTCCCCTTGAGAAGATGGCTACTAGAGTTGCTGGTTCTCTGTGTTTGGCGACAGGACTTGGTGATGAGATGATTGTCAGCAGGTATGTGTTGTATACTTGCTGTAATTGCTGGGAAGGGTACAGTGTATGACCGATAGAACCTATGCTCAAGGACAAGTACTTTATGACTGATATCATTATATTGACTTTGATGTTGCAACATAAATGAGAGTTGACCTTTTCTTTCCTTTTTGGTTTACTTTGCATTTTGCAGTATGAAGGAATATGAGGAGAAGGCGGTGTCACTGGCACTAAATCGTCCAAAGCTCCAAGATCTCACCAATAGACTCAAGGCTGTACGAATGAGTTGCCCTTTATTTGATACAACACGTTGGGTGAGTAATTAAACACATCAGATTTACTTTACTGAACGACCTTGTTGATTCTAGTGCTTTGAGTGGACATGGAAAACTCATTCTTTCTCCTTTGCACTTTCAGGTGAGGAATCTGGAACGTTCTTACTTTAAGATGTGGAATCTCTATTGCTCCGGCCAGCATCCTCAGCCCTTCAAAGTGACGGAGAATGACTCAGAATTTCCTTTTGACCGCTAGATGTAGTAGGGAAGGAAGAGAACATGATTGTACATAAAACAAGAGAACATAAAAATTCCTATTTATATAGAAGTATATAAATTACTGCATTTAGGTGTTTGTTGAAATGTGATTCAAGTCTCAAGTGTTGAGCATATTACCCATTCGTGGTACTGGAAACTCTCGATGAAAGTTCATTAGTTGCTCAAGTGCAAGCAGATGTCAAGACTCGAGACGAGACTCACCCAGTGTCTTGTTTGGCTTGAATGTGAAAATGCGTAAGAGTGAGAGAGAGAGACTGGAGGGAGAAGGGTGCTGGATAGCTGTAGAGTTCAAAAATTGGGTGTCAATGAAATGTTAGGAGTCATTGTTGTGCATCTTTATTCATCAACTTGTCTTTGACATTTTCAGTTGAGTTTATGCAGGCATCCAATGCCCCCAGTAAATCAACACATTGTGTTTGTTTCAAATGTTATATTAGTTAGTCATCCTCCTTCAAAATTTTCAAATGTTCCTTCATAAAATAAATTAGCAAATTCAAATAAAGTATATTAGGATGTTTGAGGTTGTATAACACACTCAGAATAAAATGGTAGAATCCCCCCCCCCCCCCCCCACCCCCTAAATTGTACATAAAAAGAGGTTTCAACAAAGAGAAAACAGTTCAAAGAGTTGTAACAAATGAATGTACTCAAAATTTTGCAAGTTGCAATGAATTAAACTTTGGCTAAAAACTTACTATATTACTCCCTCCGTTCTTATTTACTGGTTAAATATTTTCTAGTTTAATTTCCCTATTACTTGTTATTTTTGACAAATTAAGGAAGGACAATCCCCCCCCCCCCCTCCCCCTCCCCCCCCCTTCATTATCCTCAATTAATATTAAGAAATATAGTGAGTAAATATGTTTTGACACCTTATCAAATAAGGATAAAATGATAAGTTTACTATCATTATTTTTTAATAGATGTGTTAAGTTAAAATTTGACAAATAAAAAGGGACGAAAGGATTATTTATTAATAAGCTGTTAGTCTAATCACTTCCCCTCATATCCTTTTACTTATTTCTTCTTCTTTGATTATTATATTCATTTATAAACCAGCATATGATTATCAATCATATCAAGTCATTTATCCTAATTAAATTTTTAGGATAAATTTAAATCCTGAAATAAAATAGATAAAGATATTCATTTAAATCTTTTTTATACATAATTTTCAAATTCATGTATGTTTACATTATTTTTAATACTATGTACAATAACATTCACAACATTCACTATTTCTTATTCTTATGATAATTCTTCATATTTTTTTACTAAAAAATTACACTATATAAATATAATTTTTATTTATGAATTTATTTGACTAATGCTTATGTTTATTTATATTTTTATTTCTCATAAATCCTTTTTTACTTCAACAAATTTAAGATCAAAATTCTATTTTTAAGCTAAATAAGAAAATATTTAACCTAATAAAATATTTTATTTTTATTTTTATTACAAATTGTGGGATTTTACCGAAAGTTTTTACTCCTATATGACGAAGAAAGGTATTATGGCGTCCATTGTATCAGTTCTGTTTCAAGTTCCAGACTTCCGAACGGCGTCGTTTCTTTGTTGGTGTAGGATTGATTTCGAAAATTAGGTTTTGAGTTCAGAAATTTGGTAGTTAATTGCAATGGTGCTGAGTTAATCAATGGCGGCTAAAGGGAGGTAGCGTCTCTACACACTCACTCTTTATTTCCTCTGTTAATTTGAGCTCAATAGAGCTGTCTTGTTATTGATGCTTAGTATGAAGTTTATCTGAAATGGTTGTATGAATAAAAAATGCAATTTTATTTGTTTTTTGTGATTTCATGGAATTTTGTGGTAAATACTATTGTTTACACATAACCAACTCAACAATTGCTGTGGTTAAGTGATTCTGTAAAGTGAAAATATGAATTAATAAACCATTGATATGTGTTTTGGAAGTTTATATGCTGTGACATTCATCTAATTGGTTTGGTATAAACACTCGTGCGAGTAAGTTTTTATGTATTTTTTCCATTTTTTGAGATTTTTGTTTGAAGGATTTTGCTGAATTTTCCATGTAATTTGTAGGACTCGAACGTTGATATAGTTGCATTCTATGCTCTTTAGCGTAGTTAATTCAGCTGGAAATTGAGTTAGTTTACCTCAATTGGATTTGAACCGATTTGCTACTCAGGAATGTTTTCAATGTTCGCCAGAATCTTTCTTCAAAGGACTTTGTATTCGGCTACATTATCCAACAACACCAGCATTTTTAGGTGTCTTAAAACTATAGCACCTTCCATTGACCAGTGTAGCAATCCTTTCAGTGGTAAAGGTAGTTGTGGCAGAAGTGTGCCTAATGATGATTACTTTGCAACAATTCATCATGTATCTAACATTGTACGGCGGGATATTTACCTGGAGCGGACCCTTAACAAGATGCATATTTCAAGTATTGTCAACTCTGAACTGGTGTACCGTGTCCTTAGAAGTTGTTGCCAACATGGTATTGAATCTTTTCGTTTCTTTAACTGGGCTCGGACTCAACACCCTCAGTATGACCCAACTACCGTTGAGTTTGAAGAACTTCTTAAGACCCTTGCCCGGACTGCCCACTGGGAGACAATGTGGAAAGTAGTCCAGCAGATGAAAGCCCAAAATATTCCTATCTCACCGTCCATTGTTTCATTCATTATTGAACACTATGGTAAGCGTGGTCTCATTGATCAGGCTGTCGAGCTTTTCAATCGGCTCAAGAACTTCAACTGTCCTCAAACTACTGAAGTATACAATGCTATGCTTTTCGCACTCTGTGAGGTCAAGAATTTCCAAGGGGCCTATGCATTGATTCGGAGGATGATACGGAAAGGTACTGTTCCAGATAAGCAGACATATTCTATTCTTGTAAATGGCTGGTGTTCTGCCGGGAAGATGAGAGAGGCACAAGAGTTCTTGGAGGAAATGAGTCGAAAGGGCTTCAATCCTCCTGTACGTGGGAGGGACCTTCTAATTGATGGGTTGCTCAGTGCTGGATATCTAGAATCAGCTAAAGGATTGGTGAGAAAAATGACAAAGGAGGGGTTTGTGCCAGATGTTGGAACATTCAATTCTTTGGCAGAGGCTATATGTAAAACTGGGGAAATCGACTTTTGCATTGACCTTTTCAATGATGTTTGTAGATCGGGGCTTTGTCCTGATATCGAGACTTATAAGATTGTCATAACTTCTGCTTCAAAGGTAGGTAGGATTGATGAGGCATTTCAGATTCTTCATAGGTCAATTGAAGCTGGACACCGGCCATTTCCCAGTTTATATGCTCCAATACTAAAAGCTTTCTTCCGGAGAGGACAGTTTGATGATGCATTTAGCTTTTTCAGTGATATGAAGCTGAAAGGGCATCCACCAAATCGACCTCTTTATACCATGTTGATAAAGATGTGCTCTCGTGGAGGTAGATTTGTAGAGGCGTCTAATTATTTAGTAGAAATGACCGAGTTAAATTTGTTGCCTATGTCACGAAGCTTTGACATGGTGACAGATGGATTGAAGAATTGTGGAAAGCATGATCTAGCCAAAAGGATCGAGCAGTTGGAGATATCTGTCAAGGGCATCTGAATTATTGTTGTGGATTGAGCAGTTGGAGATATCTCTCCAATAGACTCAAGGCTGTGCGAATGATCTGCCCTTTGTTTGATACAACACGTTGGGTGAGTAATTAAACACATCAGATATACTTTACTGAATGACCTTGTTGATTCTAGTGCTTTGAGTGGCCATGGTAAACTCATTCTTTCTCCCTTTGCATTTTCAGGTGAGGAATCTGGAACGTTCTTACTTTAAGATGTGGAATCTCTATTGCTCCGGCCAGCATCCTCAGCCTTTCAAAGTGACTGAGAATGAGTCAGGATTTCCTTTTGACCGCTAGATGTAGTAGGGAAGGAAGAGAACATGATTATAGATAAAACAAGAGAACATAAATTCCTATTTATATAGAAGTATATAAATTACTGCATTTAGGTGTTTGTTGAAATGTGATTCAAGTCTCAAGTGTTGATCATATTACCATTCGTGGTACTGGAAACTCTCGATGAAAGTTCATTAGTTGTTCAAGTGCAAGCAAATGTCAAGACTCGAGACTAGACTCACCCAATGTCTTGTTTGGTTTGAATGTGAAAACTCACAAGAGTGAGAGAGAGACTGGAGGGAGAGGGGTGAAGGATAACTGTCAAGTTCAAAAATTGGGTGGTCAATGAAATGTAAGGAGTCATTGTTGTGCCTCTTTATTCATCAACTTGTATTTGACATTTTCAGTTGAGTTTATGCTGGCATCCAATGCCCCTAGTATATCAACACATTGTGTTTGTTTCCTTCATTTTTTTTTAAAAATCTAAATATTGCTCTATTCTGTGGCAGTGGCCATCATCCAATGTTGTCTATTCCAAACCTAGGTTTGGCTAGCCAAGATTGTCTATCTTTTGCTTTTCCGATAGCAAATTTTAAGCTCAAATCGACCACGGGAAACATTCCTATTGTTTTTAGCAGATATTGATAGTAATGAATGTGTTTTTTCGGAAACAAGGCCTGGAGTTGTAAGAAGCTACACGGTGAAACAAATATGTTGAATTGCTCGAAGATGAAAAATGACATGGGATGGTTGTTCTTATATTGGCAAACGTTTTTTTTTTCAAAAAAGTTCTTGTGATACAAATTATTTTTCAAAACTTATAAAATAGTGTATGACTCGAACACACACATAATCAATAAGACGCTTAACATTTTTACTACTATGTGGGCCAGCATTGCACTTTTTTGTTAAGAAACTTTTCAGTTCTTATTTGGTTGACTATGGTCTTTCTGACTTCTCTGTCGTTTGAGTTTCTTTTTGTATTTTGTCTTTTAATATCTATACAGTACCATTACACATTGCATGCATATCTAATCTTGTTGTCCCTTATGGAGAGAACTGATCTTATCAAGGCCTTAAAGTGCTACAAGGTATGAATAATTTAACTTTTACTTAGTTGTGTATATATTTTAGTTTACTGTGATTATGTTTTGCATGTCTACTTTTGCATTTACATATATAAACACTTTAGCTTGGCCTCAAATGACAACTTTGAAAATGCACATTTACACATTTTAACTTTGGTTTAAGAATTAAGCACACTTTCCTGGATGTGCATTCTCTGAGTTGCGGTGTTTATGGGGCCAACTTAAACCAAGTTAAGTTGTTTAGATGCACATTTTCAAAGTTGTGGTGTTTAGTTGTCAGTTGAGGTTGTCTTTGTTATTAGAGAAATCATGTATGATAATGTCCTCTTCTTTATGGTTCGATCCTCTCCAGGAAGCAGTCAAATTAAAACCAAACTCCTCTGATGCTTATCTGTGCATGGGAAGTGTATACAAGGTAAGTCCTCTTGTATTGTGTCAATAAGGTCCAAAGGCTAAAAGTAGTGACGAAGCCAATATTTTCACTAACCGAACTCAAAATATAAATAAGTAAAAATCAAAAGTAATTTTAACCCCGTATATAGTATAGTGTATACTATATAAGTGTATTTTTTAGACAAAGGGGATGTGAAGAAATACATGATAAGCATCTTCTTTGCATTTTCCAGAATTTGGGAATGCCCCAGAAGGCCATAGTGTGTTACTAGCGTGCACTGCAAGTGGAACCAGACTATGCTATGGCTTTTGATGAGACTCCATTTTCACCATGTCGAGTCACATATCCTCTGCGAGAAAGGAAATTGGATTCTTTATATGGTCTTGAGCAATTCTCACCTCTTGAGTTGTCTCTGCAGTCCTCTTGGGTCTTGTATACCATGAACAAGGAAATCTGGAAATGGCAATACGTAATTACAGGAGAGCTATTGCCCGTGATGCTGAATGCTTCGAGGCGTATAGAAATCTGGTACTTAGCTCATTAAATTCATATCCTATATTAGCATTTTGTTTTTCTATATTAATTTGATATGGCTTTGAAAATGTTGCTTATAGGGTAATGCTCTAAAAGATGCTGATAGAGCGCAGGAAGCAATTGATTGCTATCATGTAAGTTTGTGTTCACTTATTGGCTCGTCATATGCTTTAATATCCTTATTCTTAATCCGTTTGTCCCAATTTATGTGACACTTTTCTTTTTCCGAGAATCGATTTGACTAATCTTTGAAGCTAAATTTTACAAGATCAACTATATTTTAAAACTAAAATTTAGAAATTCAAACACTATATGATAAGTACTATAATATGCATTTCTTCACAAGTTCGACAAGATACATCTTAAAATGTCAGTCAATGTTCACATAGTTTGAGTTTTGAGATGCGAAAAGTGTCATATAAATTGATACAAAGAGTAATTATGCCTTTCGGATGATTTCTCAACCTTTCTGATGAATGTATGCAGCAATGCATCTCTCTTCAACCTAACCATCTGCAAATACTATCCAATCCGGGAAACACTTTTATGAAGCAGTAAGATTTTTCTTAATCGCGATGATTCTCTTCTTAGCTAGCAATTTTCAAGAGTTACTATTCCTATTGTCTAGGAACATGATGAGTGACCTTGAACAATGTTATAAATCGATTTTAGCAGTCACAACAAGGATCTCAGCTCCTTTTATACGTGCAACAGGTAAGCATTTTGTTAGTACTTCCCAAGAATGCTTAATTTGCAGATCAGTAAAAAGCTTTCTTGTACAATTTTTAAGATAGCAGGGAGGGACTATGTTATTTACAATCACTAGTGCCATTTCTGTATCTGGTTCTTCTTTTTTGATGCAACTTTCAGGGAAATTATGGACTAGCCATGTCATGCTGTAATGAGGTACTCAGAATTAACCCCATGGCAACTGAAGGACTGGTCAATCGGGGTAATATATACATAGAGATTGGTAAAGTTAACGAAGCTATACAAGACTACACGCAAGCTATTGCCAATAGTCCAACCATGGCAGACACTCATATATTATTAGCTTTAGCTTACACGGTAAGGTATTGTCGTTAAGGTTAACAAGCTTCGAAAGTTAAAGATCCCTTTTATACGTGTTCCTACCTGTTCATTCTGCTTATTCGTAATGCTTTGATTTTTCGTGTAGTCGCAACGTTGAAGCAGATAAAAAGCTATAGACAAGCTTTGATGCTACGTCCGGACTTCCCCAGAGCAACCTGTAATCTTTTCCACTCGCTACAGGTCTGTTCACTCATTTATAGGCACTTCCGTAGTTCAGTTAGAAATCATGTCATGCTCTGTTTGCTTAGGTTCTGATCTTAAGCTTTATTGTTAGTATTTTCTTATTTTCCAAGTGTTGTTTAAGTCCGTTGCCAAACTGTTAAGCAATTAATTATGTAAGAAACTTCATAAATAATTTGCATGTGCATCTTGTGCACGAGGACGTGTGATTGGTTTCATCTTGTGCATAGTTTATTTTTCCCTTCCAATCTCATGGTATGCAGTGTGTCTGTGATTGGGATAATCAAGAGGAGATGTTTATTGAAGTTGAAGGAATACTGAGAAGACAGATTGAGGTATTACAACTACTTTCTGACCAGTACAATTTACATGATTGCTTCGCTTTTCATCACTATATTACTGGTTACTATATTTTCCTTTGATGTTGTGCCTTGTCATATACGTCTTTAGATGTCCATTATCCCGAGCATTCTGCCTTTCCAGGTAATTGCGTTCCCTCTTGATCCAATGCTTGCTCTAGATATCAGGTGAGGACATTTCTATTGGATCGATCACAAGGGTTGAACAATGTGAGGTTGATACTGACTGTTTCTTTTTGCTTGTACAGTCACAAATTTGCCAAATACTGCTCTTTGATAGCGGCTCGCTATGTACTTTCTCCTTTCACGCATCCACCACCTCTGTCAATAAAGGGATGTGGCAGGAACAGTAGACTGAGGGTTGGGTGAGTTTCTCTATACTTCTCTGATACAATGCGGAAATGACAATAAAGGATAGATAGATAGACACAAAATGGAATTTATTGTGAACTAAGGCTCTTGATTAGCCATAATCCACAATTAAGGAATCCAATAAGCACCTAATCTCTTAGATGAATCTCAAGAGGATGAAATAAGCAAGCAATCTCTCTAGGAAACCCTCAAGGGGAATGATTCCTCAAGCAAGCAATCCCTTCAACATTGTTTAGCAACAATTGCCATTGCCCCAACTCTCAAAAGAGTAAACTCAAATACTCAATTCATCATTCATCCAAAAACTAACTCCATCTAAATGAGCTCTTCTCAGTAATTTATAGTCTAGGCTAGCTATTACATCAATTCCCAAAAGTAACATATCAAAAATTGCAAAAATAGCCAAAAGTACGCATCCAGGCCTGACATGTGATCCACAGATAGAATATGCAGCCCACATGTTGCTCCGTCTTCTGATTGGCATCTCCCCCATTTGATGTACGTGGTCTCAGGTATGATCTGTAAGTGCAGTATACGCCCCATTTATGGCTCTGTATGTTGTAGCTTCTGAGGACAGAATCTACACTTCCAGCTTTTGACATAAAGTTTGATGTATAGGCTGTAAGGTGTATCTGCTCTAGCCTTATCCAGGTCGTGTGTGGTTTGTGCAGACCGTACTCTGATCCGCATGTCGAGTCAGAAATCCTCTTTCCAGATTGTCTTTCAAATGCTTCCATCTTTTTGAGCAACCTTTGCAGTGCTTGGAGATCCCAAGCTTGACTCCCCGTAACCGACCTTGGTGCAACTTGACTTGCATCATTTCCTTCTGGGGCTCTGTTCAATTTATGACACTCTTTCCGTTTTAGTTAGTCCCAAAAAGGATGACTTGTTTCTACATATTTAGTAACAATTCAATATTAAACTTCTCATTTTACCCTTAATGAGATGACATACACAAAATATCTATGACTTGTTTTAGTCCACAAGCTTCAAAAGTTTTCCTTTCATTCTTAAACTCTGGACTAGTCAAATACCATCTTATAAATTGGGATGGAGTAATGTTTATGCGTTGCTTAGGTTGATATCTGCCATAAGCTCTTCATGACTATTGCCTGCTGATTGTATGTCTTAACGTGTCTAGATATGTGAGCAGTGATTTTGGAGACCACCCAGTATCACATCTGATGTGTTCAGTTTTTGGGATGCATGACAGAGAGAATGTTGAGGTTTGGACAATTTCTTCCTTTTTTTCGATGTTTAGCACCACTGTTGGCAGTCTGTTCTTGTTCATGCTAAATTTACAAGTACTTTTCCTAGGTGTTTTGCTATGCTCTAAGTCCAAACGAGGGTACAGAATGGGAGATTTGCATCCAGTCTGAAGCGGAGCATTTTATTGATGTGTCGTCCTTGACATTTGATGCAACAGCAAGGATGATTAATGAGGATCGAATACAAATACTTATCGATCTTAATGGTTATACCAAGGTACAGGTTGAACTTCATCTAATGGTTATACCATTGTTTTCTGGATGACTTTGTTTATCTAATGTTATATTTTTGACTTCGGAATGATGTGTAGCAGGGTGAAAGAAGTGAGATATTTGCCATGCAGCCAGCTCCAATCCAGGTTTTGTACATGGGGTTCCCTGGAACCACGGGGGCAACATACATAGATTATTTGATTACAGATGAGGTAATTTTCTTGCGACACCCTTGGCATTATACATTTGATGTAACCTTTGCTTTCTATCGGGTCCTTCGAGTGTAATTTCCTTGTATGCAGTTTGTTTCACCTATAAAGTATGCACATTTTTACTCAGAGAAGCTTCTACATCTCCCTCATTGCTATTTTGTCAACGATTATAAGCAAGTAACCTTTTCTTGCTGTTTCTGAGCTTTATATCAAATCTGATTTCACCAAATTTATCAACGAATCAATTATATGTATGTTGATGAGTCTTTTTCTGTAGAAAAACCGTGATGTGCTAGATCCAAACAGCCAACCGACACGTTCTGATTATGGACTGCCTGTGGATAAATTCATATTTGCATGTTTTAATCAGCTTTACAAGATGGATCCTGAGATTTTTACTACATGGTAGTTGCTTGGAATGATTTCAATTGGTTAACTGTCACAAGCACTTGCTTTTATAAAACTTGTTGAATTGGTATGTCCAGGTGCAATATCGAAGCGTGTACCAAAAAGTGTTCTTTGGCTTCTTAGATTTCCAGCTGCAGGGGAGAAGAGGCTCCGCGCATGTAAGAGAATACCTGTTTATTGGTTTATGTAAAGTCTCTCCTAATTCAGCTCACTTGTTACAGATGCTGCTGCACAAGGTCTGCAACAAAACCGAATTATTTTTACAGATGTTGCAATGAAACGAGAGCACATCAAGCGCTGCTCCTTGGCTGATCTTTTCTTGGATACGTAAGAAGATTAAGAACGTTCCGCGTCTTATCTTTCAAGAATTTAGTTTCATTCATCTCATGTTCTTGAATGCTGTTTCTTTTTTGTCCCAAATAGGCCATTGTGCAATGCACTTACCACAGGAACAGATGTTCTTTGGGCTGGTCTACCAATGATTACCCTTCCCCTTGAGAAAATGTCTACTAGAGTTGCTGTCTCCCTGCTACAGGACTTGGGGATGAGATGATTGTCAGCAGGTATGTGTTCTATACTTTTATGACCAACAACGAGAACAACAACATATCCAGTGTAATTTCACTAGTGCGGTCTAGGGAGGACAGTATGTATGCAGACCATACCCCTAACCATTATATCGACTTTCATGTTGTGACAGTATGAAGGAGTATGAGGAGAAGGCGGTGTTACTGGCACTAAATCGTCCAAAGCTCAAAAATCTCACCAATAGACTCAAGGAGTATGAGGAGAAGGCGCTTTATTTGATACAGCGCGCTGGGTGAGTAAACAAGCACAGCAGTCTTAGTTAACTAAACGACCTTCTTGCTATGTTGTTCGAACTCCTCTCTAAAAATGTATGGAATCCTTCAAAAGTAATGTATTTTTGGAGAATCCGAGCAACAAAGTTGAATGAACATGGAATGCTCATTATATCTCCTTGCATTTTCAGGTGAGGAATCTAGAGCGTTCTTATTTTAAGATGTGGAATCTCTATTGCTCCGGCCAGCATCCTCAACACTTCAAAGTGACTGAGAATGACTCGGAATTTCCTTTTGATCGTTAAATGTGGGAAGGAGGAAAGAACATGACTTTTTCTTTTGTACAAGAGAGCGCGGAACTCAGATGCTATACTAAACTAGGCGAAACTAGGCGTTACCTGAAGAGCGGAGATGCACAAGAGAGATTTCAGGTTATATAGTTGAATGATAGTAAATGAAAGCATTTTGTCTAAAAATTGCTCCACAACTTCTGTTATCAAAAATTGAGCTTTGCGTTCCTATGGTTTTGAGTTTAAAATGTTTTTTAATACGAGATCATATCATAAGACAAAATATCCATTAAAAATTAAATTGAAATGCGTGCAAATTTACTCTAACTTAACTAATTGAAAAGTGAGTGATGGAGACAAGATAATCCTATTGGCAGTCACGCAAATCTAGGTGATTGGAATATGTGTAGTTTTTGTCTGAACAAAGAAAGTAAATAGGTTATTGGCCAAAATTACATAAAAATAATCAACTGTTAAGAATTTATATGGTCTCCTATGACCTAGTTTTGAAGAAGAGCAATATTAATTGAACATGATTATTGATAGATCAAAAAGAAATGTTAATCTAATCGAAATCTCTCTATAATAGTCTCGTTTGTTATGATTTTCTTTTTACAAGTAATACTCAAATTCTTTCTCCTTTGCATTTCCAGGTGAGGAATCTGAACGAAGATATTTCGAGATCATATATTACGTAAGATATTTTGTAGAATTAATGAGATGTGCATAAATTGACTTGAAATAGTAACTAAAAATAGTAAAATATAACCATAATTTATCTATAACAACATACTAATACATATGTCATTCATTGATTATTGCATCACATAGTACACAAGTGAACTCAAAATAGGCTACAAATTAAAGTACTTCAAAATTAGATTAACAACCTCATTTTAAACATTAGCACTAGTAGAAGTTTTAACTTTTAGCCACAATCAACCATCAAAAAGAAATTCACTTGGTAGCCGGTGAAGGAGAAGGAAAAAACGTAAGCAGTTCCTTCTTCTGCTTCTTCTCCCAAGATTTAACAACCACAACAGCATCGAACAATTTTGGTGAACTAGATGATTTAACAATAGCTGAGATTTTTAGGTAATATTTAACACCAGACACAACTTGTTTTTCCGCTTCAACAACTTGAGAAAAACTCAATAAAGAACTCAAAGCACCATTTTGTTTCCGCAAATTTCTGTTGTGTTCTTCGACGCAGTACTTACCTAGATCTTGAATTTCCTGATTTGTTTTCACGTCTTTGATTTGTGTTCTTCCGCCGAGTTTTCCGCCTAATGCGTTTGATGAAGAAAATAAAGTGAAAATGAAGAAGAGAAGGAGGATTGATGAGAGAATTTTTGTGGATTTCGCCATTGGAGATTGGGGATTTTTTTTTGATGGAGAAGAAAGGAAGAAGGGGGAATTATATATAGGAGTTTTTTTTGTTGGACACGTTATGGGGGTGGTGGCAACATGTACGTGACGCTGCGTATTTTGTGAAAAAGAGGACAAAACAGTCTGTTTCTAGTGTTTCTTTGTATATTAGACGTATTAAAGTCTAATTAATTTGAATTTATATGGCATAATACTCTATTTGAGGAAAATATTTTCTATCAAAAATTATTTTATATTTAAGGCTCGAATCTGATTTCTGTTTAAAGGAAGAGCATCACATCTATTACGTACATCATTGTTTGTTAGCTAAATAATTTTAGGATTAGGGTTTACAATATATTAGTAGTAATTTTACTCTAATTATTAATGATAGAGGGGAATTGATTAGGATGGGTTTAAGATTGACAATCTAGGAGACACGGTATGTGAAGGTTCATAAGGAATATATAAAATAATTAGTTTAGTTGGTATGTGTGATTTTAGGTTTAACGATGATATAGCTCAAGAGGTAAATTTGTGAAATTTGTAAGGTATAAAAGTCGAACATGATTTTTTATAGTAGATGGGGCGAACTTTAACGTTGGATGTTGAATCTTTAAAAAGGGTGTATATGATGCTAATGATGAAGGGCGATATGACTTGTGTATTCAATTTCATTGTTATAACTAATAAGATGCAAAATTACTGTTGTAATTGTTTCTCTTCGATGAATTATAGACTAATAGAGAAATTAATCATTTAAACGATGTCACATAAACTGAATCATGATAGAGTAATGCTTATCTGTTTTCTTCATGTCTAACTATGGATGACTAAAAGGTGAGTGTCCAATTGTGGACAAAAGGCAATTTGCAATTGTCATTCATTTGTCATTTTTTCTTTTTAATTTTTAGTTAATTGTAGATGTTATATGAATTTGTTTTATCCCTTGAGCTTTTCTCTTAGTCTTAGGTCATTATTATATTGACTTTCATGACCACAATATTTAGGTACACAATACTAAATTATATAAGTTAAATTGGTTGTCTTAGTACTTTTGTTAGCATTACAATCATATTAAATATAAAACTAATCCTCTTGCCATATACAATTAATCATGCTGCTCCTGTTTTCCCTTCTTTCAACTGACTATTTTCAAAATCAAATAAACAAATAAATAGTAATAAAATAGTAATTAATTTAGCATAATCTGTGGCCTAATACTTGGAACTACTTTGGTGACATATTCAGCAACTTGATATACTATATATTATATTTTCATTCTTTCAGTAATAATTGAAAAATAAAATAATAACAACTATACACTATATCATCAAATAACTTTATATGTTATCAGCAAATAGCTTTTGTTAGGCAGGCTGAGGTGTTTTTCTTAAAACTAAAACCCACTATATATATGGATGGAATTTATAAACTAATGAACACTCGTTAAATAATATTTTGTCTAAGTTATAGAATCTAATGAAAAATGTTACCATATTTGACGAGTATTTCGGTATATCGTGATACTATGTCTTAAGATAGCCATTTTCTGTCGGCTCCTCAATTAATGTAAAATAGCGAAGCTTAATGACATTGATCACACCTATTGTCCAAGAAAAAAAATATTCATCGTCTTGATTCTTTTATTGACAATATTTTTTTTTAACACAATTGATCTGTTTAAGTCTATATCTATGATAACTTTTGTATATATATATATATTACACATATTTAATTAGTTTAAAATTTCTATTTTTCTTAAACTCAATATCCTCTGATACAGTAGAGTATATAATAAGTGCCCAAAATAACATTGGATGACAGCAAAAAACTGAGGAATCAAAAACAGGTCTTGGAATCTGTGATTTGCAAATTCAATAAACGTCTTTTTGTTTCATGTCATTTTCATTCAAATATTTTATGCAATTCAATTCAATTCTAACATTCCTATAATATTTTATTTTTGTTCTTTCACCCGGGGTTCAGTACATGTATTGTAGCTGAATTAAATTCATCATATTTAAAAGTTTTACGTTAAGGATAAAATGATTTCTAATAAAAATAATTTTGTATCCAACAATGCTTGAACATGAGATTTTCACTAACATGTACGATTAGTAGACTTCAACCTAGAACAAATTAGGATTACTATATACATAAATAATCGCTAACATGTACGTAGTTCTATTTAAACTCGTTTGAAAGGTTCAAAGTTGCCCTAGTAATTTATGAAACAATCTACTTTTTCTCTTCATTAAATCGCGATCCAATGTCACACTCTGAATTAATATTTCTAATTTTATTTGTTCCTTGAAGTGTAAAGGAATTTTTTTTAAAAAAAAAATATAGTTTCATCACAAGAGTCAATTTGGAAATGTGAACTCTATTATTACCACCACAGAATTCAAAACTCAGAGGTATGGGGAAAATGTGAAAGATAAAATATTGTTTCTTTAGGAAGACAAAATATTGTTTCTTTAGGTCTATTAATTGTAGCTGACACATAAAATGAGCTTTTTTTCTTGCAGTAGATGAGGAGAATCGCTGCCGTTTGCTTTTTTGTGCATACCAATAATACTGTATTAAATAAAAATACGATTTTTGATAAGATATCTCAATTCTCGCATTGATGAAGAATGTAGCTAAGTGAGCTATTTGATGTAAAAATGTAGAAATTCATGAACTATTGAATTTTTAAACGCAAGTTGTGTTCAAAGTCATTAGGCTGAGGACGCGTCTATCTGAATGTCACATATGTCTTAAAGGGGTGTGGATGCATATAAGAACTCTTGAATGAAAAAGAGATGTAACTTCAATTTCTTCAAAATCGATAGTCAATACTATTTCAAATAGAGGCAGTTGACAATTGAATTCAATTTTGATCATTATTTTCATATTTGTAATAGTGCGAAAAGAAGGTTCGACTTCAAGTTGTTCAAGAATAGTGGTGTTGAGTTTCTCGACCCTTTGACTTAGGATTAGTCAGTTCTATTTCTTGATGGGTGGGGATGAGATATAACTCAGCGGTAGAGTGTCACCTTGACGTGGTGGAAGTGATCATCAATTCGAGTCGAATTATCCCTACGCCTAGCGTGAGTTTTTCTAGTTGGATTTGCTCCCATGCCGTCATTCAATGAGTGGATAAGAGGCTCATGGGATTGACGTGAGGGGGCAAGAATGACTATTTCTAGGAGCGAACTCCGGCCGAATATGAAGCATATGGACATAAGTTGTGCCTTGGAATAAAAGACAATTCTAAATACGCTTTGTCTACAAACAAGGAAGCTATAAGTAATGCAACAACTATGAATCTCATGGAGAGTTCGATCCTAGCTCAGGATGAATGTTGGCGGCATGCTTAACTAATACAAGTGGATAGAAAACACGAAAATGATGTTTTCAGTTACGGACGAATGACTAATGTGTCAGAACTTGTCATTGGGACGCGAGATGATTCATACTATTCAAACTAAGTAAACTCACTAAATAAATAATAGGAAAAAAAATTAGTTAGAGAACAAAACTTTCTAACTTTTAAAATTAGGTTTTGGCAAAGTATAAAGTATTACTTTCTTTGTTTTAATTTATGCATCATTTTTTTATATTTTTAATATCTTATTTGATATATTGTTTAAACATATGTACATAATTAATATAAGCATTAGTTATGCATGACAAGTAAAAAAATCAAGATATCAAACATTAATAATATAACCCAAAAAGAACGAATATTGAAAAATATTGTAATATGGCAATAAGAAACAACACTAGCAATATAAGAACCATTGCATTTTGATTTTGGATTATTATTGGTCATTATCTTGATAAGAAGAATAAGGTGAATAAGTAAAGAGTAAGAGTTCAAACACAATGAAGTTGGTTGATGAAGTTGATTATTTAGTACCTCTGATTCTAGGAAAGAAAATCGTAGTACCTCTGATTCAAGAAAAGATAATTGTCTTAGCTTTTTTTTAATTTTAATTTTCTTTTTTTTGGGGATGGTAAGTTATTAGATGATTGGCGAAGAAAACTTAAATATACGGCTAGAGAAAGAAGTTATTCTTCGTAATCTAACTCATGCTTCTACTACTATTTCGTTCTATTGCGTCCATATTTGTATACACGATTTTCACTATCTTCAAATTATCTACAATTTATATTTTTTAAATGGCTTGAAATTTCTATATTTTGTCATAAAAACGTGAATGTTCGATATAGATCAAATCTTTGTTAAGACAGTTAAAACATTTTATGTTGCTGACTTATTTGTTTTAGCAGATTTGGGCTAGTTTTTTTAATTCTTAATACAAAAGTATATATTTTTTAAAATGCTGGTAACTAACTCATATATACACCTGTAATGACTTTTTTTCGATTTTACCGATCTTCTTCATGAATTTTTATTGCAATAAAAATTAAATGTTATAAGTTTATCTTTTTTTATATTCTTATCTGTTCAATGTGTTAACCAATATTGATTGAAAAATAAATTCATAAAAATATCATTTATTTGTAAGAATTATATAGTACTAAAATATCATATAATCGATATATAATTTTTAAAAATTGATATCATTTTCTAATAAGTTGAATTTTAGAAATTATCAATAAATCAATATTTATGAGACTGTTTATTAATTGATCGCACAATATGGGTATATACTGGTATATTATAAAACGATATGTAATCACCATTAAAAAATATTCATTTCCGGTTCGAATCCTACACCTAGAACCGTTCGATCAAAATCAACGGCTCAGATAGTTTAATATACCTTTTTACCCCTTCTTCTTCCCCTATTTCAATTCAAATCTCATCACTTCTTAACGGCTAGTTTGCTTTCTTCCTTAACCCTAACCCCCAAAATCCACCATTTCTGTACAAACAATGAAGCATTCAGTACAACCAAGAAGCACAATATTAAAGGAGAATCACGAAGCAATGTCGAGTCCAAACCCTAGCTCTACGAGGCAGAAATGGCTGACGCCACCGCCGTACCGGAAGAACAAGTTGTCTAAAGAGAATGCTCCTCCTTCAGATCTGAATTCTTCACCGGCTGTTCCCAGTATGAAGATGATGAAGAGTCCGTTACCTCCTAGGCATCCTAATTCTAATCCTTTGAAGCGGAAGCTCAGTGTTGAATCTGTTGGTTCGGAGATTGGCGCTGTTGCTGCTGGATCTTCCGACTCTGGAGTTAAAGTAAATTCCATGAAATTTATTTAATTTTCAGTTGAATTATGAATTGCAGTTTTTTTGAATTTGAATTTGTTGAAGAAAAATCTAATTTAACTTAACTGCTTTATAACTAAAATTTTATCATTTTACTATTTCTGTATTTGTCACTCTTAGTTTTCTTTCACTACTTGTTGTCTCGTGTGATTATCCAGTTATTGATACTACTTATGTTACATAAGTGTTGTGTTTTTTCCCTTTGAACTGAGGTAGGGATAAGGTCTGAGCATGTTGTACCCTCCCCAGACCACTTGTAGGACTATACTGGGTATGTTGGTGTTATTGTTGCTTTATCACTAAAATCTGATTTTCAAATGATGATGGAAGCCCAAAGGAACTAACTCATTTGACCTGTAAGATCAGTTTACTTGAAATATGTGTTAAAGATAAGATTTTTCACGCTTGGTAGTTGTTTTCATTGATAGAAACATACATTTCTTTCTGGTATCATGCTTTTGCTTGCCATTCTCTACCATCCGTGTTTATCAATTTCTGGCTCTAACGTATTATGTATGTGTGAAGTAGTATAATTTGTGAGCTTATGATCCTGCAATGATTTTAGGTTATAGTGAGGATGAGGCCACCAACCAAGGATGAGGAAGAGGGTGAAATTGTTGCCCAAAAAGTCTCTAATGATTCTTTGTCAATATCCGGACACAGTTTTACATATGACTCTATCGCTGATGTCCAATCAACACAGGTAAAATGAAATGTTTTGCTTGTAGGGAGATCAATTTGATTAAGTACTGCATGATAATTGAAAAGATACGTGCTTGATTCTTCCTTGTTGATGATGTTTGAACTTAATGTTTTTGAATTTGATAGGTATGCCTAGAAGTACGATATCAATTAATGTGAATGATTCTGCTTTGTTTTGATCTTTCAGCTAGATATATTTCAGCTTGTGGGAGCTCCTCTTGTTGAAAATTGCCTCGCTGGGTTTAACAGCTCAGTATTTGCTTATGGGCAGGTAATTTTAGCCTTATGTTTTGCAATATGCTAAATATAAACTGCAGGATGTCAGATATTCTATTGTAAAGTATTTTGCTGACATGATGTCCCCTTAATGGTTCATATGACTTGGATTAATCAGACTGGTAGTGGAAAGACATATACAATATGGGGACCAGCCAACGCCTTGTTGGATGAAAACTTAACAAGTGATCAACAAGGCTTAACACCACGTGTTTTTCAACGACTTTTTGAACGAATTGAGGAGGTGATATTCTGTTGTGTCTTCTCTTATATGTATGTTACCTTTTCTCAGTTGTGCTGTAGGCTGTATAAAATTTGTATGATCTTAGTGAATTCATTTCCTCTGCAGGAACAAGTCAAACATTCTGACAAGCAGCTTGCCTATCAATGTCGGTGCTCTTTTCTTGAGGTTAGGCAACTTGACTGATTCTTTGCATGGTGAATAAGGTCCTTACGTAACTCTTCTTCTAAGTTCTTGAGTACTCATGACTTGCAGATATACAATGAACAAATCACTGATCTATTGGATCCTAGTCAGCGAAACCTCCAGGTAGAAGAAAACTAACATACAGCGATATTGACTCATTATCTAATATCTGAGAATGCTATATTAATAAATTTTAATTGGCTCACTTTTCAGCTAAGGGAGGATGTGAGAACTGGTGTATATGTCGAAAATTTGACCGAGGAATGTGTTTCTACGATGAAGGATGTGACAAAGCTTTTGATGAAGGTTCAGACTGCAACCTTTTATTATAACATTGTGTGGACAAATGAATATTGCATTCACATCTAGGTTAATTGTGATAAAATACCAAGAAATAATAACTGTTGTGCAGTACATATTCTCGGTTTGTGAGGTCTCAGCCCCACCATTGAAAGTTGAGACTAAATATTCGTCACTGCCTTAGACATAGTGAAATGTCCATATATTTTAATGAAAGAAACTTGATCTTATCTTATTATCTTCTTTTTCTCCACTCTTTCTCACTGTTGTGATTTCCTCAAGGAGGAAGTGCAAGAGTCCTAGTTTCCCTTAACTTAATGCCCTTGCTTTGTTGAACCTCGCTGCAGTTTGTTGGTGTCCTTTTTTCTTTTTTCAATGTTGTGCTCCACATGAAAATAGAGGGGGTAACATATTTTACTTTTTCATCATCTCTCTTCTTTGAAGTTCCTGTCCAGTAACAGTGAAAAAACCTCTGGTTTCAATCTGTGCATTTGTTAAGTAAAGCCAGTTTTTTAGCAAGTAATATCTGAGATTAGTGCCAAATTTTCTCATCTGCATTCTTCTTTTGTTTCTTTGACTTGTATTATTTGAGCTGCCTCCTGAAGATGGCCTGATGTCCTTAGAAAAGCTAATAGAACTTGCTCAATGAATGTTACAGGGCTTGTCAAACAGGAGAACTGGCGCTACTAGTATAAATGCTGAGAGTTCACGTTCTCACAGTGTATTTACTTGTGTTGTTGAATCACATTGCAAGGTAATAACTTCTCATATCCTTATGACTATCATCTGATCTATAATGATCCCCTAGACCTTTAACCATCCTTTATTACAATAATCTGATCTCTATAAGAAATACTAACTGCCAAGTTGTGCATGATGTGTTCTTGTCATTTTTTGTTTTACAAAGCAGTTTTGCATATTCCTGTGGCTGTGAGAGGGTGCATGGAAAGACTTGCTACCTTCCAAGTTGTTCGTTGTATTTGAGATTTGAAAATGTTTGCTGTTGATCTCTTATAAAATTTTATTTTCAGAGTATGGCCGATGGCTTAAGCCGCCTAAAGACGAGCAGGATAAATCTTGTTGATCTTGCTGGATCAGAAAGGCAAAAACTAACTGGAGCAGCTGGAGAGCGCCTGAAGGAAGCTGGGAACATCAATCGCTCCCTGTCACAGCTGGGGTATGTTCTTAAGTTGGACAAATTCTCTGTGGTTTAGTCATCTACTCATAAACATGCATTTCATATTTCTCATTAGCTAATTGGATGAAGAAGAGAGGAACTTGGTCCATTTTAAGATGTAACGAGTTTTACTTCATTCAGCAATCTTGGCCTTGGCGCCATTGCATTGATCCATCTAGGGATCCTTTTCTTTTTTTGGAAGTTTTGCTTTCTTGGTATGATCATGCACACCTTGTGACAGGTAAAAGAGTTCTTTTATCTGCAAGTGAAAGCCACACACGTAGTGTAAGATTATTATTTGAAACAAACAATGTGAATGTTTTTCCTGCATTCTTTTCTTCCTGAACTGAAATTGTTTCTTCTAAATGATATGAAATGGGTTGTTAGAAAAGTCTGTGCTTATCATGGTTTTGGATAATGGAAAGTAGGTCTCCAATGGCAGCTTCCTAGAATCTGGGCATTTAAGACATGCTATATAGTACCGACTACCTATTGAATGCGTCAGATATACCTTTATGTTATGAATGAATGTGGGCGGGAATATTCTAGAGAAGAGAGTGCATGAGAAATTCATTTCCTAGACATTAAGGTCAGACGGTTGCCAATAAATGTCAAAAAGCTGGTTATACTGGTTTTTTCTCCTATAACTAAAATCATTTATAAGGACCGACTTAGGTTGACCATTTTGTGTACTAAAGGAACACTTCTGCTCCTTCGTATCTCCTGCCAAAGTTATACAGCATATCATGAGCCACCGTATCTTTTTCTCCAAAGTAATAGAAAAATAGTGAAGCTTAGCCTTTTCCTTTTTCTGTAAGAGTTTTGCAGAATTTCAATTCTTGTCATCCGTAGGGTGTCAAATCTGTAACTTTTTCATCTCTTTTCTCTTTTCTTTGGTTTGAAATTATATTTTTCACCTTCGCTTCTGATTACACGATTTTTCTTTTTGAGATTTGCAGGAACTTGATAAACATTCTAGCAGAAGTTTCCCAAACAGGAAAGCATCGGCACATTCCCTATAGAGATTCCAAGTTGACATTTTTGTTACAGGAATCTCTTGGTGGGAATGCAAAACTTGCAATGATATGTGCCATTTCTCCAGCCCAGAGGTAGAACCAGAACCATATTTGCCTCAATTGTATTTCATTGTTGTAAAGTTTACATTTCAATATCTTTAACTATTCTTAAAGTTCCCCACTCGTGGGATTACACTGGGTATGTTGTTGTATATGTAATTGTTGATAATTTGGAGTCCTTTATTCTTCTTGTTAATGCAGTTGTAAGAGCGAGACTCTCAGTACCCTGAGATTTGCCCAGCGCGCAAAGGCAATCAAGAATAAGGCTGTTGTCAATGAGGAGATGCAAGATGATGTAAACGTCTTGAGGGAAGTAATACGACAGTTAAAGGCAAACACCTAAACCCATTTTTGTTTGTATCTGTCTTAACAATTGGCTGGCGTATTCCTGTTTTTGTGAGTCTTGGTGGAATGAATGCCCTCGTTTCCTTTCTCTTTACAGGATGAACTGATAAGAGTGAAGGCCAATGGATCTCAAGCAGATCAAAATGGAAATCATTCATCGGGGTGGAATGCGCGTAGAAGCTTAAACCTTTTGAAATTCAGCCTCAACCGTCCAATGACATTACCTCCTCTAGATGAAGATGGTGACACAGAAATGGAGATCGTTGAGGAAGCTGAACTATTAGGTCTCCTACCGGGAGGAAGTAAAGAGGTTGGTATCTTGCGAAAAACTCTTTCCAAGAGTTTCTTGGTTGGTCCTTCTGAAGGAGGTAACGCGGGAAAGCACAGCTCATGCAAGGGAGAGGTAGGTTCTGAGGATGCAGACGTCACCATGGAGGAAGAGGTACCTGAACAAGTTGTCCAATCTGAAAACAAAGTTATTCATGGTGCTGGGCTGCAGAACTTAGAAAATTGTTCGATGGCTGAAGAATCAATTCACCAAAGTTGCGAAGAAGAAAATGTTGAGGCTGATTTGAAGAAATCCATGTCGAAGAGGCTTGATAGTGATTCTTCTCAAGATTGTTTGCCATCACTGGCCATTAATTTGCTCAATCAAGGAGTAAAAGGGGAGCTGGTAGAAGAAATAGCTTCAGAGCAATGTGAAGGCTACAATGAAAGAACTCCTGAAAACTCTTCTAAATGTTCAGAGGGTGATGCAGCCTGTAGAGACGTTAGTGTAGTTACAAATGATATATCTCCTATTTTGAAATCTCCCACTCCAAGTGTTTCACCAAGAGTTAATAGCAGTAGAAAAAGTCTAAGGACATCATCAATGCTGAGTGCTTCTCAGAAGGATCTTAGAGAGAGTAAGCTGGATGAACCACATTTTTCCTTCGCAAAGCCTTCAAACAGTATTTGTTTGGACTCTCAGGCTAATAAAAGTTGTTTTACATCGACTGAACATTTAGCTGCTAGTCTACATAGGGGACTTGAAATTATAAGTAATCGCCAGAGTACATCTTTGAGGCGGTCCTCGTTCAGATTTTCTTGCAAACCTGCTGATATTAGAGCAATTATTCCAGTTGCTAAAGTAGATGTTGGGGTCCAAACTATTGTTACAGATGATCAGTCATTTGAAGGAGGGTCAATTTTCTTGTGTAGTAAATGTAAGGAAAGGAATTCCCAGCAAGAGCTTAAATATGCCAATGATGGCTCAAACATGCAATTGGTTCATGTCGATGAATCACTGTTGGTACCTGCTGATGGATTACAGTTGGTACCTGCTGATGGATCACAGTTGGTACCTGCTGATGGATCACAGTCCTGCGAAAAGTTCAAGATTCAAGTACCCAAAGTAAGTTTGAAGATTTTATGAATTGTTTGGCTTTTGTATTCTGTCGTATTTATTTCTGTGCAATATTTTTACAGGCTGTAGAAAAAGTATTGGCAGGAGCAATACGGAGGGAGATGGCACTTGAAGAAATATGTGCCAAGCAAACTTCTGAGATCTTGCAACTCAACCGCTTGGTAGGTTTTGGTTGGTCAATTGAGCAACTTGCGACATTCATTATTTCCTTCATCTATTTTACATGTATTGCAATCAATGGGCAGATTCAACAGTACAAACATGAGCGAGAATGCAATGCCATTATTGGCCAAACACGCGAGGATAAGATTGTTCGTCTTGAGAGCTTAATGGATGGAATTTTACCAACAGAGGAGTTCATGGAGGATGAATTGTTATCACTCACTCATGAGCATAAGGTATGTGTCTGACTTGAACGTTGTCTATTAATATGTACAATTTTTCCTCTTGCTATACATGTCTAATTCATGATTTTCAGCTTCTGAAGGAGAAATATGAGAATCATCCAGAAATATTAAGTGCGAAAATTGAAATAAGAAGAGTTCAAGATGAGCTGGAACAGTATCGAAACTTCTTTGACTTGGGTGAGAGGGATGTTTTGATGGAGGAGATTCAGGATTTGAGAAGCCAGCTCCACTTCTATGTAGATTCTTCACCGAAGCCATCCAAGAAAGGAAGTTCTCCTCTGCAATTAGCTTATCCATGTGAGTCAAGTGAGCCTTCGGCTTTATCCACTATTCCAGAGTCAACTGAGGAGAGTGCTGAACAGAGACTTGAAAAGGAGAGGATTCAATGGTCCGAAACAGAGAGTAAATGGATGTCTCTTGTAGAAGAATTGAGGTTAGACTTAGAAGCTAGCCGCAGCATGGCTGAAAAGCATAAACAAGAACTGAATTTGGAGAAGAAGTGCTCGGAAGAGCTGAAAGAAGCAATGCAGATGGCAATGCAGGGACATGCACGCATGCTTGAACAGTATGCTGAACTTGAAGAGAAACATATGCAATTGCTTATAAGGCATAGGAAGATCCAAGATGGTATAGAGGATGTCAAGAAAGCAGCTGCAAAGGCAGGAGTGAGGGGTGCTGAATCTAAATTTATCAATGCTCTTGCTGCTGAAATTTCAGCTCTAAAAGTGGAAAGGGAAAAAGAGAGGCGCTATTATAGGGATGAAAATAAGGGGCTTCAGGCCCAACTGAGAGATACTGCTGAAGCTGTACAAGCAGCTGGTGAATTGCTTGTGCGGCTTAAAGAGGCCGCAGAAGCTATCACAGCTGCTGAGGTGAGTTTTTTGGAATCAATTGTTCCCAGTTTCGCTTTATTCTATCAGTATGTATTCTCTTGTCATTGCAACACCAACGCTTGCTTTCCCAGTCGTTTACAGTCAACACTCATTATGATGCTACTCCTTGATCATTATATAGTTCCTATATGTCTCTCTTTCCACCTGTGATCCCATCTTCTTTTACTTCTAATTCCAATTCTACATAAAGGGTCTCACATTTTCAATGTTTTTGTGTGAATATATCCCTGTAATTACAAGGCTTGTCATGTAAAATGAGTTAACACATCTTCTATAAAAATACTATACCAAGTACTGTGAGGAGTGTTTGAACTAACCTCACTGCAACCAGTATGATACAGAAATATTTCTTAACAAGGAAACAGTTCTTATTGTCTTCCACTTTCTTCTCAAAACAAGGAAATATTTCTTTTTATAATCTTACTGAAACAGATGACACTCTCTTCCTCCTTACCTCGAACAAGTATTTGCAATCAATATATAACCTGACATTTTCATCTGAATGTAGATATTATTTTCTGTTGTTTTGATCTCCTACAAACTCTTTTCTACAGTGTTTTATATCTTTCATGTTTTTCTTGAAATTATTATGGCTATGTCGAATGAGCATTTGGATCTGTTTTATGTTTGCTTACTTTGTTCTCTAGAAGAATGTCTATACTCATTGACTGTGGATAATGTAGTACCTCCACTGTATGTGGAAACTGGCTATGTTGGCTTGAGCTATTAGTGTTAAACAATTAATTGTGTTGTAGAATTACTTTAGGTGACGAATATTTTGACCTTTGCTTTTCATGATATATCATACGAGATTATAGCGGCTCATAGTGCCATTATTTGGTTGTCCTGAAGCACGTTACCCTTCTTTTGGATATGTATTGTTTGGCCATAGTTATCTGATAAGTTCTAATCTTGTGCAGAAACGAGCTATTGAGGCAGAGCACGAAGCTAAGACAGCTTACAGACAGATTGATAAACTGAAGAAAAAACATGAAAAGGAGATCAACAATTTGAATCAGTTACTTGAAGAATCCCGTCTGCCTAAAGAGAGATCAGAAGTCATTGATAATTCCGAGACAATAACATATGATGCAAGGGAGATGAATCATGGAGGTGATCAGCTGAGCAGAGAAGAATATGAGTCATTTTACAATAGAGAAGAGGAGGACTTGTCAAAATTAGTAGAGCCCTCTTCTTGGTTCTCTGGATATGATAGGTGCAACATATAGACTAGACAATATGTGATGTAAAGGTGGTGGGTGTTTGTTGTATGTACCAATAATAGTGTGTTTACATAGTTTTGGAAAGGTGTAGCTTTTCTCTTCAAATTTCAATGATAGGAATTGTCTCACCAATTGTGAATGAAACAACTTAATCTATCAAACTCTTATGTATCCAATTCCTTCAATTGATCAATAGGCCTAATGATTGGGTTTTTTTGTCCAATGGTTCAAAATTTATGTGAGGCATTGTGTTCGAATCCCATTCGTCGTATATCTTCCAATTTCATTAAACAAAATGATATGCTTTTTTGTTCTCTCAGTCTCAGATATCAACATGATCTTGCTTGCTTACTGATGTGGGCTTAATACAAGTGTTGGATTTAAGAGTCATCCACAAAGGTACATTTTCATTCTCTGAACCCTTGTGTACTAGCTGTTTTATCCCAGTTTTGAATTGGTATAGTAAAAATTATATGCTGTCAATCTTTTTCCTCCATTCATTTTTGGCAAGTCCATATTTCAAATATTGAAAACTATATGTGGATGTGGAAGATGGTATATGTGATATTATTATTATTTTCTACACAACATTGAAAATCATATGTTGAGGGGTTTGTGGGGAAGGTATCCATTGTTTTTCTTTATTCAAAAATTTGGAATGTGCATTATTTGGATAGGGTGGGACCTAGAAGTAGAGACAACAGGAACAGTGAAAAGATCCCAAGTATGAACATGTAGTAGCGTAGATCATTTATTTGCTTGGTTTTGGTGTCAAGAGGATAGGGGGCAATCTTCAAGTGGCTCAGACTAGTATGCCCATTGCATTTTTTTGTATAATATTTGGATGCCAAGAACAGACAGTCCATTAGTACTTTGGAAAACTTTGGCAACTTTGTTGATATTGTAGTCTATCATATCATGGAGACCATTAAACAATTAGCTTGTGGGATTGTCTACTCAGACATGTAACTCTCCCTACTTGTGGACCATTTCTCTTTCTTTTTTGCATAGTCACTTCTTTTTCACTCAAATACAAAAGATAGGAAAGATACCATGTAGGCTCTCATTCCCTAGCCATATATTAGCCATGGAATTCTTGTGGATCCCATAATTGCTTTCATAACACCAATGTTCAGACCACACCAGCTCGTATGCATCTCGAATATTTCAATAAGTATATATTGTGTTTTCACCTTGCCGTACCAAGGCAGATAAGATGAAATCACCTAACAAAATCGTATCTCTACACAAGTCCGATCAATTAAATTATTTAAATGATTTAATTGTTGATATATTTCTTTTAGCCCATTTATGTGATTAAGAAACACTACTAGATATATGTTTCCTAAACCAAGATGATATAGGTATGCATATAACAAATATTTATCCTTTTATTATAGGAAGGGATAGGCACCTCCTTCAATAAAAATCAATGGGGCAAATGGTGAGGAAAATGACATTAGTAGATGAAACCTACCATTTTAAACAGGAAAAGGAAATGGAACAGTAACATGGGGCAAGTCTTTGTGGTCCATTATAGATAAATTGTTTGTTAATTACTATATCTCATTTGGCCCATGGAGAAAAACAACTCTCTGCAAAAATAAATAAATATAAATTACAAAAGAAAGTGACTGTTTTTCTGTGGCTACAATGTTTTTCTTATTACAGTTTACCAAAATGGAAAAATAAAATACTGTCTACTTTTTTGCATAATGTATCTAAATGAAGTCAAATTAGATATTAGGTATATTGACATTTGCCCCATGGACTTTGGTTGAGCGGTAAGAGTGTAGCGCGTGATATATGGGGTCAGGCCTACGTCATAGATTCAAATCCTATCACAAATAGCTTTTTATAGCCCTTGAATATCCGAGACATAAAAAAAGCATTAACTATGCAATTCCAAAATCATTCCCAAAGCATTTTCGTGTTGGCGGTTCAACAAAAAGGCAAAGTATTGGTATTTTTCTTTTAATTACGAATGACACACTTTGCTTGCTCCCTCCCGTATCCACTAGCGCTCGAGAGCAAAAAAGCATTGTTGAAGCAGCATAAGCAGACTTCTATTACTACGTAATTATTATCATAAAGTTTCATATTCCATTAGTGAAACTCCATGAAAAAATGCATAAGAATAGTGATTATTTTTTAATTACATGATCGAAAAAGTGTTTGATAGACGTTATTTCTACTATAGAAACCTTATATTAAAGTAGAAAAGGATAAATAGGGTGGTCCATTACTCCCCCTAGTTTCGAAATGTGTGTAATGGCC
Organism: Solanum verrucosum; assembly: GCF_900185275.1. Classification (NCBI taxonomy): domain Eukaryota; kingdom Viridiplantae; phylum Streptophyta; class Magnoliopsida; order Solanales; family Solanaceae; genus Solanum; species Solanum verrucosum. The sequence continues at coordinate 948,548 of NW_026020302.1, read as the reverse complement.
CGCAAGATTTCTCAATTATATGAAAAAAAGGAAAAAGATGTAGGTATGAGAATACTTAATTTATTGAGATTCCCCTATCTTATTATTTGATCTTTGATTATAACATGATTTACAAAATCAAATTCAATAATGATATTGTTAAAGTAGTTAGTACTAATTAATGTCTTATTAGAGTAAAATGTGCTTTAATAAAATAATGTTAAGCAAGATTACATTGACAATAAAGCAAATCAATTTGCTATAATCCAAATCTAAGTACTTGATATAGACACATTTTAAGTAGAAATCTTGAGATATTCTTCTAAAGATTACAATATATAGATTTGATGAAATTAAATGAGGATGTAAAAGATATAGTTGGTGAAAGCAAAATGATGAAGTTGATTATTCAATCTTCACAATCACAACCTGCTTTTTAATAATTTATTTAATTTATTTATCATATGATAAATTTGCTGCTTAAGTTGAAAGAAAGAGACATAAAGTGAATGGAAGGTATGATATATACAGCATGATAGGGAAAATTATATTGACAGCCTGGTAATTGGACCCCTCTTCCAACTACACAACAAGGACTTAATAATCCAAAGTATAGTACATGTATTTTTTTTAATTATTTTTTTTCTATTTGATATCTGATATTAATATTGATGTTCGATCAAATTTAATTTCATGTCGAAAAGTTCTATATTGAGGTATAAAACACACTCTAACAAAGATGATTATGTACTCAAAACTTGTGATATTTGTAAGGATGAAGATGTAGTATTTAACACTACTTCATCACAATTCACAACCCTTATTGATAGGTTTATATTTGAATTCACGTCAAAAAAATTGTATTTGAATTCACATTTGTATTCGATATTTATATTGAGATCCGATTAAATTTGGATTTACGTCGAAACTTTTTATATTGAAGTGAAACATTCCCTAACAGATACGACTCTACACTCAAAATTTCAATACAAAACATCGGATGATTAAGAAGGAAGAGTATTTATTACTCTATCACAACCCCTAATATATAACATACACTTCAAGCTGTTTAATCAGCATACTAGTTATGCAGGAAATAAAATAAGTAAATTATTATGAGATAAGTAATAATTATAGCATAAAATTTATTATATGATGAATAATATAACATGAACTTGTGGCATAATGTATAAGTAATAATTTTCTAGCATGAGAGTTCAATGGTAAAGTCAAAAATTTATTAAGAATATTCAAAATTTAGTATCTTACATTTGAAACATAATGCTTAATTTATATATATCGAATAATTTTTTGATTAATGATATTCAATTGATCATCTCTCACTACACGTAACTACGCCTCTACATAAGACTAGCTAGTATGCAAATGTCACATTCTTAACCCCCACCCCCACCCCACCCCACCCCACCCTTATCTCAAAAAACAATTGGTTGATCAATAATATTCAATTATAACCAATTTATTCAATCAATCCCTCTCAAAATACTTCCCTTTCATTGTGGACCCTAATTTTTCGTTATGTCCGGAGTTAATTATGGGAAATGCTATTATTAAAAATCTATTCATGCAGTCAAAATCCATCATTCTTTTTTAATTTTTTTTTTTTAAAAAAATTCTTTTGTTCATGATTTTAATTATTGGTTTGGTATGATTAAAGGTGATTTAACAAATAACTGAAATCTTTTTATTTTCACCAACCAAATTGACTTTATTGAGGACTAATAATAAAGGAAGATTCATGTATCTTCTTTTCCAGAAGTATCTTTCAAGCGTTTGAAAAAAAAATTAACGTCTTAACTGACTGTCCATTCAACTATTTGAAATAAAAATAATCGATAGATATATAACATGTTTACCAACTAAAAAGATAAATAATAAAATTGATTAACTATTTATACAAAAGAAGGAAAATATTATTACATATTTTATATTAAATCAAATGATTTTTTTAATAGATTTTAGAACAGCCTCCAAAAACAAGTTATATGGATGAAGATTTCTTTTTGTTGGTGTTTATAAGATGTTAGTAAATTTGCTGACAGCTTTTCATGGAGAAAAAAATATTAAAGCATTTCTACACATCTGAATTCCACTACTTCTTTTCTATTCTTTTATGCTTTTTCTACTTATCCATTTCTCCCTGTCTTTTTTGTTTCGTATTCATATTATGGTCTCGATTAATTCAAATCGTAGCGTACAAGGCTCGAGCGAAGCAAGAAGTCCAAACACAACCTCGTCTGTATTGAATAATTTTTATTCAAATAAAAATTATAAAATTGAAATTCACCTCCAATAAAATTCAAAGAAGCACTCTCACAATAATTTTTTCATACTCAAGATTTGAATATTAGCTTAGCCAGAAAATATATATCAAAAAGTTTACTAAACATTTGTAAATATTTGAATATGAATCCACATACTGCTTGTGGGAGAGGTGGGGCTAACCTATTATTTAGTAATAGCTTTATTTCTTCGTGTTTATTATTATACATTGCTTCATTTGTTTTGTATCATATTATTTTATCGACTTATTTATGTATCCTTCTTCAATTTCTTTCTTTTTTTTGAGCCGAGGCTCTATTCGAAACAACCTTCCTACCCTATAAAGAAAAAAAATAAAGTCGACGTACATCTCATCTTTCCAAAAATCTTTAAAATGTCATATTTATCTCACTATAATCCCTATATATATAAAAAAAAAATCCATTATTTATTTCCTTAAGCAGAAGGGATTTTCACAAAAGTCATCTGATTCCTTAGCCAAGTCAGAACTTCACCATTGCCAACCTGGTTTTACAATGTTGATTCTTTTATATATATATATATATATATATTACTTAACAGAGTTAAAAATTTTACTAAACAACAAATTATTTTAACAATATACAAATTATGTAATTTTCTGTCGATCCTCCCTTGCTCTGCCTCTATTTCTTTACGTAACTTAAGTCAAAAGTCTTTTGAAAACATTTTTTCTATCTCTATAAGATAGAAGTAAAATATTTCTAGACTCTACCCGTAAGATTATACTGACTCCATCATTGTTATGAATTATTGTGAAATTTAGTTGTATGAAAGTAAAATTTAAGGAGATTAATTAGTAGAGGGGGCTTTGGATTCCAGCTGAATTGCACTAATTTAACAAGACATAATTCTTAATCAAAACAACTGGAGTTAATCAGACACAATTTGTTTTTGTCCCCACTAACAGCTGTTTTCTAATAACAACAATCCCATCTTTTCCACAACTCACGCTACTTATTAAGGTGGTTTTTTAAATCATTTTTTTCAATTTATTTTGACCCCACTTTTATGATTATGACATATATTTATCAATTTTTAAATAAAAATATATAACATAAGTAGCATAACTACTTTTTATTTTACAATTTTACCCATTTATATATATAAAGCTTCCCACCATTTATTTACACAAAAACAATAATCATAGAGATTGATTTTTTAAAATATTTTTTGTAGAATTAATTGCTCTAACTGAAAAAATATTTATTCATATCCATTATTTATATCAATTCGAGTTATATTATTCCTAATTAGGCCTCAATGTAAATATCGAAGGCAGATAAAAAAATTATGGGAAGAGAAAAACTTAATATTTGTAAATTCCAATATAATTGGTTCAATTTATTATTATTATTATTATTATTATTATTATTATTATTATTATACATAAAGAGTATAAAATAATTTTATTTTGTGAAAAATAAAACAATAGAGACGTGCAAGTATACGCTCTCCATGGTTGGCGCATAATTTAGGAGTAAAAGACAATTTTCAAGATGGAGATTTTTTTGTCAATGTCTTTTCCGTTTATTATGTTGTTTCGATTTGCCTAATGTTATTTATTTTTTCTACATAATTTGAGAACTATTGCACAGGAGCGAATTTCTGGGGTTCCAAAAAATAAGATTTGCCAAATAAATATAAAGAGGAAACTAAATGAAATATAACAATTTTGTCTTGAATATATGAATTAGTGATAAAATTAAAATGGTAAGAAAATATGTGTTTAACAAAGTACATATCCATCCTCCCAACACAATTTCTTACCAAATGAGACTACAAAATATTTTACAAAGTGCAAATCTTGGTAGAGTTTGCTAATTGCCTCTCCAATTTTTGTTGTAAGAATTACAAGAAGGAAAGAAAAATAATTAAAATAGTAATAATAACAATAATCAGAATCAGCCAAATTAATCACTAAATAGATCAAGAATTTTGAAGAGAGAAAATATCTCTTTAATTTCTTCTTTCTTCTTGAATCGCGATATTTGATCTGAATAGGTCTTAATTGCAAATTTTCTCTCTCTTTATGTACAAAGCCTCTCTTATTTTGGGGCCTCAAATAAATTCATCAATTTTTACTAGGCATTTTTTGGGTCACAGTTCAACTTTCATTTGAGAATTAGGTACATAATTGCCTGCATTCAACAAAGAAAAAAAAAGTTGAACTCTTTGTATAATAATCAATAGGTGCGTTTTTCTAAGCGAATCAATCTTTTTTATACTGCCAGTATAAAAAAAATATTTATACTAATAAATCATTTAAAGAACAAATCACAATAAGACAAGTTACCTGCTACACTCTGAAAACTTTGGTTCTGATTTTGGCCAAATCCCATTTGAACAACACTATTGAGATCATCCTCAAAGAATGTGGGGACCTAAAAATAAACAAATTAAACTTTCATTTAGTATTTTACAATTTTTTAAATAAATTCCTATGCTGCCCGGATCACCCTAGATTAATCCTCGATATTTAGATGATCCGACACAGATACGACAACATTTTTGAAGAATTCGAACGACCAGGATTAGATTTATTACCTGAGGGGTAGGTTCAACAAAACCATCTAGAGGAGGCAATTGCATGCTTGAATTTCTGATTAAATTAGGATTCAATGAGTTAATTGGGAAAGGAAACTCTGTTCCTTTATGATAATTTTGGTTTGGTTGAGATTGAAATCCATAAGGAAATCCTTGTGTTGATGTTTCTGATTGATACATGTTATGAGCCAATGATCCCCTAGATTGAAACATCTGAAAAAAATAGCCAAAAATATCGTCAGGTACGTGTCGGAATACAGTAATATTTCTAAAAAGTCTGAGTAACGGAGTTTAATTGACTTACATCTTTGGAAAGAAGTGCTTCCATATTAAAGTCCATTCTTGGATTCACAGTAGCTAATTTCATTGAAAGGAACTACAAAAATGACATTAAATAAGTATAAGAATTTAATAATATAGTCAAGGAGTTAATATGACTCTCTTAAAGTTTAAGTGTATTACAGTAAATTCGATCATAATTTACCTCAACTTGACGTTGAAGTGATTGTACATAGTTAATAATCTCATCAAGCATCACAGCTTTTCCAGTCACCTATAGTAAAAATTTCAATTTCCCATATTAAAATTATGAATTTACTAGCAAATCAACAAAATAATTATTATTTTTCCAAAAATTAAAAAATCACCTTATTGCAGCCTGGTACAAGATCTTGTAAAAGCTTCATTCTTTCACTAATTTTCTCCCTTCTCACCTGTCAAGTTGAATAAACAATGTATTAGAAAAAAACGTTGTCACATCTGTATCAGATCCTCAAAAAATACGACATTTTGAAGAACCCGAGCAACTAATTGAAGTTGTTACATACTCTTTCAGCTAGACTATGTGCATCTGTGGCCTGTCCCCTTCTAGCTCTCACATGAATATAGTCCTTTGGTGGCTCTGTTGCCTTTTGGTTATCTTTATTTTCTTCTAAAACAGCTTTTTCCTCTTCTTTAGTTACTTTATTTTCATTTTCCTCAGACTTGCTTCTTTTGGCATTTGATTCATTTTTCTCCTGCAAAATTAAGTATAAAAAAAAATAAAAATATTAGTACTACAAATTTCCCAAGTAATAGTTATTATCTCAGAAAGTTCCTATTTTTTTAGGCGACTTTCTGACATAGTAACACACTGTTTGAGCGACCAGCTAAGAAATAAACTCTGACTTACATTGACAATCTTGGATGATTTTCCCTTGGAAATTGATTTTCTTTTTCTTGAATTGGTATCATTTTGACCAATTATTTGCTCAGAAAGTGATGAATTTTCTCTTGAATCTCCAAATTCTGAATTTCTTTGAACCAAATTGACATCTTTGAAATCTTGAATCTTGATAGAATGATTACTTGAAAGTTGTCCACTTTCCAAATTTGTAGCAAAACAAGAAAATCTAGCAGCTCTTTCAGCAAATCCAGGATCAGTAGTAAATTGTGTTGGTGGTAAATTTCCTCTCATAGAAAGATTCAATTTTGGTGGAGAATTTAAAGGGGTAGTATAACAAGAATTATTAGTACTACTACTATTATTATTATTATTGTTACAAATACTTCCTAGTCTACCAATTAATTCCCTTAATACAAAATTATCACCACCGCTATTATTATTAGGAATTGAAATAGGAGAAGATACCATTGAACTTAATGCTGACTCAAATGGATCAGAATTATTGTTATCTAAATTGGGATTAAAGAAACAATTTTGAAGATGTTCATAGGTAGTGTTATCATCATTTATGAACACATTTCCCTTTTCCATTTTGAAAAAAAACAAACCCAAAAGGCTAAAATTGAAGAAGTAATCAAGAGGAAAAAAGGGTAGAAATTTTCTTGGAAAAAAAATGGACACAATATTTTTTGGAGTAGTAACAAAATATTAGAAGAAAGTGACTTTGTTGTTTGAAAGGAAAGGAAAGGAAATATGTAGAGAGAATTGGAAGAGAAAATGAGGAAAGTGAGATTGAAAAATATAGGAGGAAAGTGTAGAGGAAAGATAAATAAAATAGACAATATGTGTTTGACCTTTTGTTAATAGGTGGTGGGACCCATGTAGGACTTCTCGATACGAATTTAATTTAATCAGATTTCAATATAAATATCAGACTTCGAACGAGAAAAAAATAATTAAAAAATAGGTGGTGGGTGAGATGGGATATGGGGGAAGTAGGGGGGTGGTTGCCGGGCCTTAAACGCCAAACTAGCTGATGTTTATTTTGTTATGGGAATTAATGAAAAAACTATATAGTATTTCAAAATGTCCCAAATTTAGGTATGTAGTACTAGTATGTACATCAATTTTCGTTATTCATCACAATTCTAGTTCATTCGTATCTTTATCGTTAGCAATTTCTTTTATTTGTCTTATCACAAACATAGACTAAAAAGTAGCTTCAATGTAAAAATAGATAGATTTCACGTGTTCAAATAATTTTACGAGAAAAGTGAATTTAATTTAGGTCTTTGAACCTGAAGTAGTAATATTTGTAGGGAAAAAAAATATAATTTTCTATTCCAATTGTTCCTTTTTTAGAAGAATCGATAAGAAACAAGAAATATTTCAATGCGATTGGATTTCATACTAATTCCATAGTATAGGAACTATTTCGATTCTAGTGAAGTTATAAAATTAGAAGAACTTGAGAAATTTTGATACAGAGAGTTGTCAAGAAATTTTAGTAATAACTGATCGTTTCGATCTTTTGGAACAACTCGATGATTTTGTAAACCATCTTAAAACTGTGCTTGAAGTTAAATTGAAATATGTTATTTGGAAATTGAAATTGAGTTTTAACTTTATTCCACTTTAAAACAAAGTAACAATATTGCATTTCATTTTCTTGTTCTTTGCTATTTATTTCATTTTTTGTTTTGTTTAGAGGAAAGAGATAGGAAAGCCTTTGTGCTTTTGGCATTTTTTCCCCACTTAAGTTCCTTCTCTTTCTTCTTTTTCTAATTTTTAATTAAATAAAATATTTTTCTCTATGTTTTCTGTCTTCACTATGTATTTATGGAATCATTTTATTTTTAAAATGACAAAAACTCCACTCATAAAGATGTCACATTAATGAATGGATCTAAGTTTTTTTAAAAATTGTTAGATAAATGATACAAATGTAGATACGTATTCATACGGGTTATTTCCGGTGTTATGACGATAACATTTACATAAATATACCTTTGTCACTGATTAGAGGGTACAAATTCGAGTCTGATACTTTGATTCTATGAACATGGTAAGAAAAAAAATCAAAAAAAAGAAAATTTTAATTAAATGTAACGTGGAGAAAGTGCAATAAAGTCCCTTTTCAATTATTTTTACAGTATTTTAGTTATTCTTTATTTCTCACTTTGTGGCGGCCTTTATTTTCCTCAAAGAATTATTTATTATACATAAAATAAAAAGTCTTGGTTGGCCTATTTTTTATATTTATATCTTTGTGAAAGAGTAATGAGGAAAACAGATCTAAATGGGTCTATTTGGGACCCACAAGAAAAATATTTAAAGCAAACAAAAGGTTTTGAAAAAAAAAACTATTTTTTAAAAATCTTTATATTTAAGATTCATTAGCACTTGGTAGTAGAATTGGAGTTTACTTCTTCACAAAGTAATTAATAGTAGTATATAGAAAAGTATATACTACGAAAATTAGGAGCATATTATAATATATATATAGATGAAATTAAAAAATATGTATATAGTGTATAATGATATATCAGAGATATACTAATTATAAAAAATTTCTTTTTTGCTTTTGAAAATAATTTTGTTAGTGTGAATTTGTAATATCGTCGATTATCATGATCTCATACTTATGAATAAATATAGTTTGTAATAACATAATCATATAATCTCAAGCGATCTTCTTTTATCTATCTTTTTTATATTATATGCACTTTTCACAAATATGCGTATTTTTTTTATCTTGTATGACTATACTTTTACCTTTGATTTATGTTTTATTATATATATACACACACATAAAGCCCCTACTTTGTTAAAAAAAATTCTCCATAATTCAATATTTTGATTGTTACGCTCCTTATTTCATCAATTAACAAAATATAATACATACAATATATGATCTCATAATAATATATTTTCAGTCAGCTCATTTTTTGGTATAATTGAAATTTTTATTAATTAAAAATTAATCAATTGAAATATTTTGTACCATAATTTCTTCTTTCTGGCTGTACTCAATATAATTATAGTGGCAGAGGGTTGTTGATCCAACTATTATTCAAATAATAAAGTAAATAAAAGCATCTTCTAAAGCTTCTTTAGGAATAATTGATTACAATATTTTATTATTAGGATTAAGTGAAAGTAGCAAGTCAATAACATACGATTGATTTAAGTGTAATTAGTTGTGTTTAGTTGGAATTCATTACTAAATTACTAAAGGGAAGAAGAGGACAATGATGTAGAATAACATAATAGAAGACAAAAATAGTTATATATTGTATTTTTACTTCTATTATGTAAATTAATTATTGCTATTTTATGTACAAACTTTTGATTAAGCATGCCAAATGTAAACCTTTTTTCTTTTTCTTTTTCTGTACTTGTTTTCATCTTGGGAAATGTAAAGGAGAAAAAAATGTCTCCTCATTTCTGTTTTTATCCACCATAATAATAAAATGGATGTAAAGGAGTTTATCGTAATTGTGGGTTTAAGTAATTATTTAATAAATTAGATATAAAGGAAATTTATTTATTTTTAATCTCGACCAACTCAAATCTCCTCTAAACAGTACTAAAATTTAGATACGAATTCACGTTTGTGGTATGTTAAATTTATAATTGAACTCCTCTGAACAATACTAAAATCTACATACGCATGTTAAATTTATAATCGAACTTTGAAGAAGCTTCAATAGCTTATAGTGTCTTTTATTTTTGGTCAATTCAAAATCTCTTCTAAATAATCCTGAATCTTTGCGGCGCGTCAAAATTTATAATTGGTGTGTATATACTCCATGAGTGTAAATATTGATTGGATTCTTTTTCCTCTCTAGTGTTCTTGGTGAAAGATTATTCTATTCTAATAATTTTATGGAGTAGGTGATTGTAGAAGGTTGTGTAGGCTTCGATGGGCTAGAAAACCTATAACGATCTTGTGCTAATTATATAAATTTATTTTTTGTGTTTCATTAAATACTCTTTTCCCATAAAGTCTACTAGTGTCAAGTATGGAAGCTCGATTACCAAGTTGAAGAACAAATGTTTTTGATTAGAGCACAAGAAAAAAAAAACAAAAAAAATAGAGGTGGTTTGCCTTAATATAGGCCTAGTATTTTAATATCAACTTACTTAATTTGGTTCATTATTATTTATTTTATTGTTGTTATGGTTGCTCTTTAATTTTTTAGGTAGACTTTGCACTGTTTTGGTATACTTTACTATATTTCTTCTTTGTAATGTATTTGGATTTGTGCATCTGAGCTGAAAGTCTTCTGGAAACAACCTGTCTACTTCCACGAAATAGTGGTAAGATCTGTATAATTCTACCTCTCTAAATCTCATTTATGGAATTTTATTGGATATTTTATTGTTATTATTATTGCTCTTTTTGATAGACTTTGCATTGTTTCTTTACACTTTTCTATATTTCTTGTTTGTATTTGTATTTGGATTTGGATTTGTACATTTGAGTCGAAAGTTTTTTGGAAATAATTTCTCTACTTTCACGAGATAGTGATACGATATGTGTGATTCTACCTCACTTGTGGAATTTCATTGGATATATTGTTGTCGTCGGTGTTGTTGTTCAACCAATGTTTATGTATTATTGTGTATATTGAATATATATAATCTATATGTATATCAAAGTAGAAAAAGTAAATGATAAATTCACTCGATTATTTATGTAAAAATCCCGATTAATTATTCACATATTTTAATCTAATAAGGTATTATTTTGTGTGAATTCATCGTGTCGGTTTGATCTATTTCACAAATTGAGTAGACTTTTTGACTTAAAATGACAAGTAATAGTACACAAATAACAAATAGAGTACTTTCTTTTTTTTCAGCATAAAATACGTGTCTTTACGTGATTTAATAATAAAAATTTCTTTTAATTCATGAAAATATAGAAATAAAAAAAAATAAACTGTGAGTAGTAGCCCATAGAAATTGTAATTCTATTGGTGGATATTATAATTTTGTTTTATTTTTCCTTCCTTTTAAGGTAGTTCTGCTAAATTTACTGGATTGACCACGTGTTGTAAATTTTTGGTCAATTCCCATAACCTGTAGAATCTGTATTTTTCAGTACTGTTACTAACAGTTAAAAATAGTAAATGCTATATGTACGTAGAATAATAATTTTGACATCGATTGATTTGTCTCGATTTTTGATTGATGAACAAGAACGAAAATGAAATAATTTTATTTTAGAGTCGTAGTTGCTACGTGACTTTTGGACCCTTCTCTCCGTCCGTCATTAGTTATATATTATTAACGTTGAACATAAATACATAAAAAAAAATATTAGAATTTGAAAAATATTAAATTATGAACACATAATTAAGTTCAAAATTATTGGATATGAACCATCAAATTATCTTATTTTTAATATCTTCTTATTGACTTAGTTACACCACTCATTGATATAATTGATAAGTTGAAATGTCTATATCTCGATCTGTCGATCTTAAATTTTGAATTCGTCTCCATTAAAATACACTTCGATTAATGATTTATTTATTTATAATATAAAATTAGAGCAAATGCGTGAATGCATTGCATGGATTTGCATGGGAGTTGAAAGAACAATAAAGACAAAAAAATCTCATAATATAATATAATAAGTATGGTTTTGCATTTAATTTATTTATATTTATATTTATAATTATTTATTTATTTTGCTGACCAAAACCAAACTTTTCCTCTAACAAGCCACCGCCCCAAATCTTTCATCTTACACAGTTACACGTTAATAAATTTTTCTTCAAATTCAATAAATGCAAGTGTGGACTGAATATATATATATATATATATATATATATATATATATATATATATATATATATATATATATATATTGAATTAAATTCATGCATTATGTACATATATGAAGGGACATACTAATAAGGTTCACAAAAGTCATTCTTGTTTAGGTATATATATAGTTTCTAAAAAAAATGACAAACATATATGTATTCTTAAATTCAACGACAATAACGTATCTAGTGTAATTTCATCTAGTACAGTTTGGGGGGGTGGGGGTGTTAGGTGTGTAATAGCTTTATAATGACCTTTTGAAGATAAAGATCAAGTTATTTTTTATAGATTCTCGTGCCTCATGAGTTGATCAAGTAATGCATATCGACAATCAATTATATATAAAATAAATATAGTAGTGAAGAATTCATACAATAGTAAGCATCAAGTAATATGATATTAATCAAAGCAAGAAAAACTTAGACACAACAGTGAAATTAAAATCGAAGAATAAGCTATTGTAATTGCCGGAAAATATTTTATAATAAGCAATGACGTACTCTTAACATTGGAATTAGAAATACAGGTTACGGTAGAACAATCCCTTTAAAGTTTAATACAACAACATATCACGTGATTTTATAAGTGGGATCTGAAAAAAATAAAAACTACACAAATCTTATTTCTATCTCGTAAAAATAGAAAGATTGTTTTTTGAAAGAACCTTGACGACATCCTTTAAAGTCTAATAATATTTTGCAAAATTCAGATTAGAAGCTCTGAATCTAAATTTCATTTTAGCCATAATAAACAGGTGATAGAAATAGGTTGCCTAACCCCTACACTTGAGTTAGGTACTTTTTGAGAAAAAAAAAAGGTTAGATATACAAATTCATGCTTTTCATATTTTTCTTTTTCAATGAGTAATCTTTGAGATGTAGACCCTATATATGTGTGTGTTGATTTATATGCTCATGGATTTGCCAAACTTTAAGGATATAATTACCACATATTATTAGTGTTATATGTATAGGGGGGTTTGCTTATATTGCTGATCTCAAGTTCTAATAAAGTGAAAAAAGTTATGATACACGAGCGATTGATTAATAACTAGTTATTTTATAATAAATCCTCATAATACATATTGTTGAGATGAATTAAATATTTAGGAGAAGTGTGATTTTTTTTGTATAACGATTAATTTAACTTGTATAGGATGGAGACGTAAATATGATTATTGTTGTTTAGTATCCATATGTTGATAATTAGTTCGAGATTCATACATATTTATGTAAATTTAATTTAATTCTTCTCTTACTCAGATCCTTTTAAAAAAATAGGGAAAATTGTATATAATAGCAAACTATTAATTCAAATTAAATACTATAAATATACTTTGATTTAATTGTACCCTATAACAAACTATTGCTATTTTCGCCACTCTCCCTAGTGGAATCTCGCTTGCCACTCTCGTTTGGTGGCAGTCTCGCTCACCCTCTCTCGCTTTTATACAAACACAAATGTATAAAATGTGTTTGTGTTTGTATAAAGCGAGAGGAAATTGTATATATACATATATTTTCGTTCCCCTCTCTCCCCTCTCCCAGATCTCGCTCGCCACTCTCCCAAATCTCACTCGCCACCCTCGCCTCTCTCGCTTATACAAACATAAACGAAATGTATAAATTGCGCTTTTGTTTGTATAAAGCGAGAGAAAATTGTATATACACATGCAAATACATATATCTTCGTCCTATACACTTATAATTATACAATACAAATACTACCCTGCCCATTTCTCTTTTGCCTTTCTCTCTTTCTCGTTTTATACAAACACAGATTATACAAATATAATGTATAATTTATATTTGTATAATGTATAATTTATGTTTATATAAAGCGAAAGAGAGAGCGATTTTTGATATACAAATATTTTTGTCAACGATTTATACAAACGAGAGGCTAACAACAATTTATACCAATGGCCTGCCAGCGAAATTATACAAATCTGAAGAGGAGCCAACGAATTATACAATTGCTTCTTTTTGTATATATGTATAGCGAAATAGACATAGCTTTCAATTGTATATGTATAGCGAATTATACATATATATGTTTGCTATGGAGCACAATTATGCAAACTTTGCGATAGCATACAAATATGAATTTTGTGTTTGCTATATGTGAAAGTTGCTCTTTAAAATAATGTTTCTTTTTCCACCCTTGATTTTTTTTTTTCCATTTCCCTTTTAATGCTCAAATATGTTTAAAGAGTCATGAAAAGGAGCCAATATTCATCAAGACATGAATTTCGTTTTTGCATAAAATAGGTTGTATGTATATTAGCTTAATTATACGTACGTTTATACCTATTAAGTATAATATTTTCTATTAAAAAAAGTACGTACTTTTCTTATTTTGTCTTTTCTTACAATTAAAATTGATCACAACTTAGAAATTACATTTCAAGCGTAGCAATTATTTTTTTTAATTTTCCAGTGTTCAATATTCATCGAATGCTGATTAAACTAGATTTGTGCATTGAAATTTACACGACTCATTTCTGAGGCAATGCTCTAGAAAGTTCTTTTCCATTTCGCTAAATTTTAGGGCTTGAACCGACTAAAATTCTTGATCAAAAAGTGAATAAATCTCAATCATTTTATCGCGAGATTGTATAGCAAGTATTATTTCATTTCACACACAACACATTTTTTAAAAAATTGACCAGCCATTGTTGACTATCTATATAATCTAATACATTAATTAATTAGCCACTCTTGTTCCATACAACTTGCATTAATTTTATTTCAATTTCAAACTTCAAAGATGCCTCTATGTCGGCAAAGAACAAAATTTATTAGCCCCCAAGTTAAAAAAATTACAAAAAAGAAACCCAAAGGTAAATAAAATAATATTTTTATTAAAAAGGATAAAATGAAGGCTCAATAAATACTCGAACAACTCTTTGATCCTAACGTGACATTCAATCATTATAAAATAAAAAATAAAATTGTAGCTTCCTTTGACCTAATAAATATGTTACGTATCCTTTGTCTAGGGACAAGAGTTGCTTTCTTATTGGTACTTGGCACAAAAATCGAGGTAAAACTTTGTTTATTAGGGTATTAAGTAAGTTTTAAAAATGGTTTAATTTTTTGACATTGCAGGTTTTCTTAGAAAAGACCGTTTTGTTTTCCTTAATTATTTATACTAATATACGTATGTAATTGCCTTTTGTTTTCCATCGGTGGCGAATAGTTATTTTGGAGCTTGATTAATCTGAAATCGATAAGGAAGTTTGATTTTCGATTGATTCTCTTATAATAAATGATTTTATTCTCATGATTTGAATCGATCGAGACTTATGCTTAAGAATTAATAAGGATTACTTACCATTTTATCTTAAGTTTGTGTGATACTCAACCTCAATGTGTATATAGCACTCGTATTGTGGTTCGATTAAATCAAAAATCAACTTAAAGTCCTACTTTGGGGTAGTTCTTTCTTTGTCAAAGGCGAGTTCATTTTCATGCATTTAGAGCGGATGGACAAATTTTGAGATCAAGTTCCGCTGCCACGCATTATCAAATAAAAAAAAACTCCACAAATGCTTGTCCCGTTAAAAAAATTAAACCTATACACGAGAAGACGTGTTGAAATTATATGATCACACACTTCAATATCGTGCACCCTCGAGTGATCATATTCATTATTTTTCCTTTGCAGATAATTTTATTGAAGCAATAGTACACCAGGTTTTAATCAATCTCATTTATATATCCCTTATGAAAATCATTTCTAAAACAATTATCATTAACGAGTTTTCACTTTTTACTAAAACATAAATTTGAATTTTCACAATTAAGTATTTAAACATGTGAATTTAATTATAACCAATAAGATTATCTAGAAATTTCTCCTTGAACTTAGAAAAAGATAAATAAATTACTTTTTAAAGTATAATTTTCCAGTAAACATTGAAGAAGTCTCTTCCAATTAAAGGCTAGAAGGAATCCTTTGTTTATATAAATGTCAGGAAGGTTAATGATTAAGGGAAGATTAAATTATTTTTAAGTGATAATTAATTAAATATTGATTAAACGACAGGGGTGTCAGAAAACAGAAATTATTCGATTTATTATTGCAAATAGTTTATTTTAGAATTGCAATTAATTTCAATATTTAATGACCGACTTCTTTTGTTTTAATGTACCAAGAGGGTAATTAATTAAATATATTATAGGTAACTTCTAATGTAGTATAATTAATACTTAAAACAATTTTGTTTTGGGATTTTGTTTAGTACAGTAAGAATAAAAGCTCTAATAGCTCCACCCTGCGTAGAGATTAAGTTTTAGTCCATGCTAATATATTTACTTTAGATTAAATATTTTCTAACACTTTTAGTCTTATCGGGTATTTATGTACAAAAATAGATAATACATGAAACTTCTAGTAATACTTAGTGAGCCTTCACTGCTATGTTATGTAATTTTCATTCTTTCGTCAGGCTATGACTCTATAAAGTTAATTTTTAGTTTACATAATATTAGACATATATGAATTTTAGTATATGGAGATTATGAATATAGAGAAGTTATACAAAGTTGATCCCAACTCAGATGAGATTGATATATAAATTGTTAATCTTGATGTTTTATTGATAGTCGTCAATCTAAATTTGATCCAACTCATATAAATAATCAAAATAGAGTTTGAATTCTCAGATTTCGATTCAAATATTTTGCGCGACTCTCAATCATGTGATGGTAGTTTATATCTATTCGTCGCAATTAAAATTTAAGATAAATTTATAAATTAAAGAGAGAAAGTATACATATGCATGAATAAGATATTTGTGGGATTTGAATCAAGTTGATTGACATGAATACATGGAAGAATGTTAGCCTTTTAACATGCAAATCACCAGTATTTAAGCCTAAAAATAATTTTTAATCAAACTTTAAAAGTCATACATGTATCAATCACCTTGTTAACAAGTAAAGTAACTTAATATAGATTAAAAATAAAAACTAAATAATAAAAATAAAAGAGCAAGAAAGAAACAAGTGGTATAAGACTTAAGAGTGGGATTCCTCTAGGTTCCCATTTTCTTCTAAGTTGACTTTTAAATATTTTTGACTAATTTTTTGTATTCATCTTTTATTTATTTATTTATTTATTTATACTTCTATTTGATTAGCTTGTGCCATAGACTTGTGCACAAGTCTGTGTTGTATCTTATATATATATATATATATATATATATGTATATGTGAAATATTGTGGATATCTATGGTTAAAAAAAAGAAGGTAGTTGATGTACTAAACTTTTTCTATATGCAAAATTTTAAAAAGGGCAGGACGATAAATTACACATCAAAATGAATTTCAAAACTCACTATTTGGTGTTGGGAGATTGAATTTCTCGACGATAAGTAATGTACTTTTTAAATAATTATTAAAATATTTAATTTATATTAAATTAAGTGTTAATAATTTTACGTCTTATTGCAGAATGAAATGCCACAAAGTCAAAATGATGATAAAGATGAATCTTCATAACAATATATATGTTATACTGTTTTAATCAATAAAAGTTCAATATTCACATTTATAAAATATTAAAACAATTAACAAGTATAAATTTAATTTTGTGGGACATTAATTAACCATCGAAGAACAACAAGGTCACACATACCAATCGTGTGTGGAAAAGGTACACATAAACAACAAAAATCGCGTCGGAGTAGACGATAATCTCTATGCATAATAATATGCAATGTATAGAAGTTTTGTCCTTTTTTTTTTTTCATGTCCCTATATTTGTCCTCAATATTATTAAGCTATATAAAAAACTATTAAAGTTGACCGCATCACTTACAATTTTATTTACATATAAATTGTGAAAATACAAAAACAAAAATAAATACAAAAACGCAACGACAAAACGATTAAATAAATAATGAGGCGGTTAAGTAAACAATCGATTATTTTTTTTAAAGTCACCTGCCTCCTTTTTAAAAAGAGAAGGCACATGATGGCTTGAGCCTTGTAAGGCTCATGTTGTCATGCGCCTTACCCTATAACTTTGACGACGTAACACGAATATTGCCTTTTTGATTTCACCTTTAAATTGTTTGTCTTTTTAGAAATTTTGACCAATTTTTTTGTCCTTTTGGCTCTAAACTCTTTACTTTTGACTTTCTCTCACACTTTCTTGGTTGTTTTTCAATTTTTACATTAATATTCTTTCTCAATTAAAGTAATTGTCACCTTTTGTCATTAGTAAAGAAGGAGAAGGAATTTTATTTTATTTTTCAATTAGAGGTCTCAGGTTTGAGTCCCCTGGATACGAAACAACTTTTGTTTGGGAGCACTTATCTCTCAATTTGGGACTTTTCAACGTAAATTTGAATTTACTCAAGCTCCAAAAACTTCAACATCGGTAATGGACACCAAGTAAAAAAAAAATTTATAGAGAAACTAAAAATTCTAGAATCAAGAGGAATAATGAAATTCCATGGTGAATCCAATGAATGTGACGGTTGTGGTGGCTTAAAGAAGGTGAGTGGTGGAGAGATTTGGTTTATGTTGCTATGAAGAAGAAAGGAAATAAATAAGAAAAAAGAAGGTGAGTAGTGGAGAGATTTAGTTTATGTTGCTATGAAGAAAAAAGGAAATAAATAAGAAAAAAGAATAACTAAAAATACACATATTTATGAAAATTTCAAAAATAAAGTTTTATTTTTTGTGTTGGTCCTCACTCTCTCTAAGAGAGTGAAATACACTCACTGTGCCACGAAAGCGTCTAGGGAGTAAATTATTTTAGTTTTAAACAGTTAATAGATTGGGAGGGGCTTTAGACAATTTTCTCAAAGTAAGGTGGTTGATTTATCAAAATTTATGAAGTTTTGCCAATTATTTTATGAGTATATTTGTATCTTTTCAAGTAGTGAGGGTATGTATCAAATTATTACTTAGTAGTGCTTATTATGTTACTGAAACAATTATTAAAGGAATATCAAAACACATAGGATGATAAAGCACTCGAATTTGTGCCTTCAATTATTAGTGAATTGAATAGACGTGGCTCCGCCATTGAGACATTTTTAGGAAATTATCTTATCAATAGTAATAATGATAGAAGAAAAACTTTAAATAATTATTAGAGTTCGCATGACAAATAAACAATGGGTAAATTGTATGAAACAACAAATTATTAATTCAAATTAAATGCTATAACCATAGTTTCTTTTATTTGTAATTTGCAGCAAATATTCCATGTTTTTTGCCATCCCATTTGTATACCGAAATATACAAATAGACGAAACATAAAAATGCAGGACCCATTTGTATACCGAAATATACAAATGCAGGACTCATTTGTATACCGAAATATACAAATGCAAGACCCATTTGTATATCAAAATATACAAATAGACCAAAATATACAAATGCATGATCCATTTATATACGAAATATACAAATACAGGACCCATTTGTATACCAAAATATACAAATGCAGGAACCATTTGTATATCGAAATATATAAATAGACCCAAATACATATTTTTTATGTATATGTATACCGAAATATACAGATTAATAGTCATAGCAAACATAAGGTTTGCTATGGAGCGCAATTATACAAACTATACCTATAGCATACAAATATGATTTTTATATTTGATAAACCTAAAATTTACTCAAAAAATCACATCAAATCTAATGTACTGAACTTTTTTAGAAAGTACCCTTTGAGATGGCTTAGTTGATTTAACTTGGGACTTTCATTACATAGATCTCAATTTCAAAACCAGGGGTGAATTTAGAGACAAAAATGTAGACCACGTGAATTCGTGGTCTTTTTTCGTAAAATTAAATATTTTATGTATATATTTTTAAAATTAATATAATATTGTAACTTGGCGCACATGCTATCAGAAGTGTAAATGGTACACTTGATTGAATATTGAACTAGGTACCTTGTAGACTAAGAATCAATTTTCACTATAATACAACTATTATTTTTAGTGATATACCAATATTTTAAAAATTGTAAATTTGCCTATGTATGTAAAATAAGGAGGTTAATCTTCTGGGCCAAGCTAATTTCACAAAATTTGCCTTGTATGATTTACCCTTTATGTATAGTTTGCGAGCCTTGCACATGACCGAGATTTAAGTTTGGGTTTTCTTGTCATAATAAATAAATAAATTAATCCAAAGTTGCATGGTGTACATATATATATATTTTTCGTTTTTTTCCTAATTAAATTTAGCCATTTCTTTGAAATTAGATAGTTTGGAAGTGTGTATAAAAACCATATAAATATCTTAAACTTTCAAATTAATGTATTTAAATTGCAAATGCTTACCTAATATATGTTGAGAGAGTGCAAGAAAATAAAATTCATTTGTGCATGTACATTTAAAATTGCTGGTGCCTTTGATTGTGCAGTAGTGCAAATAAAGGGAGCATAAAGTGGAGTTAGTGATAAAATGGGATAGTTTAGTTAGTTTAACTTGAATTTCAAACGTAGGCATTTTGAATTTTAAAATTTTATCTTTCAATCTTATAAAAGTTATATATCAATTATATGATATTTAGAAAATTTATACATTTATGATATTAAAAACTTTATTTACTTAAGTTCTTTTTAAAATATAAAAAAAAAGGCTTAAAAGACCAACACAATTACTGAGAATTCAAGTCCTCGAATCAGTGGGCTACTCCCACTTGTTGATTTTAAGGGTGTTAAAAATATGAAACTTAATATACTTATAAAATATGATATGATATATTCCTGACGAAAGGAGACACTTGACCATCCCGTTTGGCCATAAATTTCCCAAGTAATATTTGGAGAAAAAATTGGTAAATAGTAATTGTCCATATAATTTGCCATTATTTGGCAAATATTTTTGGCAAATATCCCAAAATTTCCAAATACTAGTTTTTTCTAGTATTTGGGCCAAATCTCATTATTTGGGATCTTTTAAAAATTGAAATTTTCCACCAATTTTTTATCTTTTATAAAAAGGGAAAATTGTATATAATAGCAAACTATTAATTCAAATTAAATGCTATAAATATACTTTGATTTAATTGTACCCTATAGCAAACTATTGATATTTTCGCCACTCTCGTTTGGTGGCAGTCTCGCTCGCCTCTCTCGCTTTTATACAAACACAAATGTATAAAATGTGTTTGTGTTTGTATAAAGCGAGAGGAAATTGTATATATACATATATTTTCATTCCCCTCTCTCCCTTCTCCCAGATCTCGCTCGCCACTCTCCCAAATCTCGCTTGCCACCCTCGCCTCTCTCGCTTATACAAACAGAAACGAAATGTATAAATTGCACTTCTGTTTGTATAAAGCGAGAGAAAATTGTATATACACATGCAAATACATATATCTTCGTCCTATATACTTATAATTATACGATACAAATATTTCCCTGCCCAGTTTTCTTTTGCCTTTCTCTCTTTCTCGTTTTATACATACACAGATTATACAATTGATCTTTTGTATACAACTGCTTTCTTTTGTATATGTATAACAAATTATACAACTGCATTCTTTGTATATGTATAGCGAATTATACAACTGTTTTTTTTTGTATATGTATAGCGAATTATACATATATATGTTTGTTATGGAGCGTAATTATGCAAACTTTGTTATAGCATACAAATATGAATTTTGTGTTTGCTATATGTGAAAGTTGCTCTTATAAAAACACCTTCTATATAGTTGTTTGCGTTGTATTACATATTTTTTTACGTGAACAAAGTAGTGATGAAATATTTGGTGAATATGAAAGTGATGATATGGTTGTTGATGAAAATGATGAACAATCGGCTCAGGGTAACAAAGTCATGTGCTTTGTCTACTTCACAGTGTATAGAATGATGCTTGTTGCACTCACTCAAAACTACTATATTGCTCTAGTGTCATGGACACTACTTGTTATTTGTTGCAACGAAGATCCAATTGACTTGTAATACAAACTTATGATTAGTTTTGATAGTTTTTAAAACTTACAAGTATAAATCATATTTTTCTAAAAAGTGAAATATGTTTTCCAAATACTATGACCAAACACATGGTGAAATTTCACCCAAATAATATTTACCAAAAATATTTAGAAATATATGGCCAAACTCTTGCTTGGTATACATAGTCCATAGCTTTCCCCTTAAATGTAGAATTGTTAGTTAGAGCTTTAGTTTTGATTTAGTATAACATATTATGGTCCTGAAGTACTAGCTCATCGTAAAAAGGAGGTGGAGCGATTACCTTGCTAATTAGAAGGTTCTCGTTAGAGGTGTATGCATATATATACATATTGTAAATTAGTTGATCAAATGATGCGTATATAGATAAATATCCCCTGAAAATATTATCTCTATTAATATTGAAAGCTTTGGATGAATTAACAAAGCAAAGTGAACAAATTGGTTCGTCATATCTCAATGTAGTTAACTTTATGAAAAGATAAAAATGGTGATTGATTGCAAATTGCAATAGAAAATAATTAGGGATGGGGCTAGAATATTTTATCAAAATGTGAAAAAGTAGACAAATGAGGCAAGAGACACATCATGCGTAAGACAAAAAAAGTATCGAAAAATCTAAATACTTTGTTTTTTTCTCATTGATACGGTTATAAGACAAGCTAGAACAAATGTGAATCAAAGACTCACCAAATGACACAATTTATGAGATACTATAAAATTAGTCCATCAGCAAGGCAACCGCTCCAACTCCTTTTTACGATGATGAGGTAGTTCAGGAGTAGAATACATCACGTATCTATAGAAACACAACACAACGCAGAAGCTCAAACCCAAAGCTCTAAATAACAATTCTCCGTTCAGAAGATAAGCAAGAACCTGCATTACTAATCCCAACAATACGTCTTTTCCTTCAATATCATATGCTACATGCATGAAGTGTGCAATGATATAGAAATATGTGGTGAAGCCTACCACTAGACTGAGATACCCATAATTGAACTCGAAAAAGTGATGCAAGGCTGCCAACATTATTATAGGAATGAGCTCGATCATAAATTTGGCTTTGGCACCAATTAAACGGAAAGGCATGTCGCGAAACCAATAAATAATGGAGTACATCGCAAGATGATGAATAAAAGTGCCAACAAGTATGAGAATCAGCTCGAGAGATATCAAGATCTTGTAAATACGTGGATCACCCGTTGACTTCACCATGCCATAGCCCGTGCAAATCGAGGGAATGTTACTAAAGAAATACCACCCAACATCATAACCCTCAAAGATAGGATCTGAAGGAAACACACAAAAAAAAGAAAAGAAAAGGAATTCAGCATCTCAAAGCAAGTTACAAAAACATACATACAACATTGAGCACACCCAAGACAATGAACAAGCACAAAAACAAAGACTAAAAAAGAAGAAACTTGTCGTCTCCAAACAATATCAGCAAAGAAATTTTCACTGCACATGTTTAATCAAGAAGTTGATGTGAATATTTTGGCATGTTAAAACTGAAAATAGAATTAATGAAGCAAACGTTAATGTAAGTATGAAATTTCTTAAATAAAAGAAGTTGAAAGGAAATGATCAAACAGGAATATTATAATGGGCATCAACTCATATATACTTTCAAGTCATGAAACAACAAGTACTTACTAGTGTCGGTTCTTACATGAACCCCGGGATGCGCCCACCTAAAATTCTTGACAAATGTAACCACGGCCTTGAAGCTTTGAGAGGAAACCGTCCATGAGTGGAGGAACAATCTACGGGGAGAGGCAGAGAGAGCAGCCATCATGGGGCCGGCTAGCTGCTGCATATATCATCAAACAAGAAAGAGATACATCACTAGAAAAGGATATCTCTGTTAATACTTCACTTGTTCAACAAGAGAAAATATAATAAATGAACCAACATGTGAGTTGTGGATCCTAGCCATTTTAAGACCTAAATAAATAATTTGTCCTAAGACAAATACAGGGGATTAATTCAGCTAGACTCAAATCTCAATTAGTATTGGTAACATCTATCCTCCCCAAAACCCTATCACACTTGGTCTGTCCAAATTGGAATTGTATTTTTGTAGTAATAGGGTTTATATAAACAAACAATTTGTCCAACCAACAAATTGCAAAACAAGTAACCAAAGATTGGCTTCTTCTTTTTTTAAATGTGTTCAAAGCCTGACAATACAAAAATCTTACATACAAACACAATTTGTAAAATCATTTTTTTCTTAAAATTAGGGTTAAAAGAAGAATTTCTTTGCACCAGGGATGTGCACACCTTGTAGATAAATCAATGGATTCTTATGAAATTACACAAATTGGAACCAAAAAACTTATCTTTTTAAACCCCCAAAGCAAAAAGAATGAAAGAAAAAGGAGCAGGATGTGCATACCTTGTACCCAGACACAAAGATTAGCTCAAATTTTATCCCAACACTTCAATAATAAGTTTTTTATATAGAGAGGTTACTGGGTAAATACAATGTCCCTGTTTCTATTTTAATTAACTCTATATATTTTGATTTTTTTAAATTATAGTACTTTATAATTACTCTCTATTAAAATTAAATACTGAGTAATTATTTAAGGAAACGTTATAAAATAAAGAGGCTCATTTACCAAATTTTAGGAATTTGATTCATCTTCATTACACTTTCTTTTCATTTTCTCAATTACATATTTAGATGAATGATATGTGTTATATTTAAAATTTAAAGGATTAGATTTCACTTTATTTAGTAAGCTTTTTAATCATAATTAAAGGACAAATTAGGAAAAACTCACCAACTTTGATAAGAGAAAACTCTTTTACTAATCTCTATATTCTGATTTTTAAATATAGTATTATTGTATAATTATTCTCTACTCTCTCTGTCCACTTTTAATTATCATGTTGCATTTTTCAAAAGTCAATTTGACTAATTTTTAAAATTAAATTAGATTACATTAATTCGGTATTTTAAATAAAAAATTTAGATATTCAAAAAACTATACAAAAAGTATCATAAATATCAACTTTTTACATATCAATATCATGAAAAAATTAATCATAAAATATTAGTCAAAATTACTCTAATTTAATCTAAAAAAAGAAATTATGATAATTAAAAGTAAACAGAGATAATATTAAAATTAAATACTGAGTTATTATTTAAGAAAACGTTATAAAGTAAAGTGGCTCATTTACCAAAATTTAGGAATTTGACTCATCTTCGTTACAAAATTTGATTTTAATTTTAATTTCATTTAAAAAATAATAATATCAAATAAATCATGAACATCTAATCTCTACAACTTAGAAGTATTAAATATTAAAAATAATAAATTTCAAATCATGTTTTAAAATTACTTTTAACATATTAATGTCGAAAAAATATAATTAAGAATCTCCAAATTATTAAACGGCAAAGATATCTCCTTTAAGAACTACAATTCTATGTAAGATTATTACAGACAGGTCAGGTGTTTTAAATCCAAAATTTTCTGCAAAAATGGCGGGAAATTATTATCCCCTTTGCTTAATTTGTACTCATAAATTCATCAAAAACTCAAAAATGATAATTTGTACATGGTTATTGATTTAGTATCTGGGGAATTTGCAGGTAGCAGAGAAGCCTAGCATTGCTTTATCGATTGCCTCAGTTCTATCTGCTGCTCAAGTATGATTCTTTCTTTCTGGGTTTTCAAAATCCTGCTTTTTTTTCCCCTTCTGATTCAGTCTGTTTCTTATCTGAATTTTTATTTATAAAGAAGTTGTTTTTTTTTTACACTTCGCATATGCTTGTAGGATTTTCAGTGAGGGGTTCAAAATATGAAGAAAATCAAAGGGGATTCAGTGTAAGTTTCTGTCGTCGGCCCTACCTGGCTCCTTCCTTAGTTGGATAGTCATAGCTGTTTATATGCTGAATGTGGGATTTGAAGGAAATACATGACTAGTTATGCAAGGAAGAAATTCTTGGGGTATTTTAGTTTGCAAACTAGTCATACTGGGATTATAGTACAGGTTATATAGTATGTGGATTGTTAATGGTGGAATTATGATCGTAAAAGAAGAATCTATAACTTAGAGAGAAAATATCTAAGGAAGAAGAAGACTCTATTATTGATCAAAAAATTGTAGTTTACAATGATAGAAGGGCTATTTATACATCACATTATCTGTTAGTAACTAACCTTCTTTTAGCTAACATTCTAAAGGTTGTTATAACTAACTGATGGAAATGACTAGTTTACCCCTAACTATAACCGTGCTAACTCACTACTTAGCTTTTCATATCACAACACTCCCCTTCAAGCTAGGTAGTGCAAAAATGTTTAGCATTCCTAGCTTGGATATAAGATGTTCATGCTGCAATCTGGATAGTCCTTTAGTCATTATATCAGCAGGCTGTTCTTTGGTAGGTATGTAATTGACTTTGATTAGCCCTTGTTGCAACCTTTCTCTTATAAAGTGACAATCGATCTCAATATGTTTGGTCCTCTCGTGATACACTGGATTTGCAGCAATCTGTATTGCTGCTTTACTATCACAATATATCTGAACTGGTAATTGCATTTCAGCACCTACTTCTTTTAATAATCCAAGCAACCAGACTAGTTCAGACACAGTAGATGCAAGACTTCTGTATTCAGGTTCTGCTGAACTTTTTGAAACTGTGGTTTGCTTCTTAGCTTTCCATGACACAAGAGAACTCCCTACTTTGATCATGTATCCAGTTACAGACTTCCTGGTAAGTGGACAAGATGCCCAGTCTGCATCACAAAATGTAGTAACCTTTTGATCAGAGGAACTGGCTAATAATACTCCCTGTCCAGGTTGTCTTTTTAGATATTTCACCACTCTTAGTATAGCATCCATATGTGACTTCTTTGGTTGTTGCAAGAATTGACTTAAGGTCTGAGTGCTGAAGGATATATCAGGCCTGGTCATGTTGAGGTATAATAATTTCCCTATCAACTTCTGATACATTGTTACATCAACCAAGGGATCTTCCTCTTGTCCTTTGTGTAAATGATCATCATACAACTTAGATGTTAGTTTGACATTAATGTCAATGGGAGTTCCAGCAGGCCTTGTTGCTGACAGACCAACTTCAGTTATAAGTTCCAGGGCATATTTCCTCTGATGCATAAGTATGCCATCAGCTGACCTGATGAATTCAATTCCTAAGAAATACTTCAATTCCCCTAGATCCTTCATCTTAAATGCTTGTTGTAATGCTTTCTTTGTCTCTTCAATCATCTTCAGACTGCTGCCAGTTATTAACATATCATCCACATACACTAGTACAATCACAATCCCTTCCTCTGATCTATTAATGAACAAAGAGTAGTCATGTGGACTTTGTTTAAACCCGAGTTTGATGAGAGCTTCTGTTAGCTTATGGTTCCATTGTCTTGGAGCCTGTTTGAGTCCGTAAAGAGACTTTGTCAGTCTGCACATCTTCTCCCCTTGACTGACAAAACCCTGAGGTAACTGCATGTAAATTTCATCTTCTAAATCACCATGTAAAAAGGCATTAAAGACATCCATCTGATGAATGTGCCATTGTCTAGAGGCAGCCAAAGCCACAATGGTTCTCACAGTGACCATCTTAACAACAGGGGAAAAAGTCTCTTGATAGTCTATCCCTTCTTGTTGACTGTAGCCCTTAGCAACCAATCTTGCTTTGAACCTCTCTATTTCACCAGTAGATTTGTACTTTACTTTGTATATCCACCTGCAACTTATAGATTTCTTTCCTATTGGCAAGTCAGTGATTACCCAAGTGTTATTGGTCTCCAGAGCATGTATCTCAGTCTGCATGGCCTCTACCCACCTTTTGTCTTTAATAGCTTCTGCATAAGACAAAGGTTCTTGGACAGTTGAAGTAGCAGCAATATAACATTTATAAGAAGGAGACAAGTGAGCATAGCTCATGTAGTTGCACAGTGGATATTGCACATCCTTACTGATATTCAATGAGACAAAATCTTGCATTCATTTAGGAGTGTGTAGTTCTAGAGGACCTTCTGGTAGGTGCTTGGACTGCATCCTGTGTTAAGTCACACACAGTGGTATCAGTAACCTGATCACTCCCATCTGAAATTTCCTCCTGTACCTGTTCTACATCAGGCATATTAGAACTTGAAACTTCTTCACTACCATCTGTAAGAACAACTTCCTCATCACACCTTAGAGGCATATGAGAGAACTGATTAAATTCTTCATACAGCACACCTGATCCTTGGACAGTGTCCTCAAACACAGTGTGAGTGTTCAGGCGATTCTCCTTCTCCTGGGCAAAGGGAAAGACATCTTCCCTAAAAACAACATCTCGACTGACAAAGAAGGACCTGTTGGTTATATCAAATAGTACATACCCCTTTTGAACTTCTGAATATCCCATATGAACAGCTGATCTTGACCTGGACATCAGTTTATCATGTTCACATAGATTTTTAGCAAAGCACAAGCAACCTATTGTTCTTAAATGAGACAGACCTGGTGAGCATCCATACAATCTCTCATAAGGAGATTGATGATCGATCACACTACTTGGTAATCTATTGATCAGATATACTGCTGCCAGAACACAGTGCCCCCAAAATGTTAAAGGAATTTTAGCCTGAAACCTGAGCGCTCTTGTAACATCAAGTATATGCCTATGTTTCCTCTTAGCAACACCATTTTGCTGAGGGGTGTAGGGGCAAGATCTCTGATGTATAATTCCAAATCTTTAAACATTGTGTTGCATACTGAGTTAAGAAATTCAGTTCCATTGTCAGACCTGACCATTTTAACAGTCTTACCAAACTGAGTCTTAACGTATTGCAAGAACAACTTAAGAGACACAAACACATCAGACTTAAGTTTGAGTAGAAAAATCCAGGTCATTCTTGAAAAATCATCCACTATTGTGAGAAAGTACTTGTTACCATTAAAGGTAGGTGTGTTATAAGGACCCCATACATCAACATGTATCAAGTCAAAACAAGCATTACTTTTAATACTACTTGAAGGAAAAGGTAATCTTGTCTGCTTAGCACAAGGACAAACTGTGCATTTAGAAACCTTACACATACTGTCTTTATTCATATCAAACAGTCTAGCAAGTACTATAGAAGACACATGTCCTAATCTTTGATGCCACAATTCTATACTGGAGAGCACTCTGGGAACAACACAAACAGACTTCTTCACTTCACTTTCAGTTCCATGTGTCAACTGGCTTAACAGCAAACACAATCCTCCTTCCTCTTTACCAACCTCCTTCACCTTTCCAGTGTAAAGTTCCTGGAAAACACAAAAATGAGGAAAAAAGGTGACTGAGCAACCTAGTTCCTTTGTGATTTTACTTACAGACAACAAATTATGTTGAAAGTCTGGCAGGTGAAACACATTTGTAATGACACTGTGAGCTGACACATCACAAGTACCCACATGAGTCACTTTAGTAGTATCACCATTTGGAAGATAAACAATTTTAGGAGTATCAAGTTTTGTCACAGAATTCTTGGACAACGTTTCCAAGTTAGACACCAAATGATTTGTAGCACCCGTATCTATAATCCACACCTTATTATTTGCAGAGAGAAAGAATGCTTTACCTGCAGTATTCACTGCACTGCAATCAGGTATAGCTTGATCTGGTTTTTGCTGCTGAAACATTCTGAGAATGTGATCATACTGATCCTTTGTGAAAGTGCACCCCTGAAGTAGTTGCTTGACATCTTTTTCAGCTTGACTTAACTGCAGATTAGCTTTAGTATTCTCAGCTATATATTCACCACCAAAGTTATGATAATGAGAACTTTCAACTTTCTTTGAACCATAAGAGAAATGAGCCTGAGCTGCTGAAGGTTGACTGTACTGTCCAGATTCACTTCCCTGACTCTTTCTTTTAGACTTGAAGTCAGGTGGATATCCTACAATTTTGTAGCAAAACTCCTTGCTGTGTCCTTTACATTTGCAGAAATCACAAACTAGCAGAGAGTTCTTCTTGAACCTTTGACTCACCCCTGAGCTACTACCAGCTTTGGAATATAAGGCAACAGATTCCATATTCATAGCACTCAGTCCCAAACTACTACTGGATGTATGAACTACTGCTTTTTGACTCTCATCTCCCACAATCATAGTATATGCATGATTAATGGATGGTAAAGGGTTCATCATAAGAATTTGGCTCCTAGCCTGGTGATATGATTCATTCAATCCCATTAAGAATTGATATAATTTCTGCCTATTCATATGTTCCACAAAACCTTTCGACTTTTCACAATTACAACAAGGAGATGGTACCAACACCTCAAACTCATCCCATAAGGTCTTAAGTCTGATGAAATACACAGATACAGAAGCAGTACCCTGTTGTAATGAAACTATATCTTTGTGCAAACTGTATGTCCTAGATCCATCCACTCTATCGAATCTTTCCTTCAGGTCATTCCACACATTTAAAGCAGTTGAAGCAAAAACAATACCGCTCAACAAACTTTTAGAAACAGAATTCATTAGCCAGGATAACACTATAGCATTAACTCTTTCCCAATGTCCACATAGTTCCTCACCATATACTTCTCTCCTGCAACTCCCATCAATCAGCCCTAACTTATTTCTTCCTAACAAAGCTAGCTGAATCGATCTACTCCACAACATATAATTTTCAATGCCAAGCAATTGAAAAGAAATCAGGTTGATCCCACTGATATCAGTAGGACTTAAAAACAGAGGATGATTATAGTCGATACCTTGATTTGAACAAGAACTGCCATTGTTATGAGCAAATTGTACCAACATTTTGACCAATATTGAGATTCTGAGCCAGATCCACTGCTACATTATCAGGAGCCATTGATCAAACTCTGATTCAACACCTGACTGGAACTGCTTTGACGAATCTCTTTCGCGGAAGCAAAAAAATGCAAATTTCAAACTGAAATCTGCCCCTGAAGGAAATCAGCAACAATGAATCGATGGATCTACAATGATCCTTTGATTCTAGATCCAACTCGTCTTCACTAGTAGCTACTGGGAAGAGTGCTCTGATACCGTGATCGTAAAAGAAGAATCTAGAACTTAGAGAGAAAATATCTAAGGAAGAAGAAGACTCTATTATTGATCAAAAAACTGTAGTTTACAATGATAGAAGGGCTATTTATACATCACATTATCTGTTAGTAACTAACCTTCTTTTAACTAACATTCTAAAGGTTGTTATAACTAACTGATGGAAATGACTAGTTTACCCCTAACTATAACCGTGCTAACTCACTACTTAGCTTTTCATATCACAACAAATTATTTAGTGGATATATGTTTTTGAGTAGATATTTTGTTCATTCGATTAAAATAAGGATCTAAAGAGTACAATTTAAAGTTGGGTCTTTTTAAAGAACTGTGGAGAAAGGTGTTAATGTCATTTGCTTATTTTATCCGAGATTGGTATCCTATATTGAATATGGTATAAGAATAAAACCGAATTTGTGGTATAGTTGTTTCCTGGATGCTTATACAGGAAAAAAGTTTCCAACCAACCGACCCTCATTGCTTAGTTTTTCGTTTTTAGCTTTGATTCAATTTAAGACTGACCGGAAGACTATACATTTCGATTGATTATTTTTCTGAAGGGAAAGACAATATTTTAAGGGGAAGCTACTGCTAGATCTTTGCCAGTCTTTTCTGCTGGGGCTTTTGAAAGTATGCTATAAGACATGCTTTAGGATATCAATGGTAGGGGTGTACGTTTTCTGAAATTTCAGATTCGATAAATGAGGCTTCCACTAGTGAGAATTTTTGTGGGTAGGGGGAAATTGGTTGTAAGTGGAATAGTCATTATTCTTGTTATCCAATGGTTTAATAAGAGTTAATGGAAACACTTGTGAGGAAAAGAAGAAAGAGAGAACAGGGAAAGAGGGTGTTTGCAGCATTGGGGCTGGGGCTGAGGCTCCAACTCAAAAATATGTCTGAGGCTGCTTTTTGATGGGGTGAAAATTAAATTGGTTATTATTAACTTTTTGGTCAATTTAGTCGGAATGAAAGCCTGTACCCTCTTTTGAGATAGGTGGAATGTAAAACTGATGAATCCTTTTGAAAATTGAATTCGTTAGGATGTGCTATCCTATGCATGAGCTGATGTCCAAGGATAGCAAATGCTTAGTTATTTCTTTTCTTGATACCACTCCCAATTGCCTACTCAGTTAGGAGTTAAATAGAAATATAGATCCATGGAGAATAGAGTGCTAGCGATTTGTCCATGTGGCTTTATATTGCCCAACCTGGTTGACATTATGTAAACTGTGGCATGATTTCTAAGTTACAGTTGTGTGAACTGTAATAATCCATGTGTAACATTTTAATTTTTCTTCATTTCAATGAAAAATTTGTTGAGCATTTGGAATTACACCAAAAGATAAAGTACACATGACTTACTAAAGAAAAGTAGCCATTTGGTCCTTGATGTTGTGGTATAGTAAGAACATTGCTTGAGCTTCCTGCAATTGCTCTCTTTACATTTAAACCCGTAATTTCTTGTTTTTTTTTCTAGTATTCAATCTGAATTTTCTGTGTCTGATAATCTAGCGTAGATTTTCCAGCAGCTTTTCAAGATTGGACAACTACAAATCCTTTAGATCTTTTCCAAGCACCGATACTTAAGAAGGAAACAAACCAAAAGGTAATACTTCTCCTTGTTCCTATTTTTCCATTTGAATAGCTTTTATCGTATTTTTGGCTAAGACCATCCCTGTGCAGCTGGGTTGCATTTGTTTCAAGAGATTTTTCCATTTGCATCTTGTACTTTTGAGATATCTACCTTTGTTTAGATCAGATATTACAATGATTTGTACCTTTATTAGTTCTTTTGTTTAAATAGCAAACTCTGACTGACCTTCATATTCAAGGCTCATATTTCTAGGCATCTAAGCCAGGAAGCTCGTGGTTGTACACATTTGGTGCTATGATTGGATTGTGATCTTGAAGGAGAAAATATATGCTTTGAAAGTACTTTTTGATTGTGACATTACTATTTCACTTGGTCCAATGGTGAAATTCTTAGATGAATAGTGTTGGATAAATGTGTCAAGCTCATGCCATATGGAGAGCAAACATGACACATTGCTCATTATCAATCCCATCCCGGATAAAATAAGCTGAGAATGAGAATTTAGTGTCATAAACACCGTTTGCTTAACTGATGTGGTAGAGAGTTAGTAGCAAATACAGGGAAGAGGAAAGAAGTAGAAAGATGTAAGAAACAAATACAGATAGAGAGACTAGGTGGAATTTGATGTTATAACAGGGAATTGAATTGTAGCAGTTAATAAATAGTACAAAGACATAGCCAGAGGTAATTGAACACCTATTTCAGAATAAGTCTTTTCTAAATATCAATGAATCTATTGGTTTGAGATCTGAACCTAGGCTTCTGAATCAAACATGAGGCCATGAAAGGATCAAAACAGATTCAGGATTTAAGCAGCATGTAAAACCACCAAGTATTCTACAATGAGCATATATGTCTATTTATAGATAATTGATGAACTGCATCAATATCACTTGATAGAACTTCCAATCGCCAACTTTTTGAATCTTTGTTTAGTTGCTTTAGTTCTGCTTTTTGGAATATTTCTTTGTCGTAATTCTTTATTCTTGCTTTATACTTATTGGTTCAGTAATAGAGTGCACTGGATTTCACAGAAGTGATTGTAGAAGAATTTACGGTGCTCGATTCTCTTCTGTTACTGAAAAAGATATTCTGAAGGCAATGAATAGCCTAGCCAAACCCAACAGAGATGAGGCATTGGCTGTAGGTGCACGCCAAGAGATCGATTTGAAAGTTGGAGTTGCATTTACATGTTTCTAGACTAACTATTCAATGGGAAATATGGCAATCTTGATGCAAGGGTTACCTCGTTGGTTCTCTCCACTTTTTTGCGTTTGCCTATCCCCACTTAACTTCTTAGTATCATTTTGGAGAAATTACCTGACTATAATGACATTCATAAGTGCTCTTCCTATCGTCATAGCTGCTGCTGATTCTGCCTGTGCTGATTGTGCTGTCTTGAACATGTTATGTCCTTACAGACCTTATTCTGGCGGAGTTAAATTTCAAATGACATGCTTTCTGCCGTGTGTCACAGAAGAGCTCCCACATCGTATTCTTCTGGTTTATTTGTTGATTGTTTGGAAAAGCATGTTTGTCTGGTATTTGTTTATTTCTTCTTTGTTTCTTGCTGTTGTTTGCACTCTCCGTGTAGTCTTCAATTGAACTTAAATCATGTCAACTGGTGGATACATTCTATTTAAAAGAAACCTGTGTTTGTATGTGTTATGACTTGCTATTATATAGTCATTCTTCAACTGTATTATGCTGTTACAATTTTCTGCTCCACAAGTCTCTGTTAATTTCACCTTTCGTAATAATATCAACCAACAAGAAATAATTTCTTTTACATGTCAATTACTTTGTGATACTACTTTCTTGTGCAAATTACTCTTTACCATTATATTATCAAAATTATCACAAATCTAAATGGAACACACTATTATTTATAATTTCAGCTATGGTCCATGTCAAAACTCCTACACTTGGGTTCTGTGTGGATCATAACCTGCAAATCACTATGTTCAAGCCAGAAAAGTTTTGGATGCTGCATCCATACATTATGTACAAGGGGTATGAACTAAAGTCAGAATGGGAATGTAGCAGGTTGTTTGATGCTGATGTGAGTTCCTTCTAGTTTGACCTTTCAAGAGGTTTTGTCCCTAAGTATCGAGTTCATGCCTCTGTTGTTAATAGCTTTTTAATTGATAGGTATAAATGCACGTGTATGAGGATATTGCATTTTCAATTTAGCCAGTGTGATTGTTGGTTATTTTGGGGTGAAATGGCCAGCTTCTTGAGTAGTTTCTTAGTTACTGAAAATCTCTAGTTTCCCTGTGTTATTTTGGAATGCAAATGGCCAGATCACTGAGCTTGCTGTTTCTTTCAGGTATATTCTACGAACCGGATAAATGTTCCTGTTGTGCCAAATGCTAGTCCTGGTCAAGTTAGTTCTTTTCCTTCTCGATCCGGTGCTGATAAAATTCATAAAGCTCCCTCCTCAACCCTCGTCCATTGTAAATTAGGATCCCTTGAGACTCTGGCAAAGGTGTGGTTCTTGATTGCTTTTAACTTCTCCATTTATTACTATGCAAATATCCTTAAGTTCTTATTCCAAACTCCAATGACTTGAATTAATTATGTTTTATTCTTTAAGTGACTGAATTCTAGCATGCATATCTGTTAACCCACAACAATTAGAAAATGATTTTTCTGGCTTTATTGTACTTCCCATTATTGACTGGAATTTACCAGTCTATCTGGTCTTGTGCTTTTGATTTTTTTTGGAAATCCGAAATAGATAAGAAGCAAAACAATCCTTTTTGACTTATTCTGTTATTTTGCAGGCTTATGCTTTTCATTTTGCAAATTCTTCATTTATCTGCTGATAAAACTTGATTAGTGACACTTATTATACCAATAGCTGTGGGAATTTTTCTCGGCTAGCATCTTTATTGACAAGGCATAGTTGATTTTTTTTTAAAAATTATTCTGCTCAATTAACCTGAATTGAGCGGAATGAATATGAAAGAGTCATATGACTGATACCGACTAGTTCAGGGGTGGGAGAACAATGGATGATCAATCTAAAGAAATTTTGGAATTTTAGATTTTCTGTTTGGATTGAAGAAATCATAAGACAGTAGGAACCCTTCGGGGTGGCCCAATGGTTTGGGCTTGGGACTTCCATGTTGGAGGTCTCAAGTTCGAAACCCCTTGCCAGCGAAAACAAGGGGTTTGCCTTCAGGGTTGAGCTCCTCGCACCGGGATTGCCTAGTGCGGGTTACCTCTCCTATGTGGTTTGCGAGCTATTGCATAGGAGCGGGGGTGTCACCCTGTGCGCACCCAAAGGGTAGCAGCTGCAGGTTTCCCTTGTCATAAAAAATAAAATAAAAAATCATAAGACAGTAGGAAAAAGTACAGAAGCTCAAGGGATCATGCGTGATCCCGTTGACGTCACTCTTGTGAAATGACATGTTATTTTTTGGTGGTTGATTTCACTGTTTTGGAAGCATCAACATGTGATTTATATAGCTCACACCTATTTCAGAATATGTCTTTTCTACAAATCAATGAATCTATTGATTTGAGATCTGAACCTAGGCTTTTGAATCAAACTATCCCAAAGTGAAAATATAAAAGATCTATACCCTGAATTGACAGATAAAAGGAGCTAACATGAGGCCCTGAAAGGGTCAAAACAAATTCAGGATTTAATCAGCATATAAAACCACCAAATATTCTACAACGAGTATATATGTCTATTTATAGACAAATTGACGAACTGCACCAACATCACTTGATAGAACTTCAAATCGCCCACTTTTTGAACCTTTGTTTGGTTGCTTTTGTTCTGCTTTTTGGAATATTTCTTGGTCATAATTCTTTGTTCTTGCTTTATCTTATTGGTTCAGTTATAGAGTGCACTGGATTTCACACAAGCAATGGTAGAAGAATTTACCGTGCTCGATTCTCTTCTGTTACTGAAAAAGATATTCTGAAGGCAATGAATAGCCTAGCTGAACCCAACAGAGATGAGGCATTGTCTGTAGATGCACGCCAAGAGATTGATTTGAAAGTTGGAGTTGCATTTACACGTTTCCAGACTAGTCATTTCAATGGGAAATATGGCAATCTTGATGCAAGGGTTATCTCGTTGGTTCTCTCCACTCTTTTCCGTTTGCCTATCACACAATACCTTTATTTTATTTTTAACTGAACTTCTTATGTGTCATTTGGAGAAATTGCCTGACAATAATGACATTCATAAATTCTCTTCATATCGTCATAGTTGCTGCTGCTTCTACTCTGTGCTGATTGTGCTGTCTTGAACCTGTTATGTCCTTACACACCTTGTTCTGGCGGAGTTTAATTTCAAATGACATGCTTTCTGCCATGTGTCACAGAAGAGCTCCCACATCATATTTTTTTGGTTTATTTGTTGATTGTTTGGAAAAGCATCTTTGTCTGGCTTTTGTTTTTTTTTTCTTTGTTTCCTGCTGTTGTTTGCACTCTCTGTGTAGTCTTCAATTGTACTTGAATCATGTCTAATGGTGGATACATTCTATTTAAAAGAAACCTTTGTTTGTGTGAGTTATGACTTGCTATTATATAGCCACAAGTCTCTGTGAGTTTCACCTTTCGTAATAATTTCAACCATCAAGAAATAATCGCTTTTACATGTCAATTACTTCGTGTTACTCCTTTCTTCTACAAATTATTCGTTACCATTATATTATCAAAATTATCTCAAGTCCAAATGGAACACACTCCTACTTATAATTTCAGCTATGGGCCATGTCAAACTCGTACGCTTGGGTTATCGTTACCTGCAAATCACTATGTTCAAGCCAGAAAAGTTTTGGATGCTGCATCCATACATTATGTACAAGGGGTATGAACTCAAGTTAGAATGGGAACGTAGCAGGTTGTTTGATGCTGATGTGAGTTCCTCCTAGTTTGACCTTTCAAGAGGTTTTGTCCCAAAATATTGAGTTCATGCCTCTGTTGCTAATAGCTTTTTAATTGATAGGTTTCTGCAATGTTTCGGAACAGAATAATAGAGGATGGGATTATGAAAGTTGTTCGTGTATCTGAAAAACTGGAATCCAAAGCTCGTCCTTCTGGTTTAAACACAGTAAATCTTCTGAAGGTTGGTAATATAGGCTTGCTACCTATTTTTATTATTGATGTATTTTATTCTATGCTGCTCGAATCTTTCCAAAATTAATGCATTTTTGAAGGATCCGACATGGGTGCGGAGGCATCATTAATACACACTATTAACAAGGTAGGAGGCGTTTACATGATTCCACACTGGTTATAGCTGTTTTAACTTTTCTGAAAGTGAAATGCGTGTGGTAACTTTTATTTGTTGTTTTTTCCACATTTGGCACCGGCCACGTGTTATCTCATCCGCTATCATTAGCTACATAGTGGCTTACTGAGACCAAAGAGATTCTTTTATAGATTTTGTGATTCCATATTTGTTAAAATACTAGAAATAAAATTGCACAAAGAAGCCAATGTGGCAAGGGTGTGGATTGCAAGTGCCCACTGCCCATATTTAATGTTTTTATGAGTGTTGACCTGTCAAAACTCATATCTTAAGTAGCATCTCAATCACATCCTGCTAATTAATCATCAATGCATTACTAGCAAGGAAATTTGTCTATACATTTGAAGTTTGTCTACATCTGTAACTTAAAAGGCTTGTCTGATTAACATGTGACTCCCAGGTGAAAGTAGAAATTGTTTCTTTTAGCACAATTCTAGAGCATGTGTCATCTTAAACTGTTTCTGCCTGGAGTCATTGTTCGTGATGTTGCCTTCTTCTCTGCTCTAGACTTTCAAGTAACTAGATGCCCTTTATGTGTTGAAGAAATGAAGTTCCATCTTTTGTATTTTCATGTATACGGGTCAATATTTTGTTATCTTTCTAAGACCTCGTACTCAGAAGTCCATAGATCTAAACCCTTGAGACTTTACATGTTTCTTTAATGATTTATATATATTTTCCTTCCACTTACTTCGGATCAAATCTTCTGGTTCTGATTTTCAAAATTTTCAGGTAGCTTCAAGTGCACTGGGTTTTGGTCCCCAGTTAACTATGTAATTGGCTGAGCGTCTGTATACTCAAGGTTTTATCAGGTTTTCCTCTGTTCTTTGACTATAGTGTTCTCTCGCATATCCGCACTTTTGTCTTTAATATTTTCACTCAATTTTCTTGCTTGAGAAAGTTTTAAAAACTTGTCCTACTCTTTTTCTTCTGAATACTAGAAAATATACATATGAGATTACTTGCTCAGTAAACTTCGCTTATGTTGTATTAGTACTGAGTGATTGAGTTCCGTAATGCACTAATGTCAGTTTAAAGTTCAACATTGCACTAAAAGTATATAGTATCTTTGTTGCATCATAAGTGTACCTATGGAACTGATGAAAATAGCTATGTTCTCATCTTAGTATTATTCTTATTGTTTTCCTTATTTTTAGATTTCTATTGCTACATGTTGTTTCTTTAGCCTCGGTATCTTATTATCTTGTTTTTGTTTCTGCTTGTTGCTCCTACCTTTTTTTCCCACTGTTCATTCCCAAGGTCGACTTTTTTTCGCCAAAGGTTTTCTCAACCCAGTGTTTAGTGCCTTGACCTGTTTCAATTTCCAACAGTGCTGCATCTATCGCTGGTTTCTTCTCTGAGTCCGCCAAGGCTTCAAACTTGTTGTCCGTGCTCACCACATTTTGCTGAGTACTTTTTTTGTTCCAAATTTGTTCAGGCTTTCCTCTTCCTTCTTTTCTCCACATGCCTCCATTAGTAATTTTCTGCTCCTTGTACTGTTCCTGAGTTCTCAAACTTTGTTGCACCATAATCATGTGCTTCTTCCCTGTTTCTCCTTCCTGTACTTCCCCTTCTTTTTTATTCTTCTCCCCATCCTCCCCATCCTTCTTAGGATAGAGCTCTGGATGTATAACATAGCATTGCTGCTCATTATGACCCTGGATTTTGCAGCTCTTGCAATATGTCGGTACATAATCGTATTTGATCTTTATCCATTTTTCTGATACCTCCCCTGATTGCCTCCTAAGCCCTACATTGGTTCTTTTTGGGAATTCCCTTTGGAGATCTACCTCGACCTTCACCCTAGCACAACTAGGCCTCGTTTGATTTTTTGTTGCTAGGTCTACTTGTAATGGCTTCCCCACTGCAGCAGCTAATGAAAATACAGCTTCCTTGACAAAAAAATTAGGAGGTAATGACGGGAACGATATCCAGGCAATGGCAGTTGAGGTTTCTTCCAACGGATCGAACATGGGCTCCCACTTCCATGTTCTCATGGGATATGACCATCCTTTGTGCATAAGATAAAAAACCGGCTTTGACAATAAGCTCACATAGTCTTCCAAACATGATGCTCTAATCAATACGTGCCTATTACTCAGTAATCCTATGTTGCACTCGTTTTTTAGTTCACATTGTTTCGGTATGATTTTCCTCAAATCTTGTATGTTTGGCCAGCCATACGAGAATTTTCCAACTACTGCATATGCCAGATTCTCTTTAATGATCATCTGCTCAACTTCTTCCTCCTCCCAAATTATTCTAGGTTCTCCATGGAGATAGGCAATGGGTTTTGCTACAGTCTGTACAGGCCGTAGCATTGCAGCATAACTTGGTTTCGGTGGAGCATTAGTGTCATTAGGCTGCTGATCCATCCCTGTGGGGGGTTGACCTGGTAAACTGGTGGCCATGGCCACTGGATAGTGATCGGTGATGCTTAGGGTTTAAGGTGGCGACGCTACTGCTATAGAAACTTTAGTTAGTTTATGTAGGCATTTTAAATTTAAAATTTTAAATTTTTTTCTTTCAATCTTATAAAAGTTATATATCAATTATATGATATTTAGAAAATTTATATATTAAAAACTTTATTTACTAAAGTTCTTTTTAAAATATAAAAAAAGGGGCTTAAAGGCCAACACAACTACTGAGACTTGAACCCGTGCTCCTACACCTTGGCTTTTCAAGGCCTCGAATCACTGGGCTACTTCCACTTGTTGTTTCTAAGGGTGTTAAAAATATGAAACTTAATATGCTTATGAAAATATGATATGATATATTCCTGACGAAAAGAGTCACTTGACCATCCTTAGTATACCATAGTACGGTCCATAGCTTCCCCCTTAAATGTAGAATTGTTAGTTAGAGCTTTAGCTTCGATTTTAGTTTATATAGATACGTAACATAATATGGTCCTGAAGTACTAGCTCATCGTAAAAAGGAGGTGGAGCGATTACCTTGCTAATTAGAAGGTTCTCGTTAGAGGTGTATGTATATATATACATATTGTAAATTAGTTGAACAAATGGTGCATATATAGATAAATATCCCCTGAAAATATTATGTCTATTAAAATTGAAAGCTTTGGATGCATTAACAAAGCAAAGTGAATAAATTGGGAAATACATCTCAAGCCCATGGTTCGTCATATCTCAATGTAGTTAACTTTATGAAAAGACAAAAATGGTGATTGATTGCAATAGAAAATAATTAGGGATGGGGCTAGAATATTTATCAAAATGTGAAAAAGTGGACAAATGACATCTAAATACTTTGTTTTTTCTCATTGATACGGTTATAAGACAAGCTAGAATAAATGTGAATCAAAGACTCACCAAATGACACAATTTATGAGATACTATAAAATTAGTCCTCTTTCACATCAGCAAGGCAACCACTCCAACTCTTTTTTACGATGCTCAGGTACTTCAGGAGTAGAATACATCACGTATCTACAGAAACACAACACAACAGTCAAGCTCAAAGCCAAGGCTCTAACTAACAATTCTCCGTTCAAAAGGTAAGCAAGAACCTACACTACTAATCTCAACAATATGTCTTTTCCTGCAATATCGTACGTTACATGCATGAAGTGTGCAATGGTATAGAAATATGTGGTGAAGCCTACCACTAGATGGAGATACCCATAATTGAACTCCCAAAGGTGATGCATGGCTGCCAAGTTTTTTTGCACCAAGTTTCGTTTTTTTTTTTTTAAATTTGTTTCAAGAGAAAAAAAACTCATCATTCTCAAACTAATCATAACCAACCTTCTGTTGCCAATAAATTAGTTCCTGTGGTTAAATAAGTTTGTTCAATCAACATCTATATTATTATGTTCTCCGTCAATGTTTTGGTGACTTTGTTTCGATTTCTCTAGTTTGATGTTTGTTCTCTTCATTCCCTTTGAGCTCCTGCTCCAACTCAAAAATATGTATGAGGCTGCTTTTTGGTGGGCGAAAATTAAATTGGCAATTGACTTTTTGGTCGATTTAGTTGGAATGAAAGCCTTTACCCTCTTTTGAGATAGGTGGAATGTAAAACTGATGAATCCTTTTGAAAATTGAATCCGTTAGGATGTGCTATCCTATGCATGAGCTGAATGTTGATGTCCAAGGATAGCAAATGTTTAGTTATTTCTTTTCTTGATGCCACTCCCAATTGCCTCCTTAGTTAGGAGTTACATAGAAATATAGACCCATGGAGAATAGAATGCTAGCGATTTGTCCGTGTGACTATAGATTGCGCAACCTGGTCGATATTATGTAGCCTGTGGCCATAGGAGCGGGGGTTTTACCCTGTGCGCACCCAAAGGGTAGTGGCTGCGGGTTTCCCTTGTCATCAAATAAAAATAAAAAAAAAATTATGTAGCCTGTGGCCATAGGAGTGGGGGTTTTACCTTGTGCGCACCCAAAGGGTAGCGGCTGCGGGTTTCCCTTGTCATCAAATAAAAATTAAAAAAAATTATGTAGCCTGTGGCTTGCTTTCTAACTTACAGTTGTGTGAGCTGTAATAATCCATGTGCAACATGTTAATTTTTCTAAATGTCAATAAGAAATCTATTGAGCATTTGGAATTACACCAAAAGAAGAAGTACACATGACTTACTACAGAAAAGGAACCATGTGGAGCCTTATCCTAGGCTTCATCCAAGTGAGATTCTTTTGTGGTCTGGCTTTATCTGAGGTGGGAGTGAGATTACTTCCATCTTTTTCTTTTGAAAAGTTAAATTACTTTGTTATCTTTGAATACTGCAAACCTTTCCTTTAGTTTTCCCATAAATCAGTAAGATTTTAATTGAGGTTATATGTTTGAAAACTTTTTTTGGTCCTTGATGTTGTGATATCGTAAGAACATTGCTTGAGCTTCCAGCGATTGCTTTCTTTATATTAATCCCATAACTTGGTTTGTTCTAGTATTCAATCTGAATTTTCTGTGTCTGATAATCTAGTGTAGATTTTCCAGCAACTTTTCCTGATGGGATAACTATAAATCCTTCAGATCATTTCCAGGCACCAATACTTAAGAAGGAAACAAACCCCAAGATAATATTTCTCCTGTTCCTGTTTACTTAAGTTAACAGAGATTTTTCCATTTGAATAGCTTTTATCGTATTTTTGGTTAAGACCATCTTTATGCAGCTGGGTTGCATTTGTTTCAAGCATATAAGCTGCATCTTATACTTTTGAGATATCTACTTTTGTTTAGATCAGATATTACAATGATCTGTATATTTATTTGTTCTTTTGTTTCAATAGCAAATTCTCACCGACCTTCGTATACAAGGCTCATATTTGTAGGCATCTAAGCCAGGACGCTTGTGGTTGTACACATTTGGTGCTATGGTTGGACTGTGATCGTGAAGGAAAAAATATATGCTTTGAAGGTACTTTTTGATTGTGACCTTATTATTTTATTGCAGGCAAAGACTTGTTACAATGGTCTTAGATGAATAGGCTTGGATAAATGTGTCAAGCTCCATGCCATATGGAGAGCATTTAATGGTTTGGTGTTGGTTTCAAATACTTAAGATTTTTTGTTGATAAACTAAGAATAAAAGAAGTTAAAAACAATGACAATAAAGTTCTGTTTTTTGGTGGTGGTTTTTTAAGTAGTGCCTTAGAATCAGAGTTCTTGTAGCTTCTTTACTGTCGAAGGTTAAAGGGGTGGGAGAACAATGGATGATCAATCCGAAGAAGTTTTGGAATTTTAGGTTTTTTGTTTGGATTGAAGAAATCATACGAAAGTAGGAAAAAGTACAGAAGCTCAAGGGATCATGCGTGATCCCATTGATGTCACTCTTGCGAAATGACATGTCATATTTTAGTGGTTGATTTCACTGTTTTGGAATCATCAACATGTGATTTTATAAAGTTTACACCTATTTCAGAATATGTCTTTTCTACAAATCAATGAATATATTGATTTGAGATCTGAACCTAGGCT
Organism: Solanum verrucosum; assembly: GCF_900185275.1. NCBI lineage: Eukaryota > Viridiplantae > Streptophyta > Magnoliopsida > Solanales > Solanaceae > Solanum > Solanum verrucosum. Next base: position 904,844 of record NW_026020302.1, on the reverse strand, counting down.
TTTGAATCAAACTATCCCAAAGTGAAAAATATAAAAGATCTATACCCTGAATTGACAGATAAAAGCTAACATGAGGTCCTGAAAGGGTCAAAACAATTTCAGGATTTAAGCAGCATATAAACCACCAAATATTCTACAATGAGTATATATGTCTATTTATAGACAAATTGATGAACTGCACCAACATCACTTGATAAAACTTCAAATCGCCCGCTTTTTGAATCTTTATTTGGTTGCTTTTGTTCTTCTTTTTGGATTATTTTTTTGTCATAATTCTGTATTCTTGCTTTATCTTATTGGTTCAGTTATAGTGTGCACTGGATTTCACACAAGCGATGGTAGAAGAATTTACCGTGCTCGATTCTCTTCTGTTACTGAAAAAGATATTCTGAAGGCAATGAATAGCCTAGCTGAACGCAACAGAGATGAGGCATTGTCTGTAGATGCACGCCAAGAGATTGATTTGAAAGTTGGAGTTGCATTTACACGTTTCCAGACTAGTCATTTCAATGGGAAATATGGCAATCTTGATGCAAGAGTTATCTCGTTGGTTCTCTCCACTCTTTTCCGTTTGCCTATCACACAATACCTTTATTTTTTTAAACTGAACTTTTTATGTGTCATTTGAAAAATTGCCTGACAATAATGACATTCATAAATTCTCTTCCTATCGTCATAGCTGCTGCTGCTTCTACTCTGTGCTGTCTTGAACGTGTTATGTCCTTACAGACCTTGTTCTGGCGGCGTTTAATTTCAAATGACATTTTTTCTGCCATGTGTCACAGGAGCTCCCACATCATATTTTTTTGGATTATTTGTTGATTGTTTGGAAAAGCATGTTTGTCTGGCTTTTGTTTTTTTTTTCTTTGTTTCCTGCTGTTGTTTGCACTCTGTGTAGTCTTTAATTGTACTTGAATCATGTCTACTGGTAGTTACATTCTATTTAAAAGAAACCTTTGGTTGTATGAGTTATGACTTGCTATTATATAGCCACAAGTCTCTGTGTTTCACCTTTCGTAATAATATCAACCATCAAGAAATAATTGCTTTTACATGTCAATTACTTCGTGTTACTCCTTTCTTCTACAAATTACTCGTTACCATTATATTATCAAAATTATCACAAGTCTAAATGGAACACACTCCTACTTATAATATCAGCTATGGGCCATGTCAAACTCGTACGCTTGGGTTCTGTGTGGATCATTACCTGCAAATCACTATGTTCAAGCCAGAAAAGTTTTGGATGCTGCATCCATACATTATGTACAAGGGGTATGAACTCAAGTTAGAATGGGAACGTAGCAGGTTGTTTGAATATTTGCTATAAGAGAGGCTGTAGTATATCAATGGTAGGATGTACATCTTCTGAAATTGAGGCTTCCACTAGTGAGGATTACGGTGGGAGGGGGGAAATTGGTTGTAAGTGGAATAGTCATTATTCTTGTTATCCAAAGGTTTAAGAAGAGTTAGGGGAAACACTCGTGAGGAGAAGAAGAAAGAGAGAAAGGGAAAGAAGGTGTTTGCAGCATGGGGTCAAAAGTCTCAAAATGAAATGATTTGAAAATTGAATTTAATGGTTTCCTCAGATATCAACTACAACGTTTATTAGAGAAAGACTAATCATGCTTAGAGAAAGAATTGGTAATGGTGCACGGCTCACAGTCTACTTTGACAACCAAAACTAATGCAATAGCTGGAGTTGTGGCAGGAGTTATGTTGAGTATCTATTAGATTATAGTTTCTTAAAATGTTTTTTGGAGTATCAACAACTTTGAATTGTCTAGTGTGATTGAGCTCTATTTTAATGCACGAAGCTGGCTTGTTTTCTGCACTCTCTTGTAATGGCTTCAGCTTTCAGTTCACTAGATTCCTCCCTTATTTTCATGTCGTTATTCTCTTTAGAAAGCACCGATTTGGTGGATATGCTTCTTGACATTCTTGTACTTCACGTAAATGTGTTGAACAGTACCTTTTGGGTAATTGTTTTATCTACTAGTTGGTTATCCTCAGTGCCTTTGATGGGCTCTCAACACTCTCAAAATAGAAGCATCATTAAAATCTTCTAGCTTTACACCAGCAGCTTTATTATCTTGCTTCTTTATTTCATAGACTTTGAGTGTTCATGCAATTTTGTTATATATTTGCCCCAGATGTCAACACGAAGAGGTAGTACAGAAGTCCATGAGTTCGATGCGATGTTTCTTGGATCACATGCACATTATAAACTGACTTCAGTGATTGGTCATGTTTTCAGGTTTCCTGTTATCCCAGATTATAACAAGCATTAATTTTGACATGTGCTTTGGTTCAGTTAGTTCCTGTGGTTAAATATGTTTGTTCAATCAGCATCTATATTATTATGTTCTCCATCAATGTTTTGGTGACTTTGTTTCGATTTCTCTAGTTTAATGTTTGTTCTCTTCTTTCCCTTTGAGGTCCTGCTCCTACTCAAAAATATGTATGAGGCTGCTTTTTTGTGGGGCGAAAATTAAATTGGCAATTGACTTTTTGGTCGATTTAGTTGGAATGAAAGCCTTTACCCTCTTTTGAGATAGGTGGAATGTAAAACTGATGAATCCTTTTGAAAATTGAATCCGTTAGGATGTGCTATCCTATGCATGAGCTGAATGCTGATGTCCAAGGATAGCAAATGTTTAGTTATTTCTTTTCTTGATGCCACTCCCAATTGCCACCTCAGTTAGGAGTTAAATAGAAATATTGACCCATGGAGAATAGAGTGCTAGCGATTTGTCCGTGTGACTATATATTGTGCAACCTGGTCGATATTATGTAGCCTATGGCCATAGGAGCGGGGGTTTTACCCTGTGCGCACCCAAAGGGTAGCGGTTGCGGGTTTCCGTTGTCATGAAATAAAAATAAAAATAAATTATGTAGCCTGTGGCTTGCTTTCTAACTTACAGTTGCGTGAGCTGTAATAATCCATGTGCAACATGTTAATTTTTCTAAATGTCAATAAGAAATCTATTGAGCATTTGGAATTACACCAAATGACAAAGTACACGTCTTACTACAGAAGAGGAACCATGTGGAGCCTTATCCTAGGCTTCATCCAAGTGAGATTCTTTCGTGGTCTGGCTTTATCTGAGGTGGGAGTGAGATTACTTCCATCTTTTTCTTTTGAAAAGTTAAATTACTTTGTTAACTCTGAATACTGCAAACCTTTCCTTTAGTTTCCCCATAAATCAGTAAGATCTTTATTGAGGTATATGTTTGAAAACTTTTTTTGGTCCTTGATGTTGTGATATAGTAAGAACATTGCTTGAGCTTCCAGTGATTGCTTTCTTTATAATTAATCCCATAACTTGTTGGTTTGTTCTAGTACTCAATCTGAATTTTCTGTGTCTGATAATCTAGTGTAGATTTTCCAGCAACTTTTCCAGATTGGACAACTACAAATCTTTCAGATCTTTTCCAGGCACCGATACTTAAGAAGGAAACAAACCCCAAGATAATATTTCTCCTTGTTCCTGTTTACTAAAGTTACCAGAGATTTTTTCATTTGAATAGCTTTTATCGTATTTTTGGTTAAGACCATCTTTATGCAGCTGGGTTGCATTTGTTTCAAGCATATAAGCTGCATCTTATACTTTTGAGATATCTACTTTTGTTTAGATCAGATATTACAATGATCTGTATATTTACTTGTTTTTTTGATCCAATAGCAAATTCTGACTGACCTTCGTATACAAGGCTCATATTTGTAGGCATCTAAGCCAGGACGCTCGTGGTTGTACACATTTGGTGCTATCGTTGGACTGTGATCGTGAAGGAAAAAATATATGCTTTGAAGGTACTTTTTGATTGTGACATTATTATTTCATTGCAGGAAAAGACTTGTTACAATGGTCTTAGATGAATAGGCTTGGATAGATGCGTCAAGCTCCATGCCATATGGAGAGTATTTAATGGTTTGGTGTTGGTTTCAAATACTTAAGATTTTTTGTTGATAAACTAAGAATAAAAGAAGTTAAAAACAATGACAATAAAATTCTGTTTTTTTTTTTTTTTTTTGATAAGGTAACTTTGTATTCACACCAAAAAAAACTCATCAAGTAACAACTGATGAGGTGGGATTTACAACCCCATAGGGCATCCTGATAACCAAAAAAACTCTGTTTTTTGGTGGTGATTTTTTAAGTAGTACCTTAGAATCTGAGTTCTTGTAGCTTCTTTACTGTCGAAGGTTAAAGGGGTAGGAGAACAATGGATGATCAATCTAAAGAAATTTTGGAATTTTAGATTTTCTGTTTGGATTGGAGAAATCATAAGAAAGTAGGAAAAAGTACAGAAGCTCAAGGGATCATGAGTGATCCCATTGATGTCACTCTTGTGAAATGACATGTCATTTTTTAGTGGTTGATTTCACTGTTTTGGAAGCATCAACATGTGATTTTATAAAGTTTACACCTATTTCAGAATATGTCTTTTCTACAAATCAATGAATCTATTGATTTGAGATCTGAACCTAGGCTTTTGAATCAAACTATCCCAAAGTGAAAAAAATATAAAAGATCTATACCCTGAATTGACAGATAAAACGAGCTAACATGAGGTCCTGAAAGGGTCAAAACAAATTCAGGATTTAAGCAGCATATAAAACCACCAAATATTCTACAATGAGTATATATGTCTATTTATAGACAAATTGATGAACTGCACCAACATCACTTGATAAAACTTCAAATCGCCCACTTTTTGAATCTTTGTTTGGTTGCTTTTGTTCTGCTTTTTGGAATATTTTTTTGTCATAATTCTGTATTCTTGCTTTATCTTATTGGTTCAGTTATAGTGTGCACTGGATTTCACACAAGCGATGATAGAAGAATTTACCTTGCTCGATTATCTTCAGTTACTGAAAAAGTCATTCTGAAGAAAATGAATAGCCTAGCTGAACCCAACAGAGATGAGGCATTGTCTATAGATGCACACCAAGAGATGGATTTGAAAGTTGGAGTTGCATTTACACGTTTCCAGACTAGTTATTTCGATGGGAAATATGGCAATCTTGATGCAAGGGTTATCTCGTTGGTTCTCTCCACTCTTTTCCGTTTGCCTATCACACAATACCTTTTATTTTTTTTTAACTGAACTTCTTATGTGCCATTTGAAGAAATTGCCTGACAGTGATGACATTCATAAATTCTCTTCCTATTGTCATAGCTGCTGCTGCTTTTACTCTGTGCTGATTGTGCTGTCTTGAACGTGTTATGTCCTTACAGACCTTGTTCTGGTGGAGTTTAATTTCAAATGACATGCTCTCTGCCATGTGTCACAGAAGAGCTCCCACATCATATTTTTTTGGTTTATTTGTTGATTGTTTGGAAAAGCATGTTTGTCTGGCTTTTGTTTTTTTTTTCTTTGTTTCCTGCTGTTGTTTGCACTCTGTGTAGTCTTTAATTGTACTTGAATCATGTCTACTGGTAGATACATTCTATTTAAAAGAAACCTTTGGTTGTATGAGTTATGACTTGCTATTATATAGCCACAAGTCTCTGTGAGTTTCACCTTTCATAATAATTTCAACCATCAAGAAATAATTGCTTTTACATGTCAATTACTTCGTGTTACCCCTTCCTTCTACAAATTACTCGTTACCATTATATTATCAAAATTATCACAAGTCTAAATGGAACACACTACAACTTATAATAACCGCTATGGGCCATGTCAAACTCGTACGCTTGGGTTATCGTTACCTGCAAATCACTATGTTCAAGCCAGAAAAGTTTTGGATGCTGCATCCATACATTATGTACAAGGGGTATGAACTCAAATTAGAATGGGAACGTAGCAGGTTGTTTGATGCTGATGTGAGTTCCTCCTAGTTTGACCTTTCAAGAGGTTTTGTCCCAAAGTATCGAGTTCATGCCTCTGTTGCTAATAGCTTTTTAATTGATAGGTTGCTGCAATGTTTCAGAACAGAATAATAGAGGATGGGATTATGAAAGTTGCTTGTGTATCCGAAAAGCTGGAATCCAAAGGTCGTCCTTCTGGTCTAAACACAGTTAATCTTCTGAATTTGAAAGTGGTGGAGAGCAATTTCAGTGCATTGGGCAGTTTGCCACTGTTATAGGATTCACCTCTATTATGCCATGGCTGGCTATAAGTGAGAAGAATCTTCCTGAGTTTGCTGTAGGAGAGAAAATCGAGATTTCTAAAATTGACCTAGACAAAGTATCACATAATCTGTTCAATTGAACTTCTCATTTGTTGTTCAGCTATGGAGTAAAGTGATAGTCTTTGCACTTCAGTAGTATTTATTGGTCCATTAATTAATTCTTTTGATTTAGGGTAGCCACTACGCCTCAATCTCAAGTTAGTTGGGATCGGCTATATGAATCCTCAGTATCCATCATTTTACCTGACACTTTGTTCTTTCTTTTGCTATGAAATGACTTGAAACACCTGCAACTTACCGAGTACATGACCCTATATAGAAATATATGGAGGTCGAGGATTAGGGTAGAAGGTTAGTAGGTAGTCATGCAGTCTTGTTTCCTTTATCAGTGGTATCTGTACTTTTTTTCTCTTACTTTCTTGTACTTCAATTTCATTATTGCCTTATGTCTCCTTTGCTTCGTTTATCGTATTATTTGTTGGTGCTACTTGTATTCATTATTCATTACTATTCGCAGAAGTCTTTTTACTTCGCTTAGTTTTTCTTTGAAACTTGTAGGGGAACACTTCGCCTCCGGATTATCTCAGCGAAAGTGAGCTGATCTCTTTGATGGAGAAACATGGTATTGGAACAGATGCGTCAATCTCTGTGCATATTAACAACATATGCGAACGCAATTATGTCCAGGTTTTGCTATATGCATTGATTTCCAATTCTAGCTGCTGTAGATTGTCCTCTCTATTGCTTTCTGTTATGGTTCTTTTGACGTGAAACAATCTTCAACTAGAAATTAGACTTCTGAGTTTGGCTGAGTCAAATTGCAGGTACAAGCCGGGCGGCGATTGGCTCCAACTCCCCTGGGTATCAGCTTGATAAGAGGGTATCAATGCATAGATTCTGATCTCTGTTTGCCTGACATACGAAGTTTCATTGAGCACCAGATCACTTTGGTAGCTAAAGGCCAAGCAGATCATTCAATGGTTGTGCAGCATGTACTAGAACAATTTAGTTATCTTGTTAAGTAGGTATAAGATATTAAGCTCCTACGTGATGTTTGATGGCGCTTTGCTGCTTTCATTCTTTCCAAACCAGAAACAAGCTGATGTTCACAAATAGACAACTGATGATTTTTTTTTTCTTACCTGAATCTGTAACATGCTGATGGTCACTGATAAAAACTTAATAATGAGCTTCCAAGTATATCTCTTAAGACCTCTCAATTGAATTGATAATCTGTTCAGTTGAACTTCTCATTTGCTGTTCAGCTCTGGAGTAAAGTGATAGTCGTTGCACTTCAGTAGTATTTATTTGTCCATTAATTGATTCTTTTTTTTTTAGGATAACAGTTACGCCACAATCTCAAGTTAGTTGGGGTAAGCTATACGAATCCTCAATATCTAACATTTTACTTGACCATCCTTAGTACACCGTAGTTCATAGCTGCTCCCTTAAATGTAGAATTGTTGGTTAGAGCTTAGCTTTAGCTTCAATTTTAATTTCTATAGATACGTAACATTACTTAGCTCATCGTAAGAAAAAGAAGTGGAGCTATTACCTTGCTAATTAGAGGACTAACTTCATTAACATAACCAGTACATGTAATTTTCAGACTAAACAAAAAGTTTTTTTAAAAAGAGCAAAGCAGCAGGTTCTTTCCCAGAAAAACAACAAAAAAAAGTTATGGACGCATCATCACCCGCAACTGCTTCTTTCCTACCTATCAAACCGCAGCAATTTCTTGCCCATCACTAGCAGCTGCTTCTTTCTCAGCGCTAACAATTTCTTTCACAGCAGCTTCTTTTCCAGCAGCAGCACCTTTCTCAGCAGCAGCGACTTCCTCAGCAGTCTGTCTCTCAGCAGCAGCAACGATTTTCTCAGCAGCAGCAACGACTTCCTCAGCAGCAACGATTTTCTCAGCAGCCTGTCTCTCAGCAGCAGCAACGACTTTCTCAGCAGCAACAATTTTCTCAGCAGCCTGTCTCTCAACAGCAGCAACAACTTTCTCAGCAGCAGCAACGACTTCCTCAGCAGCAACGATTTTCTCCGCAGCCTGTCTCTCAGCAGCAGCAACGACTTTCTCAGCAGCCTGTCTCTCAGCAGCAGCAACGACTTCCTCAGCAGCAGCCTGTCTCTCAGCAGCAGCAACGACTTCCTCAGCAGCAGCCTGTCTCTCAGCAGCAGCAACGACTTCCTCAGCAGCCACAGTAGCTCTATGCTCCAAGTAAGTTCTCGCATAGACGAGGAAGCAGCAAAATCCGAATGTAATCCAAGTCGGCTGATTGAGTTGGTGATCTCGAACCGAAACTCCGATAGAGAGGGAACATAATGTGAACATTATGCCCATATTGGTTACTAGCGGCCTAAGAAGCATCACGGCGCAAAAGGCAGTGATTACTCCCGAAATAAGTGCTCCAAACAAATAGGGACCCTATGTTGTTGGAGGAACAACACAATCCAGCCTAATATCACCCCCTGAGGTTTGGAAAAGTTGACAAGCGCATTTGGCAAATTTGCACTGCCAGGAGTAGTTTTCTGAATGTGAATGTACAGAGCCAAAGAAAGCAAGTTGGTGAAGATAAACAATATGACCACATTATGCATGGGTTTAACATCTTTCGGGCCAAGAATGGTATCAGAAACCATGAACACAAATGCTGCACCGTAAGAGATTAAGGTGCTCCTATACCAAAACCGAGTCTCCCATGGTTCCATGTGGATGCTTTTTTTCAGAAGGGGAGATGGAAATGGAGTTGTCTTCTTATTGTTTTTCTCTTGTCTGTTAATAACTTCTTCTTCTTCTTCTCTTATTTTATAGGCGTGCCACATGATAGTAGTAGAGGGTATTTCGGTCTATTTGAGTTTACTACCTTTTTATCCTATCTACTGATCGAGAATTACAATTTTCAATAATGTTAAAGCTGTCTTATCTTAGGAAATGTGGGCCCATTCTATCTACAATTTATATGTATAGGACCAATTCCACACAAAACACCCGAAGCAACTTTTAGTAGAAATTGCATATTTTAATGGTTATGAATTTTGTTTAATTGAGATTAAAACAGAAAGTGAACGATTACTATTTTATTTATTTATACTTTTAAAGAATAAGCAATATCTAATATTAACGTTTAGTCAAACAAATGTATTCTTTCTGCTGAAATACTTTATATGTTAATGAGCCTTAGTTGAAAGTATTATCGAATTAGAACCAAGCTGTAATCATTATGTAACTAAGTAGACTATATACTATATGTCAATAAATAAGGTAATAACAATAAACTTAATTTATGTGGTGTCATTTGAAAACATGTTGTTCATATATTTATCTATTAGTTTGATATAATTGTTCGGTCGTAGAGTTGAATTCTCGTGGTATGAAGTCGCATTTTTTGGGAGTGTTTTACCCCTTTAATATGGGATTTTCCAACATGAATTCAAACTTAATTGAGCTTCAATATGAATATCGAATACTGAGTGGAGAATAAAAAAATAAAAAACTTACAATTACTATTTTCTTAATTATATTTGTTATATGATTTTTTGACTCTTAATTAAACATGTGATTTTCTCTCGTGTGTTAAAGCGTTGGTTATTAAGTTTTATCTTCTTCTTAGGGTATCTTATTTATTTATATATAGTCAAATAGTAAGTTTGACAACAATAAATAAATGAATGTCACTTTCAACAAATCAAGGTTGTATATTGTTTTTTGTTAAAATTAGGGTTAAAAGAAGAAAAATTTAGCAAAAATCAAATCAATTATTAAGTAATGAATTGTATATTGTTTCTCGCCTTGAGATTGCGGCTATCTGGTATGCATGCATGCAGTGCGGAAAGGACCAAAGTGAAGAAGCAAATACTTGGTATGTAAGGGCAAAGTGGTCCTTTTCTGTATGTAAGGGCAAAGTGGTCAATAGAACATTTCTTTGTGCAGTAAAGAGTTTTGGATTCACAACTTTTTCAAAATTTGAAGAATAAAACGTTTTAAAATTAATTAATTAATTCATACTGCATTTTTTTTTAAAAAATATGCACCTAGCTATTAGTAGTCTTTCCATAAAAGTGGAGTACTGTTATCTGAATTACCTCCACAAAAGAGAAGAAACTTTGAATTTTATTCTGAAGCTTTCTTTTACAGTTTCTCTTTTGTCCTTCACTCCACTTTTTCTGGTTATTTCATGTTTCTTAAGCGTTAAAATGATTGTATATTTTTGCTTGTTGGACAAAAACACGTGTTTCCTTTTTACCTTTCTGCACACTTGCTTAACTCTGCTTGAAATGCTTTTGTCTTTAAAATTTGAGTCTAGGATACTTTAGTCATTTCATATTTTGTTCAACGTGGCCTATATTTATACAAGACACATCATCACATTAGAGTTGTTTGCTTTATATTACATCTTCTTTATGGTCTTTAGGTGAAAATTATATACGTATAATTTTGCTTTAAATATCAATTTCTTCTATTATAATTTTGCATACACATTCTCCTTTTTTATTCTATACTATGCAATATGTATTATTTTTTTTTGTTTATATTTTCATGTATTATTTTTTATATTTATTTTTCTTAATTTAAGTATTTAAGTAGTGGCAATTAACAATTACTAACTTTTGTCTTGCAATATTTCTGACCTTCAATGTACTATCTATTACATTTTCGAACCACTAACTTTTAATTAAAACTATTAATTGAATACGTCTATCTATTACATTTTCAGTTGATTAGTTTTCACCTAGCAAAGAAAAAAGGTTTTGTATTTAGCTAATATTCCCTCAATCCCTAATTATTTGTTCATTTTATTTTTGTCCTTTCTACTTGTCCATTTTGACAAATCAAGAAAGAATAATTATTATTTTTACATATTATGCCCTCAATTAATTAATTTTGAAAAAAAATAAAACTTTTTGAAAATCTTAAATTTTTAAATTCATCCACTTTACAATTAATAGAAGTAAAATGATAAACTTACTATATTAATTATTATTTTATTAATAGGTGTGTCAATTTAAAAGTGAATAAATAATTAGGGAGAAAGGGAGTATTAGAAGATGTAATACAAGTTAGTTCTAAAAAATAAAAAGATGGAAGATCAAATAAAGGAGTTAGAGGGAAAAAAAAAGCAAGAGTTTAAAAAGAGTTAAACAACATAATAATTTAAATTCTTAAATATTAATATTTCTAGCCTAAATCTTAAATTTTAAACTTTTCTAATCCTAAGCTCTAATTTTCTACTACATCAAAGAAAAGATTTTCATGTGTGAATTGAGATCATGTGATAAAAAATTCTAGAAAGATGAATTGAGACTTCTTCCTGAATCCTGATGTTCGCCAAAATATAATGATGAACTTTTCAGTGAACAATAATTAATTCTTCACTATTTCCTTCGTTCATTTTTAATTGGTATGTTACGTTTTATATATATATATATAAGTGTGAAGAAGCACACATGTGATGGACAACATGGAATTATGTTCAAGTTAAAGGATAATTTTGTCCTTTAAAAATTCTCAGTTTACAATTGTAATGTTTTAGATAACTTGTAGTAGAGGTTATATTAGGTGTACGCTTTCCTTCTCAGACAAAAAGGGTGTTCAAATTTTGCTTTTGCGGCTGGCAATGGATTTTTGTATGTGTGTCGGCCCTATTATTACTTCAGTATACCATTTCATTTTTTTCCTGCATAGCTTGATTGGGTTATTATATTTTATTTCCAATTTCTATCCTCCACATCCAGAGATCATTGAATATTTTTAAATTTTGAATATAAAATATATCACATATATTAAAGTATTTTAAATTTTATAATCTTGAATATGCCATGTCGAAATTTTTTTTTTTTTTTAAAAATGTTCAAATAAATTACGGAAGGAGTCATATTTTAAAAGTGGAATAAATATGTGATAATATTAGAAAGACCTTTAATATATGCTTTAAAAATTATTTTGTCTCCCGTATATTAATTTGTGCATATATGATTATTTGAAAATTTTACTACTTTCTTCGTTTAATTTTTTTCTTGTTTTTCTTTTAATTTGTTCTATAAAAAGTGCTTAAAATCACAATGTAATAATTTAAGATATTAAAAAAATATAATTAAAAATCATATAAGGAATTTGATTGACTCTTTAATTCCATATTGAAACAAAAGAAATAACATAAAAAGTACTAATAAATTAAAGTAAAATAACAACTAAAAATATTTAAGAATCAAATAAGAAATTTCGTTGACTTTCCTAAAATTACCTATGTCACATAAAATGAAACAAAAAGAGTAACATGTATTATTTGAAAATGATATAAAAAGTGCTATAAATCACAATAAATTAACAACTTCGAAATATTTTTAATAAAAACACATATAAAAAATTATGTTCAAACTCTAAATTTCATGTGCCACGTGAATTGAAATGAAGAACAAATATATATTGGGTCCGCACTGGCACGGGGCTAATATCTAGTATACTCTTACTTACTATATTTTATTACTATATAGAAGTGGCTACAAGCAAGCTGGTGTTGGTCAACATGCTTGCTTGTCCACATAGGGGCTATTTAGGTATTTCAATATTAATAGCTTTATGATTATTGTACCAAGTGAATGATATTAATGTACCTTTCCGCTTCTGGACCAAAAAACCAACTAATATTTTCTTAATTCCTTACCTATCCCTCCATAAGATGAATGCACTCCCTGACTTGTGGGCCCATTTGCAGCCTTTTAATGCATCTGCCTAATTTTTTCTAAACATAAATCTATACTCCAATGAAGGTTTTTTTTTTTTTATTGTTTCTTTTGTTATAATCCATATTACCAAAACATAAGAATGGCTTTATTCAAGTTTCTTTAACATGATTTCATTTACAAGTGAGAACTTTTTGCAAGGCAATAAAAGGACATTATAGTTCATTCACATTTGCAATTTTTTTTAGTGATGACAAAATAAAAAATTATCTCTTAGTTTTAGATTGAACAAAAAAAGGTTTTAAAGTGATCAAAATCGTTACACTTTTAAAATCAAAATCTTTTGTTTTAGAGTGAAAAAATAAATTTCAAAATTCAAATTTATTTAATCATGAATATAAATTAAAGTTATTTTTTAATGGTAAGTGAACAATGTTACGTATTTATATTTGTTCAAATTTAGTTGTTGTTCTTTCTATTTTAATTTATCATATATTAAAAGATTATGCTTAAGATACTATAAATTATTATAATTAACAACTTAAAATATTTTATTATAAATTTGAAAACTACGTAAAATACACTATAAGTCACAATAAATAAACTGCTACACACCTTAAAATACTTTTTTTTTTTAAAAAGAAAATCTTTAATTGACTCTTACAATTCTATCAATTTCAAGTTAAATTGAACAAATGGAACAACATATAATATTGAAAGTTACGTAAATAATACTTTAAATCACAATAATTAACTGCTGAAAATACTTTAAAATCATATAAGAAATTTGGTTGACTCTCCTAATCCATACGTGTGACATAAATTGGAACAAAAAAAATAACAATTATATACACTACTAGAAAAGGGTGAATTACAATGGGAATTTTCCTATGAATTATATAGAAAAATCTGCAGGTAATTTAGTTACCTAAGAAATTTCCTACAAAACAAAATTGGATGAAAATACCTTCGTAGATAATTATTACGTGCCAATTTAAATTTCCCCAAGTAAATTACATGGGAATTTCGAATTCGCATGAAATCACTTACAAATATTTCCGCAAGAAATATGAAAAAATCTTCTAAAAAAATTGGTAGAAATTCATAATAATGTAATTCTTTTATATATATATATTTTTTTTAATATGCAATTTATTCATCTTCCATCAAAAAAGTACATCTGTAGGAGGTTACAATGAGTGAATAACTCCTCCCTAGCATGAAGATCAAATAATTACCCTTGTGGCCGAATTCAGACTGTTTCTCTTGCCTATGACTTATAAGGGATCAAGGAACTGTTCTGCAGTCGATGTGGTACTTGTACATGCAACTGCCTTATTTTTCAACTTTTTTTCTCTTTTACTAAATTTTTATTTCATTGGTTGAGATGATAATCAGTATGCATTAATAAATAAGATTTTCCTAATTCACAATTGAATTATATATTACAACTACAAGCAAGTGGATTAAAATAATTATACGAACTTTATTCTTGAGGAATTTTAAGCTATTTTTCAATAATTTCATTGATTTACCTTCAATAACATATCAAATTATTTCTTGTCTGAGAAATGCCTTAATTAAACAGATTTTAGATGGTTAAGTAATTGGTAATAATTGCTCCTCCAATTCTAATAACAAATACAAGATCTAAAAGAGTGAAAGACTTATTATCACTATTTATTAATGTAACTTATAATCTGTTTTGATAGACTTTTAGCATATGATTTATAAGCCAAAAATCAAATGTTAGAATGTCTAACTCGTGACTTTGACTTATTTTTATTAGTTTAACTTAAAAATAAATACTTAAAATCACTTTAATCCTATTCAAATACTATAAAAGTACTTTAAAATTATTTTGATTGAAAAACACCTAAAATAATCCGTAATTAAAATTTCAATAACAAATCCTCAAGTAATATTCTCTGTCATAAAATCTTCATGTAGAGCCTAAAATAACAATTCAAAGCTAAAATCATAACAATAAAATTGCCATATAATTTTCTGTTTAATAAAATATGAAGAAATAATTCTCATGTGATTCCCTAGGTAATTAAATTCATGAATAAATTCCCAAAAAAAAAATTGATCAACAAAATACCTAGGTAATTTAATAGGTAATAAATTATTTAGGTAAATTCCCAAAAACTAATTCACACCTTAAATTACAATAACAAAATCCCCAAGTAATTCTCTAAAGAATAAAATTGACAAGTAAATTACCATGAAATAATCCCCAAGTAAAATCACATCAATAAAATCCCCAAATATAATGAATCTGCAAGTATCATTAATTGGGGAATTTCATGTGAATTCATAATGGAAACATATTTTCATATTTCTAATCACTTAGCTATGAAATTATCTACGAAAATGTTACATGGGGATTATTTTTCTCAAATAATTTCTCAAAAAATTATCAGGAAAAATCCCCAGGTAATTTGAGCTTTTCTAGTAGTGACATTATTTAAAAATGACGTAAAAAAATTTATAATCGCAACAAATTAACAACTTAATTTTTTTTTAAAAAAAAAATAAATACAAAAAATTTAATCGACTCTCCAAATTTTATTTGTATCACATAAATTGAAACAAAGAAATACTCCCTTCGTCCCAATTTATGTGGTACTTTTTAGATTTCGAGATTCAAACAAGTTTATCTTTGACCGTAAATTTATCATATATCTTTTAATTATTTCAAATCGTCAATTGTTTTGACTTAAAATATATAAATTTAATTTCAAAAAAATTTCTGATCAAATTTAAACTGTTTGGTTCTCAAAAAATAAAAGTGTCACATAAATTGTACAGAAGGAGTAACACATATTGGGCCCGCCACAGACTCTCTAGTCAAATAATAAGTGTTTTGACGAATAAATTTATGTCGGACATAGAAAATATGGAGAGGAAAAGTATATTGAATAATAGTATTTGTTTTATTTATATCTATAATGAAGTGCATAATAGTATTTGTAAAATGTTTTAGATACTGATTTAGAAGAGTGTGTATATTGTATTTTGTTTTTTCTCAATGATAAGGACATAAGACTCGCCAAACAAAAAAAATGAAGTGAGCAAACAACTCATAATTTATGAGATACAATATAATATATAAAATTAGTCCTCTACAAATACTTTCACATCAGCAAGGTAACTGCTCCAACTCCTTTTTATTATGCTCAGGTACTTCAGGAGCAAAATACATCACGTATCTATAAAAACACAACACGATGCAAAAGCTTAAAGCCAAAACTCTAACTAATAACTCTCCGTTCAGAAGATAAGCAAGAATCTGCATTACTGATCTCAACAATACGTCTTTTCCTCCAACATCATAAGTTGCATGCATGAAGTGTGCAATGGTAAAAAAATATGTGGTGAAGCCTACCACTAGATGGAGATGCACATAATTTAACTCCAAAAGGTGATGCAAGCTAGGCTGCCAACATTATTATAGGATCATAAATTTTGCCTTGACACCAATTAATTAAACGGAAAGGCATGTCGCAAAACCAATAAATAATAGAGTACATTACAAGATGATGAATAAAAGTGACAACAATTATGAGAATCAGCTCGAGAGACACCAAAATCTTATAAATATGTGGATCACCCGTTAACATCAATATGACATAGCCCGTGCAAAACGAAGGGAACGTTACTATAGAGAAAATTAGGATGAATTGTGTTAGCTTTGACTCTCCTTCCTCTTCCTTGAGTTTTTGTAATAAAATTTATATGGTTTCAATTCTTTCACTATTTACAATTTTACATATATATTTTAGTGTTTATGTTAACTTGAACGAAAATTTTAACCTTTCAATCAAGTGCTACTCCTATGATATTTTTGTCCGATGAAGTTATGTAATAGAACAATTGAAGGAACAATTTGTTTTAGCGTCATTAGTGCTTTTTAAAAATATTACACATATAAAAAAATTTTATTAATAGACATGCAAAAGACATACACATTAACTAGTTATATATAAGGGCACCAACTTCATCCGTGAAAGTTTGGTGTTTTTTCCATCAAAGAAATTGGTTGGCTATTATATATATATTATCTATGTATAATAAATTTCACCATTAAAAGACACATCAACTGTAAGACAAATTAAAAAGTATTGGTGATTTTATTTTGTTTTTAGGGAAATTATATGGTTAGACAAAAATATATTAGTTATCATAGTTATACTTTTAGCTAATTACTATTCACGATCAAAATTCAGTGATAATTACGTGGGTTGGAGTTTCGAATTTGTATAATTCGCACGTTTGTATAATATTATTTGTCTAACTTTTGTATAATATAATCTGTATAACTTATTAAAGTTCAGATGTTTGTGTTTGTATAAATTCGTTATTTCGAGTTTATACAAAAATAGCTCAATTATACAAATGTACCCGCGAATTATATAAACGAGACAACTTAAACTATATAGCAACAACCCGTAAATATACAAATTATAACTATGAAGCATAATTAAGTTTATTAAAATAACTATTTGCGAAAAATCCTCTTTTATCTTATCAATTGCAGTGACAGAAGAAAAACTTTAAATAATTACTATTAGAGTTCGCATGGCAAATAAACAAATCACATCAAATCTAATGTACTGAACTTTTTTTAAAAGATGGCTTAGTTGATTTAACTTGGGACTTTCATTACATAAATCTCAATTTCAAAACCCTTGCCCGCAACCAGGGTTGAATTTTGAGGCAAAAATGTAGACCCCGTGAATTCGTGGTATTTTTTCATAAAATTAAATATTTTATGTATATATTTTTAAAAATTAATATACTATTGTAACTTGGTGCACATGCTACCAAAAGTGTAAATGGTACACTTGATTGAATATTGAACTAAGTACCTTGTAGACTAAGAATCAATTTTCACTATAATACAATTTTTTTTTTTGGTGATTTACCCATATTTTAAAAATTGTAAATTTGTCTTTGTATGTGAAATAAGGAGGTTAATTTTCTGAGTCGAGCTTGTGTCACAAAATTTGCCTTGTATGATTTATCCTTTATGTGTAGTTTGTGAACCATTGCACATGACCGAGATTTAAGTTTGAGTTTCCTTGTCATAATAAATAAATAAACTAATCCAAAGTTGCATGGTGTACATATATATATTTTAAGTTACTCTCATGGGTGAGGGGTGGTTCGACCACCCGATCGACACCATTTCTTGAAAAAATAAATAAATCAAAATACACATTAACAACTCGAGATAATCTCTAAAAACTTAGTATTAAAAAAAAGGATAAATTTCAAATCGTGTTTTCTAAATTACTGTAACATACAACACTATATTTTTCATTTATTTTTTGTTGCAATCTTGTAATTTTCTTTGACAGAAAAAATAATTAAGAATCTATATTTTTTGTTGAATTAAATAATAAGTGTTTTGACGAATAAATTTATGTCGGACATAAAAAATATGAAGAGGAAAATTATATTGCATAATAGTATTTGTAAAATGTTTTAGCTACTGATTTAGAAGTGTGTATATATATTGTATTTTGTTTTTTCTCATTGACAAACTAGAACAAATGAGAATTAAAGACTCACCAAATGACAAAAATGAAGCGAGCAAACAACTCATAATTTATGAGATACAATATATATAATTAGTTCTCTACAAACACTATCACATCAACAAGGTAACTGCTCCAACTCCTTTTTACTATGCTCAAATACTTCAGAGCAGAACACATCACGTATCTATAAAAACACAACACAACGTAGAAGCTCAAAGCCAATGTATTTTAAAAGGATGATAATGAGAACACAATATACAACACTTAAAAGGTTTCAATTCAACTAAAACTAATACTGAAATCTTATCTGCAGTTGGCGGAGCGAAATTCCATTCGTCATGAACTTTAAATGAAACATTTTTTTTCTATTCTAAAAACAACAAAGAGGAAAAGAGAGTACATTTTGTAAAACAAGGGTAAATAATTTTGTATTATTGGTATACTTTGTAATTACCAACACAAAATATACATGCAACATATATATTTTAGTGCTTATGTAAACTTGAACGACATTTTAACCTTTCAATCAAGTGCTACTCCTATGATATTTTTGTCCGAAGAAGTAAGTACTAGAACAATTGAAGGAACACTTTATTTTAGCGTCAACAGTACTTTTTAATAATATTACACATATGATTTTATTAATAGACATAAAACACACATACAAAATACGTACACTTAAATTGTTATATATAAGGACACCAACTTCATCTGTGAAAGTTTGGACGTGGTTTTTCCATCAAAGAAATTGGTTGGTTATTATATTATATATGTAATATGTTTCACCAATAAAAGACACATCAAGTGTAAGACAAAAAAGTATTGGTGATTTTGTTTTATTTTTGGGAAAATTATATATGGTTAACAAAATATACTATTAGTCACCATAGCTATAAGTTTTAATTATATATATATTGGTGAATATGATTGTGCAGTGAATATATTTAGATATTTAGCTTTTTTTTTATTTTTTTTGGTAAATGTCTTGGTGTTAGTATATGTACATCATTCATGTACAAACTTGTTTAATCAAATTTATTATACCATAATATAATATTTTTTATTTTTTTACAATATTAACTAAAAAATTATATTATCGATATATGAATTAGTCTGCAGAAATAATTATTAGGGTGTGCGAACATTATTTTTTATGATTTTATTTATATCGGTATTTCATATAATGAAATATAAATTGGTACTGTTTTTTACAAAAGAATTGAAACCGAATTGGAGAGAGAGAGAAAAATTGCAAGAATAATTGTATCAAATAAGGAAAGTGTTTAATGGTAGGATTCCTATTAATTAGACAATAAATTCTCTCCTAAAAAAATTAACACTTGAATTCAAAAAATCAACAAAAAAAGAGAGAGAAAGAAACTTAAATTCTCAAAAAAGGATCTTTAAATAAAGAATAATATTCAATTATAATTGTTATTGAGAGTATCAAAGTAAATATAGTAAATTATGAGTCCCACCATATTAGCACACTAACCCAAAAAAATAGCAATTAAAAAATGCGTATTATTTTCAAGGTATTATTGTCAAAACGTTGATTTTGATTATGATATAAAATTAACTTTCGATATAAAAAGGTTTGTGCCTTTATAAAAATTTGTATAAAATGGTACATATTAAGATATTTTGTTGAATTAAAATATAATATAATACTCTTGCTAAACTGGTAGTCTGAACACCAACTTCAAACCATAAACATTTATGTCATATAATATACCATCTGTTAATTATTTTATAAGTATATATATATCCAATTAATAATCTTATAACACAACAACACCAACATTTTATCAATATCACCTTTCAGTTCCAACAATGAAATGAAGAACACCACATTTTGAGAAATATTAATTTTCAAAATCTTTAAGGATTAAAAATTAAGTAAAAATATAAAAAAAAATCATCAAATTTATCCAATTGTATAAATATAAAATTTTCTCCTTACCCTTCCTTTTAAACAAATTATGGGTAACAAAAATATACTTTTCATTACCAATGGTAAGATTTTTTTTTCCATATCACTCACCGAAAATAAAATGAATGCTTTCAACTCGAAACTAATCACAAGTGTTATTAATATTCTATTTATTATCGTACAGGTCAAAGGAAACATATAATTTTATCTCAAATTATAGGCAATTTTGAAAAAAAAAAGGTTTGGAGATTAACCAAAATTCTTAATGAGAAAAGATGTAAACTTTTAAGGAGTATAATCCATAGGAAACACACAATTTTCTTTATTTTCTGATTAGAGATGATTTTGAAAAAAATAACTAAGAAAGAAACAAATCAAACCCAATGCCGAAAAGGCGAAATAATATGAATGAATAACTTCTTGCTCCTAGAAACTAACAATGAAATTGATAAAACTAAATTAATGATTTTACTTTCCTGAAAAGGAATAAGAGAGAGAAAAAGTATCTTAAATATAGAAACGTATTCAATAATAGTTATAATTGAAAATCTAAAAAATATACACCATAAATTATGGGTTCCACACACTAACCCAAGAAAATAGCTAGGAAAAATATGTAGAAACGTGTAGTATTTAATACATTGTCAATTAAAAACTCAATGTTGTAAATAAAAATGAATATGTTAATATAATGTAATTTAAAGTCTTAAATATAATATTCTAGTAAATTTTCTTAAATTGAAATAATTAAATAATAATAATAATAATATATCCCTGAAAATATTATCTCTATTAAAATTGAAAGCTTTGGATGAATTAACAAAGCAAAGTGAACAAATTGGTTCGTCATATCTCAATGTAGTTAACTTTATGAAAAGACAAAAATGGTGATTGATTGCAATAGAAAATAATTAGGGATGGGGCTAGAACATTTTATCAAAATATGAAAAAGTAGACAAATGAGGCAAAAGTAAGGTGACTGATTTGCCAAAATTTAGAGATTTGACTCATTTTCATTATAACTCATCTCCATTTTCTTAATTACATATTTAAATGAATGGCACGGTTTATATTTAAAATTTTATTTTATTAAATTTAACAAGTTTTTTAATCATAATTAAAAAAAAAGTTAGTAAAAAAAAATCACTAACTTTTGTGAGAGAAATCTTGTTTCACTAATCTCCTCATTAATAAAACGGACAGTTCTTTTACGCTTCTCATATGCTTTCAAGTTTTTGGATATAATATCGGAGCTAAAATTTTCTCATGAGGATTCAAAATATGAAGAAAATCATATATAGGGAATAATATAAAACAATTTAAAGAGTAAACAACTCATAATTTATGAGATACTATAAAATTAGTCCTCTACAAACACTTTCACTTCAGCAAGGCAACCACTAGTCCTTTTTACTATGCTTAGGTAATTCAGGTGGAGAATACATCACGTATCTATAGAAACACAATACAATGCAGAAGCTCATAGTCAAAGCTCTAACTAAAAATGTAAGTAAGAACCTGCATTGCTAATCCCAACAATACGTCTTTTCCTTCAATGTCATACGCTTCGTGCTTGAAGTGTGCAATGGTATAGAAATATGAGGTGAAGCCTACCACTAGATGGAGATACCCATAATTGAACTGGAAAAGGTGATGCAAGGCTGCCAACATTAGTATAGGAATGAGCTCGATCATAAATTTCGCCTTGGCACCAATTAAACGGAAAGGCATTTCGTGATACCAATAAATAATAGAGTGTATCACAAGATGATGAATAAAAGTGCCACCAATTACGAGAGACATCAAGATCTTGATTTTGTAAGCACGCAGATCACCCATTAAGACAATGAACAAGCACAACTGGAGAGCACCACTACAAAGACTTAACAAAAAAAAATAATCTTTTTCATGGGCATGATCTTACTCAATTCAATAGAAACTTAACTTCTACCCCATTTTTTTTCTTTTCCGGCTAAATGGTTGGGACGGACTTTTTGTAGGGATTCAAACTTGCGAAATGCTTTATCATGAGTAAAACTCAACTGGCTTTTGACACAGCTGCGAAGCAAGTCTATGCAGAAAAAAGGATAGGAAAAAGCTCTATGACTTATTGGTGGAATACAAGTAAGGACTTTGTTTGCCCAAAACTAAATAATCATCGCGAAAGATTTTTTGTTCTTCTTATTTTACAATTGATGCAGAAGCAGCTTGCTTCTTCGGAAGACTTTTCTTGATACAACCCAAAATCTTGAGGTAAAAAAACTTACTAAAATTACTGGCAGATGTAACCACGGCCTTCAAAACTGCACAAATGTGGAGGAGCAGCCTACACGGAGAGGCACAGACAGAGAAAACTTCTTTACCCATCTAGGCTTACCTGCAGAAACAGATATGTCTAAGTGTCACTACAAAAGGATACTTCACTTTTTCAACAATATGTATTCGATGAATTTCTTAAGACAAATATAATGAAGTTGTACAAAAATTACATAGCCTTGATTAATAGCGGTAACATCTCGCTACACTTTATCACCCCCTTTGCTTAATTTGTACTCTAAGTTCATCAAAAGGGCTAAAATACATGTCGAACAAGCCAATGTCCCTACACTTCTTCAACAACCTGTATTCTAGCCCTTAATTTTAAGGTACATATTTGATGAATTTCTTAAGACAAATGTTACAGACTTGTACAAAAGTTACTAATTCAAATAGCTTTAATTAATAATAATAACATCACGATACACTTTACCCTCCTCAAACCTTATGGTGAATCTTCAAATTGAAACAAAAAAACGTCTTCTTTTTAAACCCCAAAGCAATAAGAAAGAAAGAAAAAGGAGTTGGATGTGCATACCTTGTACGCAAACACAAAAGATTAGCTCAAATTTTATCCCAAAACTTGAATAAGTTTTATATAGAGAGGTTATTGGGTAAATACAATGTCCCCTGTTACTATTTTAATTCGGATCTTTTTAATTATAGTAATATATAGTTATTGTCTATTAAAATTAAATACTGAGTAATTATTTAAGGAAACATTATAAAATAAGGAGGCTCATTACCAAATTTTAGGGATTTGACTCATCTTTATTACATATCCTTTCTATTTGCTCAATTACATATATTTAAATGAATGATACATGTTATTTAAAATTTAAAGAATTAGATTTAATTTTATTTATTAAGCTTTTTAATCATAATTAAAGGATAAATTAGGAAAACCTCACCAGGTAAAGAGAAATCTCTTTCACTAATCTCCTCATTATCATTATTTTAATTATGCTTTCTTATTTCTTTTTTATTTGATTTTAATTTTAATTTATTTAAAAATTTAATCAAATAAAATCATAAATATCTTTACATAAAAAATTCAAAATACACACTAATAACTCGAGATAATAATCTCTACAACTTTGGATCATTAAAGACCCTTTGGAGCACAGGTCAAGTGTTAAACTCCAAAATTGAGAAATTTTCAGCAAAAATGGCTCCAAAAGTTCTCATGGTAAGAGAAATTATCACCCCTTTGTTTAATTTGTACTCATAAATTCATCAAAAGCTCAAAAAATTAATTTTTTTGGTTCGTTAATGGTTATTGATTAAGTATTTGGGGAATTTGCAGGTAGCAGAGAAGCCTAGCATTGCTTTATCGATTGCCTCAGTACTATCTGGTGCTCAAGTATGATTCTTTCTTTCTGGGTCCAAAATCTTGCTTTTTTTCTTCTTCTGGTTCAGTCTGTTTCTGATGTGAATTTTTATTTGTAAAGAACTGTTTTTTATCACTTCTCATATGCTTGTAAGTTTTTGGATATAGTGTCTTAGCTAGGATTTTCACTAAGGGGTTCAAAATATGAAGAAAATGAAAGAGGGTTCAGTGTAATTTTTGTCCTCGGCCCTATCTGGCTCCTCCCTTAGTTGGACAGTAATAGTTGTTAATATGCTGAATGTGGGATAGTTAGTTTGAAAGAAAGGAAATACATGACTAGCTATGCAAGGAAGAAATTTTAGGGCTAGTTTAGTTTGCAAACTAGTTATACCAGGATTATAATGCGGGTTATATAGTATGGGGATTGTTAATGATGGAATTATTTAATGGATATATGTTTTTGAGTAGATATTTTGTTCATTGGATTAAAAATAGGATCTACAGAGTATAATATAAAACAATTTAAAGTTGGTCTTTTAAAGAACTATGGAGAAAGGTGTTTATGTCATTTGTTTGTTTTATCCGAGATTGGTATCCCATATTGAATGCGGTGTAAGAATAATACCGAACTTGAGGTGTAGTTGTTTCCCGGATGCTTATAAAGGAAAAAGCCATTCCAACCAATCGACCCTCATTGTTTAGTTTTTAGTTTTAAATTTGATTCAATTTAAGACCGACTGGAAGACTATACATTTCGATTGATTATTTCTCTGAAGTGAAAGACAACATTTTAAGAGGAAGCTACTGCTAGATTTTTGCCAGTCTTTTCCTCTGGGTTTTTGAATATATGCTATATGAGTGGCTTTTAGTATATCAATGGTAGGGTGTATATTTTCTGAAATTTCAGATTCGATAAATTGAGGCTTCCACTATTGAGAATTTCGGTGGGGGGTGGAGGGGATTGGTTGTAAGTGGAATAGTCATTATTCTTGTTATCCAAAGGTTTAAGAAGAGTTAGGGGAAACACTTGTGAGGAGAAGAAGAAAGAGAGAACAGGAAAAGAGGGTGTTTGCAGCATTGGGTCAAAAGTTTCAAAATGAAATGATTTGAAAATTGAATTTAATGGTTTCCTCAGGTATCAACTACAATGTTTATTAGAGAAAGAATTGGTAATGATGCACAGCTCACAGTCTACTTTGACAACTAATGCAGTTGCTGGAGTTGTGGCAGGAGTCATGCTGAGTAACTAATAGATTAGAGTTTCTTAAAATATTTTAGAGTATCAACAACTTTCAATTGTCTAGTGTGACTGAGCTCTATTTTAATGCACGGAGCAGGTTTATTTTCTGCGCTCTCTTGTAATGGTTTCAGCTTTCAGTTCACTAGATTCCTCCCTTATTTTCATGTCGTTATTCTGTTTGGGAAGCACCAATTTGGGGGATGTGCTTCTTGAGATTTTTGTACTTCATGTAAATGTGTTGAACAGTACCTTTTAGGTAATTGTTTGATCTACTAGTTGGTTATCCTCAGTGCCTTTGATGGGCTCTTTACACTCTCAAAATAGAAGCATCTTTAAAATCTTCTAGCTTTACACCAGCAGCTTTATTATCTTGCTTCTTTATTTCATAGACTTTGAGTGTTCATGCAATTTTGTTATATATTTGCCCCAGATGTCAACACGAAGAGGTAGTACAGAAGTCCATGAGTTCGATGCGATGTTTCTTGGATCACGTGCACATTATAAAGTGACTTCAGTGATTGGTCATGTTTTCAGGTTTCCTGTTATCCCAGATTATAACAAGCATTAATTTTGACGTGTTCTTTGGTTCAGTTAGTTCCTGTGGTTAAATATGTTTGTTCAATCAACATCTATATTATTATGTTCTCCGTCAATGTTTTGGTGACTTCGTTTCTATTTCTCTAGTTTGATATTTGTTCTCTTCAATTCCCTTTGAGCTCCTGCTCCAACTCAAAAATATGTATGAGGCTGCTTTCTGATGGGCCGAAAATTAAATTGGCAATTGACTTTTTGGTCAATTTAGTCGGAATGAAAGCCTGTACCATCTTTTGAGATAGGTGGAATGTAAAACTGATGAATCCTTTTGAAAATTGAATCCGTTAGGATGTGCTATCCTATGCATGAGTTGATGTCTAAGGATAGCAAATGCTTAGTTATTTCTTTTCTTGATGCACTCCCAATTGCCTCCTCAGTAGGAGTTAAATAGAAATATAGACCCATGAAGAATAGAGTACTAGCAATTCGTCGGTTTGACTATATATTGCGCAGCCTGGTCGATATTATGTTGCCTGTGGCTTACTTTCTTACTTACAGTTGTGTGAGCTGTAATAATCCATGTGTAACATGTTAATTTTTCTAAATGTCAATAAGAAATCTATTTAGCATTTGGAATTACACCAAAAGACGAAGTACACATGACTTACTAAAGAAAAGGAATCACGTGGAGCCTTATCCTAGGCTTCATCCAAGTGAGATTCTTTCATGTTCTGGCTTTATCTGAGGTGGGAGTGAGATTACTTCCATCTTTTTCTTTTGAAAAGTTAAATTACTTTGTTATCTTTGAATACTGCAAACCTTTCCTTTAGCTTCCCCATAAATCAGTAAGATCTTTATTGAGGTATATGTTTGAAAACCTTTTTTGGTCCTTGATGTTGTAATATAGTAAGAATATTGCTTGAGCTTCCAGCGATTGCTTTCTTTATATTTAATCCCATAACTTATTGGTTTGTTCTAGTATACAATCTGAATTTTCCGTGTCTGATAATCTAGCGTAGATTTTCCAGCAGCTTTTCAAGATTGGACAACTACAAATCCTTCAGATCTTTTCCAGGCACCGATACTTAAGAAGGAAACAAACCCCAAGGTAATATTTCTCCTTGTTCCTGTTTACCAGAGATTTTTCCATTTGAATAGCTTTTATTGTACTTTTGGCTAAGACCATCTTTATGCAGCTGGGTTGCATTTGTTTCAAGCATATAAACCGCATCTTATACTTTTGAGCTATCTACTTTTGTTTAGATCAGATATTACAATGATCTATATATTTATTTCTTCTTTTGTTTCAATAGCAAATTCTGACTGACCTTCGTATACAAGGCTCATATTTGTAGGCATCTAAGCCAGGAAGCTCGTGGTTGTACACATTTGGTGCTATGGTTGGACTGTGATCGTGAAGGAGAAAATATATGCTTTGAAGGTACTTTTTGATTGTGACATTATTATTTCATTGCAGGCAAAAACTTGTTACAATGGTCTTAGATGAATAGGCTTGGATAAATGTGTCAAGCTTTATGTCACATGGAGAGCATTTAATGGTTTGGTGTTGGTTTGAAGTACTTAAGATTTTTTGTTGATAAACTAAGAATAACAGAAGTTAAAAACAGTGATACAAATTCTGTTTTTTTGGTGGTGGTTTTTAAGTAGTACCTTAGAATCAGAGTTCTTGTAGCGTCTTTACTATCGAAAGTTAAAGGGGTGGGAGAACAATGGATGATCAATCTAAAGAAATTTTGGAATTTTAGATTTTCTGTTTAGATTGAAGAAATCATAAGACAGTAGGAACCCTTCGGGGTGGCCCAGTGGTTTGGGCTTGGGACTTCCATGTTGGAGGTCTCAAGTTCGAATCCCCTTGCCAGCGAAAACAAGGGGTTTGCCTTCTGGGTTGAGCTCGTCGCACTGGGCTTGCCTAGTGCGGGTTACCTCTCCTATATGGTTTGCGAGCTATTGCATAGGAGCGGGGGCTGCGGGTTTCCCTTGTCATAAAAAATAAAATAAAAAATCACAAGACAGTAGGAAAAAGTACAGAAGCTCAAGGGATCATGCGTGATCCCATTGACATCACTCTTGTGAAATGACATGTCATTTTTTAGTGGTTGATTTCACTGTTTTGGAAGCATCACCATGTGATTTATATAGCTCACACCTATTTCAGAATATGTCTTTTCTACAATCAATGAATCTATTGATTTGAGATCTGAACCTAGGCTTTTGAATCAAACTATCCCAAAGTGAAAATATAAAAGATCTATACCCTGAATTGACAGATAAAAGGAGCTAACATGAGGCCCTGAAAGGATCAAAACAAATTCAGGATTTAATCAGCCTATAAAACCACCAAATATTCTACAACGAGTATATATGTCTATTTATAGACAAATTGATGAACTGCACCAACATCACTTGATAGAACTTCAAATTGCCCACTTTTTGAACCTTTGTTTGGTTGCTTTTGTTCTGCTTTTTGGAATATTTCTTGGTCATAATTCTTTGTTCTTGCTTTATCTTATTGGTTCAGTTATAGAGTGCACTGGATTTCACGCAAGCGATAGTAGAAGAATTTACCGTGCTCGATTCTCTTCTGTTACTGAAAAAGATATTCTGAAGGCAATGAATAGCCTAGCTGAACCCAACAGAGATGAGGCATTGTCTGTAGATGCACGCCAAGAGATTGATTTGAAAGTTGGAGTTGCATTTACACGTTTCCAGACTAGTTATTTCAATGGGAAATATGGCAATCTTGATGCAAGGGTTATCTCGTTGGTTCTCTCCACTCTTTTCCGTTTGCCTATCACACAATACCTTTATTTATTTTTTAACTGAACTTCTTACGTGTCATTAGGAGAAATTGCCTGACAATAATGACATTCATAAATTCTCTTCCTATCGTCATAGCTGCTGCTGCTTCTACTCTGTGCTGATTGTGCTGTCTTGAACGTGTTATGTCCTTACAGACCTTGTTCTGGCGGAGTTTAATTTCAAATGACATGCTTTCTGCAATGTGTCACAGAAGAGCTCCCACATCATATTTTTTTGGTTTATTTGTTGATTGTTTGGAAAAGCATGTTTGTCTGGCTTTTTCTTTTTTTTTTCTTTGTTTCCTGCTGTTGTTTGCACTCTCTGTGTAGTCTTCAATTGTACTTGAATCATGTCTAATGGTGGATGCATTCTATTTAAAAGAAACCTTTGTTTGTATGAGTTATGACTTGCTATTATATAGCCACAAGTCTCTGTGAGTTTCACCTTTCGTAATAATATCAACCATCAAGAAATAATCGCTTTTACATGTCAATTACTTCGTGTTACTCCTTTCTTCTACAAATTATTTGTTACCATTATATTATCAAAATTATCTTAAGTCTAAATGGAACACAATCCTACTTATAATTTCAGCTATGGGCCATGTCAAACTCCTACTCTTGGGTTCTGTGTGGATCGTTACCTGCAAATCACTATGTTCAAGCCAGAAAAGTTTTGGATGCTGCATCCATACATTATGTACAAGGGGTATGAACTCAAGTTAGAATGGGAACGTAGCAGGTTGTTTGATGCTGATGTGAGTTCCTCCTAGTTTGACCTTTCAAGAGGTTTTGTCCCAAAATATCGAGTTCATGCCTCTGTTGCTAATAGCTTTTTAATTGATAGGTTTCTGCAATGTTTCGGAACAGAATAATAGAGGATGGGATTATGAAAGTTGTTCGTGTATCTGAAAAACTGGAATCCAAAGCTCGTCCTTCTGGTTTAAACACAGTAAATCTTCTGAAGGTTGGTAATATAGGCTTGCTACCTATTTTTATTATTGATGTATTTTATTCTATGCTGCTCGAATCTTTCCAAAAGTAATGCATTTTTGAAGGATCCGACATGGGTGCGGAGGCATCATTAATACACACTATTAACAAGGTAGGAGGCGTTTACCTGATTCCACACTGGTTATAGCTGTTTTAACTTTTCTGAAAGTGAAATGCGTGTGGTAACTTTTATTTGTTGTTCCTTCCACATTTGGCACCGGCCACGTGTTATCTCATCCGCTATCATTAGCTACATAGTGGCTTACTGAGACCAAAGAGATTCTTTTATAGATTTTGTGATTCCATATTTGTTAAAATACTAGAAATAAAATTGCACAAAGAAGCCAATGTGGCAAGGGTGTGGATTGCAAGTGCCCACTGCCCATATTTAATGTTTTTATGAGTGTTGACCTGTGAAAACTCATATCTTAAGTAGCATCTCAATCACATCCTGCTAATTAATCATCTATGCATTACTAACAAGGAAATATTAGTTGTCTATACATTTGAAGTTTGTCTACATCTGTAACTTAAAAGGCTTGTCTGATTAACATGTAGCTCCCAGGTGAAAGTAGAAATTGTTTCTTTTAACAATTCTAGAGCATGTGTCATCTTAAACTGTTTCTGCCTGGAGTCATTGTTCGTGATGTTGCCTTCTTCTCTGCTCTAGACTTTCAAGTAACTAGATGCCCTTTATGTGTTGAAGAAATGAAGCTCCATCTTTTGTATTTTCATGTATACGGGTCAATATTTTGTTATCTTTCTAAGACCTCGTACTCAGAAGTCCATAGATCTTAACCCTTGAGACTTTACATGTTTCTTTAATGATTTAAATGTATTTTCCTTCCACTTACTTCGGATCAAATCTTCTGGTTCTGATTTTCAAAATTTTCAGGTAGCTTCAAGTGCACTGGGTTTTGGTCCCCAGTTAACTATGCAATTGGCTGAGCGTCTGTATACTCAAGGTTTTATCAGGTTTTCCTCTGTTCTTTGACTATAGTGTTCTTCTCTCACATATCCGCACTTTTGTCTTTAATATTTTCACTCAATTTTCTTGCTTGAGAAAGTTTTAAAAACTTGTCCTATTCTTTTTCTTCTGAATACTAGAAAATATACATATGAGATTACTTGCTCAGTAAACTTCGCTTATGTTGTATTAGTACTGAGTGATTGAGTTCCGTAATGCACCAATGTCAGTTTAAAGCTCAACATTGCACTAAAAGTATATAGTATCTTTGTTGCATCATAAGTGCACCTATGGAACTGATGAAAATAGCTATGTTCTCATCTTAGTAGAATTCTTATTGTTTTCCTTAATTTTAGATTTCTATCGCTACCTGTTGTTTCTTTAGCCTCGGTATCTTATTATCTTGTTTTTGTTTCTGCTTGTTGCTCCTACCTTTTTTTCCCACTGTTCATTCAGTTGAGGGTCTATTTGATACAACCTCTCTACCTTCTCAAAGGTAAGGCTAAGGTTAGAATGATGTTTGATTGGTAAGATAAAATTCATTAGAACTCACCAAGGGATGCAATCCTTAGAGAGAATTAAAAATTAACAATCAGACAGGATACACTGATTTTATACGATCAAAAGCTTTATCTATAAAAAAATTAACTTTCATTTTTATGAATTGTTTGAACAAGTATGATAAGCATGTTTGGATGAAAGGACACCTTATTTTGTTTTAGGCCATAGTGAAGGTAATGGATAGACTTCTTAAAAGAGAGCCAAGGATTTTGAGATTCCAAATTGGGGAGTGGCCATTTATGTTTAATTTTTACAACAAAATTGTTCAAATTCTTAATTGGAAATTCATAAATTTCAATTACCTTTCAGTGAATTCTTGTAGGACTTTGCATGTAGTTCATGTATGAGTTTGACATTATGAAAAATTGTACTTCCTGAAACTTCCAATGCATTTTACAGATTATCCCTTTTCTTTTTGGCTTATTTCTTCTTTTCCGTTCCTTCAGCTATCCACGTACAGAAAGCACAGCATATCCTTCTTCTTTTGACTTCAAAGGAACACTAGGGGCGTTGGTGCATAATCCTGTATTTGGTGCTTATGCGCAAAAGTTTTTAACTGAAAGTTATAATAAGCCACGGGCAGGAACTGATGCAGGCGATCATCCTCCGATAACTCCGATGCGTTCTGCTAGTGAGGATAGTTTGGGGAATGATGCATGGAAACTGTACCAGTACATATGCCAGCATTTTTTGGGAACTCTCTCTCCAGATTGCAAATATAGAAGGTTGAGCTTTATTTCTTGATTAACGTCTTAGTAACTCCTCTTGCTTTGAGCTTATTTACATATCTTTTAAACTAACCAACAACTTGGATAACTCTAATACTGATTTCTTCCTGGAACATGTCAAACAGCTCTTTTATGTATTCATATTATAGATCCAATTCAGATCCTGCTTTTAGTGTTTTCTCTTTTCTTGTAACTAGCATAGTACGTGCCAATTATAGAGGACTGTAACAAGTTCAGATCTTGGCACTATTAATCTACTTGTCTTTCAAGATTCTTAGTTTCTGGCTGAAAAGTTTAAGTCATGTAAATTGGGTATTTTCTCAGGATAAAAGTTGAATTTGAAAGTGGTGGAGAGCAATTTCAGTGCGTTGGGCAGCTTGCCACAGTCAAAGGATTCACCTCTATTATGCCATGGCTGGCTATTAGTGAGAAGAATCTTCCTGAGTTTGCTGTAGGAGAGAAAATCGAGATTTCTAAAGTTGAACTAGATGAGGTATCACATAATCTGTTCAATTGAACTTCTCATTTGTTGTTCAGCTCTGGAGTAAAGTGATAGTCTTTGCACTTCAGTAGTATTTATTGGTCCATTAATTAATTCTTTTGATTTAGTGTAGCAACTACGCCTCAATCTCAAGTTAGTTGGGGTCGGCTATATGAATCCTCAGTATCCATCATTTTACCTGACACTTTGTTCTTTCTTTTGCTATGAAATGACTTGAAACACGTGCAACTTACCGAGTACATGACCCTATATAGAAACATATGGAGGTCGAGGATTAGGGTAGAAAGTTAGTAGGTAGTCATGCAGTCTAGTTTCCTTTATCAGTGGTATCTGTACTTTTTTTCTCTTACTTTCTTATACTTCAATTTCATTATTGCCTGATGTCTCCTTTGCTTCGTTTATCGTATTATTTGTTGGTGCTACTAGTATTCAATATTCATTACTATTCGCAGAAGTCTTTTTACTTCGCTTAGTTTTTCTTTGAAACTTGTAGGGGAACACTTCGCCTCCGGATTATCTCAGCGAAAGTGAGCTGATCTCTTTGATGGAGAAACATGGTATTGGAACAGATGCGTCAATCTCTGTGCATATTAACAACATATGCGAACGCAATTATGTCCAGGTTTTGCTATATGCATTGATTTCCAATTCTAGCTGCTGTAGATTGTCCTCTCTATTGCTTTCTGTAATGGTTCTTTTGACGTGAACCAATCTTCTACTAGAAATTAGACTTCTGAGTTTGGCTGAGTCAAATTGCAGGTACAAGCCGGGCGGCGATTGGCTCCAACTCCCCTGGGTATCAGCTTGATAAGAGGGTATCAATGCATAGATTCTGATCTCTGTTTGCCTGACATACGAAGTTTCATTGAGCACCAGATCACTTTGGTAGCTAAAGGTCAAGCCGATCATTCAATGGTTGTGCAGCATGTACTAGAACAATTCAGAAGGAAGTTCAGTTATTTTGTTAAGCAGGTATAAGATATTAAGCTCTTACGTGATGGTTGATGGCGCTGTGCTACCTTCTTTCTTTCCAAACTAGAAACAAGCCGATGTTCACAAATAGACGACTGATGACGCTTTTTTTCTTAACTGAATCTGTAACATGCTGATGCTCACTGATAAAAACTTAATCATGAGCTTCCAAATACATCTCTTAAGAACTAGTCATGCAAACATCACCTTGCAGTTGTGGATCTGCCCTGCTGGTTTCCGTTACTGTTTTTCCTGAAAAGTTACTGGACATAAAATAATATCAGACTGATCCTTAGAAACGAGTGTTTTTGGTATAGAAACAACTACAACAACATACCCAGTGTAGTCCTGCAAAGTAGGATCTGGGGAGGGTAGAGTGTACGGAGACCTTACCCTACATCAGTTAGATCCTCGGCTCAAGGAAAAAGTCCAAAGCAGCCTGAAAAAGTAAAAACTTTATAGTCTAAACAAAAATTCAGGATAAATTACTGCTATTAACACTAGAACCTAGCTTAGAATTAAGGGTAAAAAAGTTCTGAAGCATGTTTTGCACTTTATCCCACTTTTCTCTCATTTTTGGCCCATAAATTCTTTAACTTGTATTATCTAATGCTAATTATTCACTGAATCTCGTGTCTGGCTTCATGTAGATTGATAACATGGACGCATTATTTGAAGCCCAATTTTCTCCACTCTCCGACTCTGGACGTCTCCTCAGTAAATGTGGCAAATGCTTGCGATATATGAAATACATATCTACTCAACCAGCTCGACTGTACTGTGGTACCTGTGAGGAAGTCTATTACGTACCTCAGAAGGGTACAGTCAAGGCAAGTGTTTTACTGTTATAAAGTTACTTTCGACCCTTATGAATTAGAACGGAGAGAACTACTATATATGCCCTTTTATGTTGCAGCTTGAGAAGTTGGTAGTTTCTCTTTCGATTAGCACCTTATTGTATGATCTCACCCAAATTCTCCGACTAAACGTTGAACTTCTTTTACTTTTTTTCAGCTATACAAGGAGCTTACTTGCCCCCTTGATAATTTCGAGCTGTTACTATGTAGCATGCCCGGTCCAGAAGGCAAGTCGTTCCCTCTCTGTCCTTATTGCTTCAACTGTCCCCCGTTTGAAGGCATTGATACATTTTTTGGCGCTCCTAAAACTGGTGATTCAACCAAGTTGGGAAAGGGAGTCGGAATGCCTTGCTTCCTCTGTCCTCACACCACATGTCCACATTCTGTGATCGCACAAGGCGTTTGTGCCTGCCCAGAATGCAGTGGTACACTTGTTCTTGATCCTGTCAGTGCTCCAAAATGGAGGCTCTACTGCAACATGTGCAATTGTCTTGTTTCCTTGCCCGAAGGAGCTCATCGGATTTCTACAACTCAAGATAAGTGTCCTGAATGTGATTCAACTATCATAGAAGTCGATTTCAACAAGAAAACAACGCCCTTAAAAGATGGAGCTACACTGCATAAGGGATGTATTCTTTGCGACGAGCTGCTGCATTCACTTGTGGAAATGAAACATGGAAGATCATTTTCTAGACATGGCAGGAGAGGACGAGGTAGAGGAAGAGGAAGAGGAAGAGGACGGGGCAGCACCAAACAACAAGACCCAAAAATGAGTTTCCGAGATTTCTAAAGTGTTGTTCGATCTTACTAGAAATGTGCGTTATGATTTAGATTTTCTCATAAAATTTGTTAATTGGAGATCATTTTGTTGAGCCGACACGTTACTTGTTTGGGACTGAGACGCAGTTGTTGTTGGAGGTCATTTTGTACAACTAGGAGCATACATATGCTGGTTTATTTAGAGAAAAGAAATAAAATATTGACAGTTGCACTTCTAAATCTATTTTAGTGAATATTCTATCAACAATGGAATATTAATACCCTAAAATTTCCATAAATCTATCTGATTATGATCTTATTTCAAGCTCTATATATTCTATAACAAACAATATATCATCAAGATTTATATCGGCATAAATATGAGTTCTCTATTCTTAACTAGATGTTTCAATTTCGAGCATATTAGTGGGTATGAAAGAAAACATGTGAGTGGGAGAGCGCTTCTCTTATTAATGGGTCTTATACTACACAATCCAAATTAATTGAGGCCTTAATGTAGATATCGATCATCGAGTGATTTTTATATAAAAAAAATAAATACAACAAACAAGTTGACTATTTTCTTTCTTTCTCAATTCCATTTTCTTTGGAAGGATATTGAGGTGGGGGGTGGGTAGATGGGGGACCTGTTATTGTGGTCCAATTTTGAGACAAGAAATTATGTTACGTTACATAGCATGGGAATCTTATTATTATGTCAACAATTGGAAAAAAGAAAAAAGCTATTGGGTGAAGAGAAATGATAATATTAAATACCTAAATACATAAAAAGAATAATAAAAAGGGATAGTAATATAAAATAGTATATAAAAATGTAACTCATAACTTAAAAATCCAATTTTAAAACCACAACACTTCCTTTCATTTCTTAAAGCAAGAAAAAAAAGACAAAAAGGAAAAAGAATCTAATCACGTCACCTCATACAAAGGTCCCTACTCTACCTTATGAATATACATTTCGTTGTTTATATCAAATTAATAAATGTATGTCACGTATTTATATATACACTTTTGACATTTACTGATGGTTAATTACTATGCATTCACACTTCGTTAAATAATTTACAAGATTTGATATAAACATCAAATACGAATACGTATTTATAAGTGTCACACTCCAAAAGCCCATTTGCTACTACATATAAGGCTACAAAATGCCTTTATGTCTTGTTGCTATACTCCTTAACTTATTCCATCCCAACATTATATCTCTCACTAGTTGTAGTTGGTGACCACAAGTTCTCATTTTCCCAAATAAGATTGAAATTTCAACAATTTCAAGAACATTAGACATGGGATTGTGTGAATCATGTTGTGTTATAGTCCTATGTTTTATGTTCTTACTTTTGAATCCTCAATTTTCATATTCCATGTCATGTACAACACAAAAGTTCACCAACAACAAATTGTATCAACATTGCAATGACTTGCTACATTTGAATTGTTACATTCATTGGACTTACAATACAAAGGTTTCTTCTTTAAATTTAGCCTTTGTAGCTACTCCTACTAAGTCTGATGGATGGATTTCTTGGGGAATCAATCCAATTGGGACAGGAATGGTTGGTACACAATCGTTGATCGCGTTTAAAAATCTCAACGATACTATAGTTGTGAAAACCTTCAAGTTGAACTCGTATAAATCTATCGTGCCAGGGGAACTTGAGTATCGCGTTTCGAATATGGAAGCAATGTATAGTAATGAGATGATGGTAATTTTTGCTAGTGTAGAATTACCTAAAGGAATGAGAGAGTTGAATCAAGTATGGCAAGTTGGAAATTTAGTGTTAAATGGGAAATTTCCAGGAATTCATGATTTTCAACTTGAGAATTTGAATTCCAAAGGAAAACTTGATTTGATGAAAGGAAAAAATGTTAATAATGGTCTTGAGGATTCTATGGTCAAGAATAGAAATGTAAGTTTTTCAATCAACACCCCTATTTTAGTCTTCTTTTTTAAAAAAAAATAATAATAATGATGTTCGGAACATATGCATGTTACTTCTCATCAGCAAGGTATCAAACAACTTTTTTCCTAAAAAATATTGTGACAGATGAGAAGAAATCACCTTATTAGTTTTGTCTTTATTGCTAGAATTTGAGCTATATGGTCTCCAGTGATTTTCATCCTACTTCATCGACCTATTTCATTTTCTTGTATAACGATGGTGTCCAGATCAATTTATGTGTTACATCACTTATTTCACTTATCGAATATTAAGTAACTTTGAAAAAATCATTTTATTCCTATTGGAATTTGAACTCTGATCTCTCGCGACAATTATCTCAGTTCAACAATCACTAATTCATTTGATGCAAAGAGAAATACCTATTTCATTTTTTAGTATTTTTTTTTTCTAATATTTGATTTTTGGTGAAACAGATTCATGGAATTTTGAATATTGTGAGTTGGGGAATTTTATTTCCAATTGGAATTATGATTGCAAGGTATCTAAGAACATTTGTGGATCCAATATGGTTTTATGTTCATGTGACTTGTCAAATATCATCTTATATTATTGGAGTTTCTGGTTGGGCAACTGGTCTAAAACTTGGAAGCCAATCCAAAGGAATTATGTACAATTCCCATAGAGATTTTGGTATTGCCTTGTTTTGTCTTGCAACTCTACAGGTATATTCCTAAATCCCAAAAAAAAATTCAGAGTTTAAGTTATATGCATCGTCAGTAAAGATTTTTTTTTTTACACCAGGTCACTCAAAAGATATATCTACAGGTAATTAAGACTACATAAAAAGTGAACAAATATATCATAATCTTAAAAATAAGTTGCTAAGGTGGTAAATACCATCTACCATTTTGGGTTTGAGTCACAAGGGAGCAAAAAAAAAAGGTTGGAGTTGCTATGTAGTTAAAGAAAGAAAGAGGCAAATCACTATGATATATACAACAGGTAAAGATGACCCGATAGTGTAAGAAAATTATAAATTAACGGTGTATATAGCCAACTATTACACTAACGCCAAGACAAGGTAATTATGCTCGTCAACGTCTAAATAAATGAGAAAAAATCATCTAGCTCTGTTGTCTTTATTGGATTCATATATAATCATGATCTTACATACTTTTCATTCACTTTATTGATTGTTAGGTCATATATCGTCATGTCCTTGATGTTTGTATTCTACAAAATTGATGCCAATTTTTTTTCCAAAATTATGAAAATGTAGGTATTTGCACTATTTCTGAGGCCAAAGAAGGAACACAAATACAGATTTTATTGGAATATGTATCATCATGGAATTGGATATGGTGTACTTGTTCTAGGCATCATTAATGTATTTAAAGGTCTTGAAATTTTGCAACCAGGAAGCAAATGGAAATTGGCTTATATTATTTTCCTTTCAATTATTGGAGGAATTGCTCTTATTTTAGAAGCAATTACTTGGACAATTGTTCTTAAAAAGAAGCCTGGAAAATCAAATATTAACAAACTTTATGATGGACAAAATGGAGGACAACAACCTCTCACTTGATTTTTTTTTTTTCCATATATATGTTTGTTTTTTCTATGGTTGGGTTGGGTACTATTTTATTTTATTTTATTTTTTTGGTTGGAACTGAATTTGTTTTAATATTTTCTTCTTGTGTAGAATCCATACTCTTATGAGAGTATTGTTGTTGTATTGGTTCATTTTAATATTTATATAGTAAGGAATATAAATATCGTTGCTTTTCAAACAACAAATTACTAATCCAAACAAATGTTACGATAGAAACTCACTAGGTGTTTGGTATTCATACATTGAAATCCGATTAAATCTTTATGGGAAAAACACTCCCAACAGACATTCGAGATCTCTAATTAAGGATAAATAAATCTGAAACAAATATTCCACCGCAACCATACCCCATGTTAATTGCCTAAACCTTTTAGCATTTTAGTTTAGTCTTCTATTCTTGATGTACAACTTTAACGTATGACAAAATGAATAAATTATGGACAATAATCATAACTTCATTTTTTTTATAAGTAAAGTAAGTGTTAGGTTAAAATAAAGTCTATTTAACCTAACAAGAAAGCTATGTGTACTCATGAGAATTATGGTTTTAATTACTTTTCACTTCCTTGATAGTAGGAGACAATGTTTACTTGTCAAGTTATTACTCTAAGAACCTTAATTAAATAGAAATTATTAGGTATAATTAAAGTAAAAGAAATAATTATTGTCCCTTGCATGCATAACAAGCAATGATTTCAGAAGCATTAGTAATAGTAATAGGCAAACAATGCATATTCAGTTATAGGCGGAGCCAAAAATTAAAATTTATAAATTCGAAATTCTAATTCTCTAAATACAAAAATTCAAACTAAAGTTACGTATTAAATTCAATTGAACATACAACTTAACTTAGACTTTGAAGAAGTGTAATTTTTGGATCAAAATTCCGAAACGAAAAAATATTTTATAGCCAAATAACAAAAAGGCCAATTTTATTTATTGACGAATTAACAATAGGTTATCATATGCTACAAAAGGAGTGTTACGCTAAAATAATTTTCATTTAGAAAAAGTGTAATGCAGAAAGATTTGGTCACGACAAAATATTTGTGGACCCATCCATTGTTATCAACATAAATATATACTACAAGATATCACAAGGTTAATAAGTGAAATTAATTAACTTAATTATTCGAATCATTTCAAATTAAAGTGGAATTAGTGACCACTTGTGAATGTTAAAAGTACTTTTCCTAACTATAGATATACTAGTCACGGGAAAATATTTGATTAAAACAAGTAATTACAAATTAAGCTATGAGTTTAATCAGCACAAACACTAAATGTTAGTTGTAACGGCTCAGATCTAACTATCAATGTATTGTTCGCTTTGATATAACTTTTTGTAATTTCACGATTATGTCCTTTTGGGCTTTAACTCAAAAGACACATTCATTTGATTTCTTGAATCCGTCTTATGGTCCTTAATTTCCCTCTTTGTGTTAGGCAAGTTGAAAAAACTAATAAAAATTTTCATCAATCAATTTGATTTATATACTTCATTCAAATTATCGTTAGTTTTAGATGAATTGAATTTGACGAATTCAAATAAACTAAATTAATAAATAAATAAATTATTAATCTCTCGTGACTATAGTTAAACTTGACACCTATCAACATACAACAAATTATAAATGGGACCCAATTTGCTTAATGATTTAATGGAACTCATAATTATGTGTAGGTAAAGGACCCAATAGCTTAATGATTAATCTTTTTTTTTTTCTCTTTGGTCTTTTGTTAGTAAAAGCATTAATTTGAAAAAGGATGGCTTTGGTTTTATAATTTATATTATGTTTTCTTGTGTGCATGAGTCATTTGCATTTTTGCCCCTCATCTGTGTTGGTTTTTAATTTTTATCTTTCGTAATAAATATTTTTTTTGTGAAATGTAAGTTTATATTTTGTATAATAATATCCCATAAGTTATATATAGGCATAGCTTCAGTTTTAAAAAAATGTCCCACAATATATAAGTTCGATTGCTAAATGATAAAAATTAAAGATCAAATCATTTAAAAGAAAAAGTACAATTTCATGTTGTAGCTTTATGAAGTCAAATATTGGTTGATAAAATGAACTTAACTGCACAATTCAGACACGTAAACAACTTTCAAATAAAATACTTGAGATGCATGTAGTCTGCTAGCATTAAATATGTGTCCCCATAAAAACTATTTCCTCGTACCTAATGTTTACATCGAATCAAACAATTTATCGTTTAAGAGTAGTAAAACTTAAAAGTGAGAATACATATGCTTAAACAGAGTTAAGAGAGATTTATACAATTCACTGTGTTAGTGAATTGAATAAATACTGAAAAATCTCTTAATCTTGAGCCAACAATAACAAAATGTATAACCAGTTAAAACATGGTTCATCTTGAGCAACAATTGCTCCAAGATCGTTTCGATCCTTCTCCGTCGTCTTTTACAAGGTTTACCCTGTTAATAGATAACTCCGCCTTGTAGGAATCCGAATTCAAGACCTTTCGGCTGACATTGCTATAGATTTCACGGATAACAATCTCGAAAGCCTTATTAACGTTTGTAGAATCTAACGCGGACGTCTCCATGAAGAACAATCCTTCTGCTTCTGCAAGCTTCGCGCCTTCTTCAATACTAACGTCTCTAATGTTGTCCAAATCACATTTGTTTCCTACCAGCATCTTCGCGACTGTTGTATCACAATGAGCTGCAGGGTTCATCAGATTCAAAAAGTTTAGTAATTCTGCTGCCTCAGACACATACATTATTATGTGAAATAGAAAAAACGAAAATTACGAGACAGAAAGTTTCAACCGAAGTAGAGAATGGAAAATTCACTTGTCAGTTAGTAATGACTACATTCCCTTATATATACAGTTCGTGACATATTCAATCGCGCATCAAATTAATCACAAATTAAAAGTAGAGGTGTAAGCATATGGACGATCATAGTTTCTAATTGTACCAGCTGAGTATGTCTGCCCGAACCGATAGCAAATTAACTTCTCTTTCTAAATGTCTCTTTATGGATTAGATTAAATTCATAATGAAACTTCAATCTCCCTAATATCTTCTTTTTACTTGCACAGCAGCACACTACAAATAAGTTGC
The DNA here is from genome assembly GCF_900185275.1 of Solanum verrucosum. Classification (NCBI taxonomy): domain Eukaryota; kingdom Viridiplantae; phylum Streptophyta; class Magnoliopsida; order Solanales; family Solanaceae; genus Solanum; species Solanum verrucosum. The sequence continues at coordinate 863,318 of NW_026020302.1, read as the reverse complement.
TAGCACTTTCCCACTAGAATCAAAGAAACGGTTAATTTGGACAGTCTGAAGTACACGTTTCAACACATTTGAGAAAGACCGTCCATCTTTAGCTACGTGCATTCGGGCTCAATACTGATATCCATATCCCTTTTACTTCTTATTCTACCAAAAGGTCCCAAGAATTTCGCCACATGTTCAAGTGAAGATGCATATCTAAGACAATTAACTAGCAAAACCATCAGTTCAAATGTTCAATGCATAATCACCAAATATGCAAGCGATTAGACATTTTCCATCAGGCGAAATAAAGAACAGGCTATTTTTACCCCAAAATTCGAAAAAAATGAACATCTACATGTATCCAGGGAACAAAAATTGGAGAGTAACAGGCAAATAAAACATACACTACTAAAGCACCAAATGTTATGCCCATATTAGAAGAACTTATGGATCAACGATAGTTGTGACAGAATAATTTGCAGTGGAGTTCTTAAATTAGGTGAGCAACAATTCTAGCCTCATCTAACATGACACAAAATATGCTTGAAAACTAGATCCTAGTTGCTCGGAGATGAAGACCCTCATGAAATTCTAGGTATTTACCAAGTGAACATTGACTAATTACAAAACAAAAAACAATCTTTCACATGAAAATCCAATATTTAGAAAATTCATAATAAGTAGAATAGACACACATTTGCATTTTCACCCGTCTCATTTCCAAAAGGTACAATTGAATACCACATGCTCAATCGAAGTCAAATTTCTCTATAACGACGTCGTTTGGTCGGATATATTTTGGTTGCTATAGTGAGATGTTGTTATAGTCTTCTAGTTATAGAGAACATATAATATAACATACTATGAAATCAGATCTATAGAAAGCTTGGCCATTTTGGCAAAGTATTTTTACAGAGGTTGACTATTATAGAGAATTAGAGATGTCAATATCAATGATCAAAACTAGAAGCAAAATCATTTATCGTAATCTCTTAACAAAAATATTATGTATTTTCACCGATCTGTTACATTTCCAAGTCTCTTATTTCCCATGTATAGCAGCAATGTAAAACTTTAGAACGAAAAATGAAAGCAGCTTTTTTACCATGTGATACTGCTAAATTCTGTTATTAAAAAAATATGACACAAAAAAATTACTTATGTTTTCGCCCATTGATTCTTCTATATACACAAAAAATTCCTTGTTTAAGCCCACTGGTTCTTCTATATACACACAAATACAAAAAAATTCTTCCTGTTTTTGCCCACTGGTTCTTCTCTATACACAAAAAAAACAAAATATTCCTCCCATTTTCCAGATGACGCAGAAGAAAGACAGCGGTTCTCTCAGATGAGGTGTGATATAGGGGTGTGAGGAAGATGTCATGGGAAAAGTGCACGGCTGAGATCAGAGATCCAGTCAGAGGAGAAGCCACTAGCTTGGAACCTTTGATACACTAGAGAAAGCAGCAAGGGCTTACGATGCGGTGGCAAGGTTGTTTTGAGGCTAGAAGGCCATCCCTAATTTTCCTGAGGATGACCACCATAACACCAAAGATTTTCTCAGATTTGAGAGGATATGATTGGAATAACTATTATTATCAATGACATTCTTAAGATTAAGCTTCTTGAGAAACTCGTTGGTATTTTGGGGGTTATCCTCAGGAAATTAGTTGATGACCTTGTAGCCATGAAACAGCCTCACCTCCGCATCGTAAGCCTTAGCAGCTTTCTCAGGCATATCGAAAGTCTCAAGCCAGCGGATACACCTCTGGCTGGGATCTCTGATATCAGCCGTGTACTTTCACCATAACGTCTTCCTCACCCCCTATAACGCACCTCATCTCGAAAGGACCACCGCTTTTCTTCCACATCAGCTGCAACGGAATGAATTTTTTGTATTTTTGTGTGTATAGAAGAATCAGTGAGCAAAAACAGAAGAAGGAGGGTGGTTTATATTGCTGCCTCTCAAGGGGAATTTGTGTGGTCCACTTAATTACATGCAAATATAGTAGATTCTTTTAAATCCTGAAAATGACTTACATTCCAACTTCAATATTTATTAGATTAGATATACATATTACAGTAAGATTTTTTTTATTTATGTTACAGAATCTGAATAATAATGTAAATAGATAACATAAGATTTATTTATTTATGTTACAGAATCTGAACAATAATGTATATAGATAATATAAGATTTTTAATTTATGTAACAGAATCTGATAAATAGTAATGTATATAGATAATATAGCTGATTTTTAGGAATTTGAATATTTAGTTACCATAATCTTATTCTCTTCATGTATTTATATCATTATACTCTTTAAGTAATATACAAGTTATTCTTCATACCTTATGAATTGCATGGTATAAGAGCCAGGTCAATCCCCGCTTGGGCTCCTAATCCACAATCTAGTTCGGTCTGGGCGTGAATGGGTGTTAAGAGTGGATAAAGTCCGACATTGGTTGGGGAATGGATTGGCGGACAATTTATATGGACTTGGCAATCTTTACAATTTACTTGCCAAACATTAGAGTAATAAATTAAGTTCTTTTCTAAAAAAAATGTTTTCTTTACTATATCAAAGACACTCTTAGTTAGTTAGCGGCATATTCAACGTTTTACTTTGAGACGTGGGGAATGGTACATACACATTTGTACCTTCCATTACCTGACTGTTGTTATCTAACTGCATGCCCTATTGTCTTCTTCTACTATACAGTGGTATGTTACTAATGTTCTCCTCCCAGAGTTGAGATACAATTAATTTGACATGTCATCTATGCATCCATGTTAGCAATTGACAAATATACAACACTGCTGAAACAATTTTAACCCTTAATGATAGCAGTTCAGGTGAACCAATCTGAAATATAAGGTTTATTCCTATCTTTTTGTAACTTATGCGTTTTTCAATACATTTTGAAAAGAAAAATAAGATCTTGCAATCTAAAATTTGGTGAATTCAGGATCACCATTGATATCATATCAGTTTTACTTCTTCCATAAAGTTCAAAGAGCTTTGACACACGTGTGCAGATGAAATGCAGATCTAGTACATTGAACTACCAATGCTACAGAATGTATAGTTAGCATGAGTAGCTAAGCACTCGATAATTTCAGCCAGACGAAAAAAGAACATGTTCCATTGAATACAAAAATAATGAACAAGTAAGACATACTAGTAAAACGCCAGTTTCACCAGAACTTATGGATCCACAACAATTGTGGAACGATTTCTCATAGAGTTCATAAATTAGGTGAGCAACAATTCTAGCCCTCATCTAACAAAATGGACATGACACCAACATATGCTCGAAACCCAGATCCTAGCTGCGCAGAAATGAAGACCTTGCTAAAAGTATGATATTTTGAAAGACACCATAGCAAATGATATAATTAAACACAGCCTTTCTCATGGAATCCCTTTACTAAGAACATCCAAAAATAGCAGAATCAGACCTACATTTTACTATCACCCCAGTCTCATTTCCAGTCTAAAAGGTACACCTAAGTCCCCCATTTCCAAATAGATGCCAATATCAATCAAAACAACAAGCAATAAGCAAATCCATTTATCATAATCATTTGAAAAAAGAACTAAGTATGTTTTATTTTACCATGGGATACTTCTAAATTCTGTTATTTTATTATATCTTTTATCTAAGGACTCCGAGATGTATGTCAGTATCTTGTCATATAAAGAAAATTTCACACAGGCACATGCCCAACTTTCCCTTCATAAACACAAAGACAAAGATCACAACCAAAAAGAAAAATCAAATTTTAACAAAGTACAGCTGATTTACTTGGGTCTGAGACTTATCAGCTAAGAACAGACCAAAAGAACACACACCCAAGATACTCTTTTACAGGGAGAACATAGGTAGTTACTTCAATTCTATTTTACAGGACACTTTTTTCAATACAAAGATTGAAACTTTTCTATAATTAGAAGCTACCTAAATTTAATTAACAACATATTCTTTAAGTAACATGACAAAGACCACAAGATTATAAGAATCTTTTTTATGTATCAAAAAGTTGCTATCTTTCCTAGCATCCAAGGGTATGACCTAGTACTCAATGAACTAAATTGAGAATCATGAGGTCTCATGTTCAAATTCCAGCAAAAGAAAAAATACTACGCGATTTCTTTTCATTTGTTCAAGCCTCTGTGTATAGTGTGTATAGTACAGAGAACCCGGTACTTGAGTTAGTTAGAGGTAGCGAGTACCTAGAAGATTCAATGAGGTGCATAACAAGCCTAGTGCTCGATGAACTTGTACATACAACATACCCGGTGCAATCCCACAAGTGATGTCAGGAAGTGTTCAATGAACTAGATTGAGAAATAATAGGTGATTTCTTCTTATGCCTCGGCGGACAAAGTCACCCGATAACTATGCTATGTTGTTGGGAGATAGCAGATACCTAGAAGAGTTAATCGAGGTGCATAACAAGCTAGCGTTAACATCAAGGTTATAAAAAAAGTTTCTGTGATTTCTTCTCATGTCTAGGCGGACATAGTTACCCTATAGCTATGCTAGGTTGTCGGGAGATAGCAGATACCTAGAAAGAGTTAATCGAGGTGCATAACAAGCTAGCATGAACATCACCATTATAAGAAAAAAAAAGCTGCTATCTTTCCTAACACTTAACGATAAGACCTAGTGCTCAATGAACTAGTAGATAGAATACACACCATATCCGGTGTAATCCCACACATGAGGTCTGCAAGTGCTCAATGAACTAGATTGATAAGTAATAGGTGATTTCTTCTCATGCCTCAGCAGACAAAGTTACCCTATAGCTACACTATGCTGATGGAAGTAGCACATATCTAGTGAAATTAATCAAGAAGCACAAGCAAACTAACTCAAACACCACGGTTATAAAAAGAGTGAAGGGTCAAAAACACACCTAAAGTATCCCGATTGTTTGAGTTTCATACCTGAACTAAACACACCTCAACTATCCGTTATCCCCTTTTACTACCTAAACCATAGTGATGTTTGTGTTTTGATAAACAGTCAATGATAGTACAGCTAAAAAACTAGTAAAAAGTAAAAAAGTTTCAATCTTTCTTATAAAAATGAAAAGAGGGGGTGGGGTGTATGAGAAATAACTTACTATTGAGCTCATCAAGCCACCTAGTAACACTTTCAAAAGTACTCCTCCGACTTATATCATACACAAGGAGTGCACCAAAAGCACCACGATAATAAGCAGAAGTAACAGCTCTAAACCTTTCTTGTCCAGCAGTATCCCAAATCTGAGCTTTAACTTCTTTCCCATTAATTTCAAGAACTTGGGTCTGAAATTCAACTCCAATAGTAGCTTTAGAATGCAAATTAAACTCATCCCTTGCATATCTTGACAACAAATTTGATTTCCCAACTGCTGAATCCCCTATTATTACAATCTTGAAAAGATACTCTTCAACATCATCATCTGATGAATCCATTTCAGGTCAAACTTTGTTTTAGTAGATTTTTTTTTTTGTTTTTTTGGGGATGTTGGGAGAAAATGGAAGATGGGTTGTGGGAGAAAATTGAAAAAAGGAGAATGATAATGAGTGGACCTTGGGCTATGGCATGTGTTGTAGCAATAAATTTTATGACTTGCGCCAGGAAATGCGCCACTTTCTCCTCTTTTCTATGTTTTCCTTTTACATTGAAATGGGTTTCATTTCACCGACAAAATTATTATTCTTCCTTTGATTTTATATTCATACCTCAACAACAATATACCTTTGATTGTTTCGATAAATGTGATCAAAAGAGGATAGAGCGTATGTTAATTTATTTTTATGTAAGGAGGTGAATAGAAAAGATGTTGATAGACTTTCGATTCAAGAAAAACTAATCTAAAGAAAGCATGATAAACAAATTTAGGAGGGAAAAGAGTAACTATATAAAATAGTGTAACAGTTGAAGTTCATGAGATATAGTAATAAAAATCGAAGGACAAGATATTATAGAAAAAATACTATAATTGGTAGTAAAGAATGATAACCAAGACAACATTTTACTTCCTACAATCCTTCTATAGCTGGAGTCCTTCACAACCTTTTATTTAAGATTAGATTTTCGATAAGTTCTATAATTGTGTCATGCGCTAACTAATCATCATTTTGGATCCAAGGCTTCTTCACTCTACTTTTATTTCTCCTGAAATCCTTCATAGTCAATCTCTCATATTTTCACATTGAGTGTTAGTGGCATCTCATTTTGAAATGCCTGAACCATCATTATTTTACTTTCCGCTTCGTATCCTTCATTGATATGAATTCTATTGCCTCATATATCTTTATTTCTAATTTTAACTTTCTTTGTGTACCATGCACATTCATCTAATATCTTTATTTCTTCCACTTTCACATTCTAAACATGAAAGTTTTAAATTGTTATTTATTTATTTAAAAAATAAAGTTTTTCTTCAAGATTGTGCCATAAATAAGGCATATGAATTTATGGGAGGTTTATCAGGATATAGAGTTTTAAGAAATGAAATTATTTAAACTTTCCACACAATCAGGGCACACGATTATCAATAATTTTCATTGTTTTGTTGGTGTGATAATAATAATAATTTCAAAATATAACGTGAGAATATATTTTTTATAATTTTTCGTGTAAACTAATAAGGTAAATCTTGAACGCTAGTAAATAAAATAATTATAGAAAATATAACAACATAATTGTGTTGCTACGTTTATACCGAAGTATATAAACAATCAACTACTCCCTTGGTTCAATTTGTGTGTCATGCGAGTTCTTTCTTAAAAAAAACGTCATACTTCAATATATAGAGCCAATTAATTTATATTTTCTTATGGTTAATAATGACCATATAGATATATGGTTATTTTAGTCTTTTCTCAATTTTTGTGTTCAGTTAAAATTTTATCACATCATTTGAGATGAAGAAAACAATACAACATAAAAATAAAATAGCCTTACAAAATACACTCGATTTTATACAAAAGACAAGATTGTATTTGTGCCTTACTTTCTAATTCTTAAAGAACTACCGCATGAATGTCGTAAAGGTGAAAAAAAAAAGAAGTAATTTTTCAAGCAGTTTCAGTTTGTAAGAACAAAATTCTTAATAAGAAAAAGTGAAGGTCGAAAATTAAGCTAGATAATTAATTAGTCGTATGTTACCATATTTTCTGTGAGCGAGAGATAGCCTTATCTATCTTTCTCCTTGTATTATTTAGTAATCGCATTATTCCTTTTTTCATGTATACCATTACATATTATTCACTTACTTTATAGGTCAAACATATATGCAGACCCTTAAACTTGTCCTTAAATTTCATTTTGACACTCTAACTCAACTTTGTTCCATTTTAACTCTTCAACTCCAATTTTTATATTCCATTTTGGCACTTCTAAGTGATGTGGCAGAGTGTGTGCATCACACTTTCTCTAAGAGAATGAAAGACAAAAAAAAAAAAACTGAAAAAATTATATAAAAGATTGCCCTTCAACTCTATTTCTTTTATGTACCATTTAACACAAAATACTAATTTTATGATTTCTTTATTTCTATATATGTTATTCACTGCAATTTTGCATTTTAAAAATCGGCGTCATCCGTTAGTTATTGTAAAAAAATAAAATTGACGGATGATCATTGATTTTTTATAAAAGAAAGTAACAATTTCTTTTTAAGAGTTTCCCTATATTTTTGCGTGAAAAATAACAGACGAAAGTGCACCAATTTTCTTTCTTAAGAAAATCAACGACAACCCAACAAAGTCTATCGAGTTTCAACATTTTTTTTATAGTGTTATTAATTAGCAATGAACATGAGTTTTTTTTTTTACTCGTATTTAGTTGAATGAAAACTTAGAAATTTGATATTTGAGTTAGTCTAAATAGATTAGATATAAAAAAATATATGTGGTGTTATTTAATTTAATTAATTGTTTTAAAAAAGAAAACCAACACACTTTCGTCGATTATTTTTCACACAATAATATAGAGAAACTCTAAAAAAATATTTCTTTTTAAAAATGATGTTCATCCATTATTATTTTATTTTTTAAAAGAAAGATATGTCATTGATTTTTATAATGAAAAAGTGGAAATGAAGAACATAAATAAATCATAAATTCAGTATTTTGTGTTTAAATGATACTATATAAAATTGACTTGAATGATTAAAATGGAACAAGACTAAGTTAGCATGACAAAATGAAAAATGAGGACAAGTTAGAGGAGTTGTGTATGTGTTTTTAATTGATTTTTGTGTCATGGCATGGCATGGCATGTGAAGTACATACATCTCACTTTGTTGATTCTTTGGAAAGAAGTGTCAAAATGGAACTTAAGGTTAAAATGGAACAAAGTTGAGTTAGATTGTCAAAATGAAATTTGAGGACAAGTTTAAGAGTCTGCACATGTGTTTGGCCTACTTTATATCTTATTTTTGACATTTGTCATATTTCTTTGATATCATGCTTCGAGTTCCTTCCGTATATTATCCTCTTTCGACCTCACTTATACATGATTTTCAAAAAAAATTCCTTTAACATCTCACTCACTTAATAGTTAATATTTAATGTTTGTATTGAAGCTCCGACTTATACATGAAATTACACTAATATGTTTGTATAGAGCATATAGTTGGACATTTTTCAACAAGTGATTGACAATAAATTATCCAAAAGATAGATTATGGGCCCACAAATGGGACCTACAGGATGACACATGGATGATCCAAAACATCTCATAACAAATGTGTTCTTCTTCTTCACACGTCAGTTCATACCCAAATCCACACAATCCAAAATTCCAAAAACCATGAAAAAAGCTTCCAATTTGCAAAACTAACTCCACCCCATTTCTCAAAATTCAATCTTTTTTCACTATCTGCCCAATTCTTGATTCTTAGATCAGTACTGATAATGTCTGTTGCAGCAATGGGCATAGTTTCAGTAGGCAATGGGTTTCTTTCACAGTTTTTTACAAGTGATTCAGCTGCTTCTACTCATCAGTTTTGTTGTTTTTCAGTGAATTCAAGCCCATTGCATATGAATTTTTCAAGGAGTGGTTGTTTGGTGAAAAGGGGTTCTTTGTTAAGCCCTAGAGTTTCAGTTTCTACTACTGGTAATGCTAAGATTGATGGAGTTGATGATCAGTTATCTTTGTCACCTGATGAGATCAAACCAGCTCGGGTGAGACCCTTTATTCGTATTTGCATTGTGAAAAATAGATAGATTTTTGACGTTGAAACTCGAAACTTGGAAATTTGAGTTTTTGAAGTTACGATTTTTGGAATTTGAAGTTGTGTTTTAACATGCATTTTACTTGAAATAAGTTTGAAATTTGAAGTTTCGTCCGAAAAATAGTGAAAATATTTGAAGCTCAGATATTCAAAATCGATCAAATTTCATGGCCAAATAGATATTTGAAGATAAATTTTTGAAAGCTACTCCCAAAATCTGTGGCCAAATGCTAGTTAACTTAAGTCTTTGTTGAGTTCCCACATTGCTTGTGGCATGGGTATTTGGTTTCGTTATATGATCTTGGGCAACTCTCAAGCTAATCTATAGTAGAGTATTAAGTTAAACACAAGGTGCATTCTCTTATCATGGTATTTGAGTCAGGCGCGTCCCGGTTCTCTTGGTTTCCTGCATCGGTTTTGGGGGATGGATAATATATGATCTTGGACAATCCTCAACTCATGGGTTAACAATCTCATTTTAGTGATTAATTTGTTAAAAGGACAGTCCATTGATACATGCAATTGTTTTCTCCACAATGATGATATCATGAGAAACATCATTTCATCTTCCTGAAGGAGTGGTTAATCACGGTTTGAGGAGTTAACAGTTTACTTTGTTGATAAATTATCTAATGAATCAAGAGGTAGAAGAATCACAGACATCTCTGAATGGAGAAAATAGATTGACTTGGACCGATAAGTTGAGTTAGAGTTGAGAGGACTTCGAGTTAACTAGTTAAAAGTCTCAGCATTTTGAATCCAAGGAATTTTTAAAAAAATAATCATGGTTCAGAACTAAAGATAAATTTGAAAAAAGGATTTTTATTTTTTTTGTTGGTTATGTGGTAGATGTATTGAAAGTGTTATTTAAGACGTGATTATGGCCGCACTACCGTATTACTTTTGCGAATATGTCCTTGGAAAATTCAGCTAGATCACATGACATCCCAATACATGTCATGTATCTTTGGAGTTCTGAGCTGAAAGATCATTGGTCTCCGCTTTAGTGATGAGTATAAACTATTTGAATTGTATTTCTTTTCATTTTGCTGATTCAGTACTATAGATTACCTTGTTCTAGACTTCCCTTAGATTATTGTGGTTTGAAGCGTATGTAATATAGTACTCCTTTACTACAAAGAATTAGAAGTCTGCTGATTGGAAAGCAGCAAGGACATACAGTGAGAGGGGACTGATATTTGAGGGCAAGGTTGAAGGCTTCAATGGTGGTGGTTTGCTGATTCGATTTTATTCTCTCGTGGGTTTTCTGCCCTTCCCACAGATGAGCCCTTATCACTCTTGTAAAGGTACTAAGTTCGCCTTTACAGCTTATTTTTTGTTTCGAATCACCATTTTGTGCTGATCCTTGATATTTCTAAGCTTCATAGGTTGATTAATGTATCATATGTTTCCACATAGAAGTTATGGTGATATATGCATACTTACCGAGGTTTTGTCTGTCTTTCTTATTACCCTTATTTTCTGTAGAACCACAAAAGACAATTCAAGAGATTGCGAGGGACTTGACCGGTTCTGTCCTCTCTGTGAAGGTACTGATCCTCACTTCTTTTCTTGAACTTTTTCTCATCTAAAGTACGAACATTCCCCTATCATTGTAGAATAAGATGCCACATTATAATATCTAGTGCTTACGGGTTGCAAAACGTTGTAAAGTTTCAAGAAAGTAAAATTACATTGTTGTAAATCTCAAATGATATAGCTACTTCTAACTTGCAGAGCAATCACAGGTTCTCTCATTATTTAAAAGAAAACGTATCCCGTCTTTACAGTAAAACTTAATGCACTAACCAACTTCGATTTCAATTACCAATTTCTTCCCCCCAATAGATCGTAGATATATAAGAAATGTTTAGTGTTACTGGAGTTAATTGTGTTCTTCCTCTACTTTCCTTTATGATTCCAACATCAGTTAACCTTTGAGGCTACTGTCAGGTAATCCAAGCTGATGAGGACAGACGACGATTGATATTCTCTGAAAAGGAAGCTAGCTGGTTGATGTTTTCTAATAAAATAAATGTAGGTGATACTTATCAAGCAAAGGTCGGTTCAGTTGAGGATTATGGTGCTTTTGTTCATCTGCGTTTCCCAGATGGTACTTTCTTAAGAGACAGACTTGCCTGTTGGGTCGTGTTTTAAGCCTGACTACTCGGGTTACTCATTTCAATCTTTGTGTCAACTAGTTTCTATTTTACCATGTGATGCAGGATCCTATCACCTCACTGGGCTTGTCCATGTCTCAGAAGTGTCTTGGGATTTAGTTCATGATGTCAGAGACATCCTCACAGAAGGAGACGATGTGAGGGTTAAAATCATAAATATTGACAGGTATTTTCTCATGATCGTGTTAATATGGACGTGTCTACTAATACCGTTAGCAGACATTTTCTTTAAAGTTCAAACAGATCACCTGTTGGCTTAGAAAGATGGATGGCCATTTTTTATCATGTATATGGAGAACTTCTTAGCCATAAGATGATCTGCAATACTCACTCTCTACCTTTGTGATTCGTCGAAATAACTTTTTCTATTACTATGGTGAATCGAACCACAATATATTTGAAGAAAATTCTGCAATGTAATGAACAATAAGGCTGTGATGTTTTGTTTATTTATTTTTATACTTTCACCAGTCACTTCCCATGATAAGTGAGAACACATTACAGGGAAAAATCTAGGATTACCTTGTCAATTAAACAATTGGAGGAAGATCCTCTGCTGGAAACTCTGGATAAAGTAATTCATAAGGTGAGCTATGCAAATGATCCAATTTCGCGTTTGCCTCCTTCATGAAACCTAAATTTTGCTTAAGATGCATAATACTGTTACTGACAAACGCCACACTTTGCAGGATGCATCCGTCCATACTAATTCCTTGGATTCGAATGGCAGCTCGAATATTGAGCCTCTTCCTGGGCTTGAAACAATAATCGAGGAACTACTGCAAGAAGACGGGTATGATTGAAGTTTAATTTTTGACATAACGTAAGATTTTATTAGACCTAACGATTGCAGTCTTTCATTATGCTATTATGTTTACGGGACAATTGTATGTACCATTATCTACACAAATACATGGAAATGTTTTGGTTAATTCACATGATTATTGAAGCATACCTAATAAGTTCTGTTCTTTTGTTCAATAGCATATATGATATAATAATCAGTCGACAAGGATTTGAGAAACGAGTCGTTTCACAGGACTTACAGCTTTGGTTGTCAAATGTAAGTTGTGTCAAACATAAACCATATATGATTCCTCAGTATTCATGCACAACAGATTTCCAATCTTTTCTGTTATGCCATCTCTAATAGGCACCAGCTACTGGGGATCAGTTTACTCTACTTGCTCGGGCTGGAAGACAGGTATAATCTTTTACCTCGTTCGTTCCCCTTTCTACAACGTCCCACACTCTTGCGAATCTGAAACGATTGTTAATGATCAGGTGCAAGAAATACAACTGACAACATCACTTGATCAAGAAGGAATAAAAAGGGCTCTACAACGAGTCCTAGAACGTGTACCATGAGTCAAAATACACGTACAACCCCAATCTAAAGTTTACGGAGAAGTTCAGATGGATCGTTATTTCAAGTTGTGCAGGCATTGTACAGACGTCTATAACTACTTCAAAAAAGTGTATAAAGAAACATGTTTAGAAACACATTTCTTCAGATATAGTTCCCAGAAGCTAAAAGACATATGAGCTGCACCCAGCGAATCGTCTTAATAGACATGATAACATGAACTCATGCAGTTTCTTGGTACATTGCTACCCATGTTAAACTTGATCAGTTATTTTTTCGCGTTTCTCCTTCTCTGTTTCCAGAATTTGCAACTGCCTTCTTGTTAAATTTGTTCAAGGTTGAGGTCCTCTTATTATGCAAGTAGTATAGATATTGATTTTGACTGACTGTACTCTTTATTACTATCAAACATGAGCACTGTACATGAGCTGCTATGTTCATACAGCATACAAGAAAACATAAACAAGTTGTTCACTTGTTTTACTCTTTCCATTTTCTACGCGTCCAATTACCCCTCTGAACTAGCCGGGAATGGACTTATTACACCGTATTTGCTGACATGGTATAGAGAGTGATTACACTCTTACAACACCATGAGAAACTGTAAAAAAGCACTCTCTTGGTCGATTACTGGTAAATGTCAGCCATTCTAAGTTCCGGGGCTTGGTCAATTAGGCCGATTGGATCTAACTGTAGCTTCGAGTTCAGGTGCAGTACAGGAAAGGAGGGAGACAGCTAACCTCCTGCCAAGATGCGAAGGTTGCTTGCTAACTCTCAATGCAGCTTCACGAAGATCGATTCCACAAATATCTGAAAGTCTGACAAGATGAAGAGAAATTCAGTTGTCAGCAAAATGTTGAATAACCCAAAGAACACATTTAGAGTTCAGATTTTTAAGAGGCACACTTGAATAAGATCATATATTAACAATCTGGAACTCTTCCTTTTCTCTACATTACAATCTATTGTTTTAAAACAACCACTAGTGTGTGCATCAGGGTATACCATCTACATCACACCTTTGGGATGCAACCCTTTCTCGGACCCTGCTAATGCAGGATGATTTGTGCACTGGGCTATCCCTTTTATTGTTTTGTTATCTATTGTTTTATAACCACTCCTAATGTTTCTCATTCATAGAAAATGCAAACGAAGCCACACATATAGAGATGCAGAAGACCATTAAAGTTGCAAACCAATGAGGCAAAACCGCTATATTATTATTATTCCCGATAAGAGCTACCACTGCTGTCTGTAATATACATATTGAGATGCCACCATCTAAGAAAAGCATTCTCCAAACAAACCTATCGAACTTAAATCCAAAGACCGAAATAAGTTGCAACCACGTTGATCAACAGTAACATAATCAACTCCTCCAATATTCTTTTTGCAATTGTGTAGCCTCCTTTTACTTCTCCCATATTGATCAACCAACTAGGATTGTCCGCAGGGAGTATGGACAAAAGATGGATGACTAGTACTAATCTTGTCAGTTCCATAGTGCACCACAAATAAGCATGCCAGTCTGGCCATTGGCAGCAGCACTAGTGACGGCACCGAAATAGGTAGGAGTGTCAAATAGGTAGGTAAGGGTCATCAGCTAACTGTTTTCAGCCCATTTTGACCCGCTCAAATTCAGGTAACCTGTTAATTTGACAACCCTAGTAAACCTACTGTTTTTGCTTTTTGTAGTAATACTGAGGGACTAACTCCAGTATGCGCGTTATGTTCTCAAAATTAGGTATCTTCAGTTTCAATATTTGATGTGAAAATTTTGACTCCTCCCTAAAGATCATTTTGAAGAAAATTGGAAGATTGATATGTTCCACTTAAACTTGGAACTGAATGATAGATATGACAAGAATATATAGGCCTTACATATTCCAAGTTCTTTAGACCACAGAGCTAAATACTTTGGAAACAAGAACAGCGGATTTATGTTCGGTGCTAATTCAGAACATAGAGGATGTGGACGAGCCTGAGCAGGTTGATCTCATGATGTTAGGCAGTATTATACAGGAACCAAATGTGTCACATAGCCAGCGTACAAGAAATTCCACAAAAAATTACAAAATTAAAGGGATTGTAGAAAAATTGCATGCTGCTGCAACATGAAATTCTGTAACAAATGAAAACTGAAAAGCATATGAATAAGGATGAGAAATGTACCTCGGAAAAGGACCTTCCAAAAGAATGCTACATAGATGTATGTTCGGGTAGAAATTAGAGGAAGAATCCAGATTTCAAGCCAGCGAATCCATATACGACTTAATGTTCATAATATCTACTCTGGACTTTGGATTATTTTGTGGTTTGAAAAGCTTCCACATCCCCACTGGATGTTGACTTCTTGCTTCGGTATCTCTTGAAAATCTTCCATACATTGATTCACACTCTGGATAAGGCTTTACATATAGATTATAAAATTTCATTCTACTAGGTTTAATCAACTCTCTCAACCCCACCTCATCACCAAGTCCTCCTATTGATCTTAAATGGTCAATTACCTTGAATCTTGGTAGAATATGTTTCTCGAAATTCACCCCAAGGTACTCAGGAACTTCAACAAGACACTGAATATCAACTTTCATCACGTGCAACAGAAACTCAATCTTCCTCTCAACATCGTCTAAGTTATAAAGTATCACTCTCGGCTCTTTCCATAACACAGAATAAGCATCCCTTAAGGTTATCCCGTGATTGCGTAAGCAATCAACCCTTAGTTTCACCTCATATCCAGCCTTAAAAGCCCCATCATGAAAAATATCCTTCTTAATAGCTTCCCTACATTTCAAACTCTTAAGCAGCTCCAAACACCGTGATAACTCCCCAACTTCCAATGCAAGAATTCTAGGATCTCTCAGAAGCTGTTTCTTAACCACCTCCATGTTAAAACCCAGAACTCTAAATTCATCAAGCAATCGTTTCAACTTATTTTGAATCCCATAGACCAAAACAGCCGGATAGACACGGAGAATGCGATCAAATTCAACATTGCCAATCCCAAAGGCATCAACGACGAATTCAAAACTGTCACGAACCTTGCCCGCACACATCGTAGTTACCATGGGATGTGTCTCCAAAACCTTATTTAGAGTAATATCACTAACCCCCAAATCCTTCAGACATTTCAAAGACCCCAAAACACAATCATAATCTAGTTCAAACTTCACCGAGACCTCCAGAATGTTCCGAATAGCCAAGGAGGATAAATTGGACCCTTCTTCTAATCCTCGGATGCCTCCTCCCCATTTCTTTATAGCATCATATTCTAGAACCCTGGGACAACTACTTATCATGGACACAAGGAATTCTTGAGATGGTTTCAAGGATAATAGAATCTTAAGGGAATTTTCAATTTTGGCGGGGTCTAGATTTAGTAAACGACGATTCTTATCGAGAAAATTGGTAAGTTCTTGAGCTGGAAAACCATATTTTTTCAGAAGACATGACACTGCAATGAGTTTTCTTTGGGGGGATTTTTCTTGGAATTGTAGAGGATATTGAACTTGAGATTTTCTTTTTACAGCTGTTGTGTTAGTGCAAAAACAGCGGAGACTTGGATTTTGAATTAGAGTAGAGGGATTAGAAAATGACATGAAAAAGAATCTGACGCTCCTACTGGTCATGGTTTCAGCTGGTTAGTAAGTTTTAAAAGGTGTCTGATCAACTATCCGCATTCAAACATTGCATTGATGGCCTAATGGACAACCCTCAAAATCTGAAAAAATTGATTAAACACATTAGCATAACTATGGTGTTAGTAAACTTCGTAAAGAAACAATTAACAGTCTCTCTGTGTGTAAAAATATAAACTGCACATTTAGCTACCCTGGAACACGTTTAAATTGTATCTTTCCACCCAGTTCTACAGTTTAGTCACATATTGACTCAACACCACCCGCAACTAGATATAGACAATATTGCACTCAACTCACATGTAAGAATTGAATAAGTCGAAATATTCAATACTGTTATCTTGAAAGGCTTACTACCTCTTTAATTAGTGGCAAATAAGTGAAAAGGTTTCTTCTTTTCCTTTTCTCTTGCATATAAACATATCTCGACTACAACTTACATTAAGGGGTGTCAAATTAACGGGGTTGAGCTGAAACTATGTCAGTTAAATGGGCTAAATCAACAAATGGGCGTGTCGTAACCCAAAAAGTTCCTCTTAGCAGATTAGTACTAGGTAACATAACCACAACACAACATTAGATGAGCACAACACACAAAAGATACTTCCAGTAAAACACGACAATACGGCCACAGAATAACCAAATTAGTTCAGATTACACTAGCTTTCAGTCGAGCATTTTCAGATTCTATCTGCAATATGTAACAATCACATAACCTATAGATAAACTAGCAGCATAACCTTCAGAAAGCTAAATCCATTAAAATATACAAGGGGAAGGAAATTGAAGGATTAAAATACAGGACCCATTGCCACAAAGTTTGAATCCTTACAAATTCAAGTGACTCAGCAGAACTTCAGAAAGCTAAATCCACAAAAATCAACAAGGCTAAGGAAGATAAAGAAACAAATTACAAGACCCATTGCCACAAAGTTTGATTCTTTAGTAATTCAAGTGACTCAGCATAACCTTCAGAAAGCTAAATGCACAAAAATCAAGAGATAAATTACAAAACCCATTGCCACAAAGTTTGAATCTTTACTAATTCAAGTGACTCAGCATAACCTCAAGAAAGCTAAATCCACAAAAATCAACAAGGGGCAGAAAAATCAAGAAACAAAGTGTAATACCCATTGCCAAAAAGTTTGAATCTTTACAAATTCAAGTACTTCAGCATAACCTCAAGAAATCTAATTCCACAAAAATCAACAAGGGGAGGAAACTAAAGACATAAATTGCAAGACCATTGCCACAAAGTTTGAGTCTTTACTATCTCAAGTGACTTAAAACAAGTTGCTAAAACCATGACACAAAGGTTTTGAGGATTGTTTATAAGAATTACCTGAAATCAGAAGAATTTTAGGAGAATGGCGATTACACTGTTAGGGCTTTTTACCATTAGAGAGTAGTGAGTACCATGAACCTTTGAACGCATTTTGATTAAGGCATAAAACGCACAAGGAACACTATTGGGGATTTTTACCTGGACTTCTTTTTCTAAAGGTTTGATTAAGGCATAAAACGTATTTTGTCAAATTATGAACAAATATTTAGATTGTTAAAGTTAAATTATTATAATATTCATAACTAAAAGTATTACTTTAACTTAAATGTTAAATAACTATATTATTTATAACTTAAAACACTCAATTATATCTATTTGAATAGCATAGTTTCTTGAAGAGTTGGGCCTTTATCGAAAGATTTTGATTTTTTTGATGAGTTGTGATTTTTTCGGAGGATCGTGATTTTTTAAATAAGACACAATAAATACACGTTCTTGCATTTTTAAATTCTTGTATAAATTACGATTGTTGAGTGAGTTTAAAGTATAATGGAATTTGCCCCTTTTACTCCCCTTCCCCTAGTGGCTCGATTTCATAATTTTCGAGTTGGAAGTCAGGAGTGCTTCAACTCCTTCTTGTCTCCTATTGTTGAGTGAGTTCGAATTCTAGCAAAAAATTATTAATGTTTTATCTCATATAAAAACTTAACAAGAAGAATTATTTAAATGTCCTTTTTAATAACCTAATCATCCTATATATATATATATATAATGGTCTATTAACTTTTTGGTTTTTTAAGGATTTGAGACTTTGCATTATGTGAGAAAGTATATCTTGTATAAGGAAATACTAGGTGAGTTGTGATTCATTATATGTATCTCATAAAATTAAAATAAGTACTCCCTATGTTCCAATTTATGTGGTATTTTTCGTTTTTCGAGAGTCAAACAATTTAAGTTTAACCGAGAATTTACGCATGAAATCTTCAATTTTTTTGAAATGAAATTTATATATTTGTAAACTACTTAAAAAGTATTACAAGTCACAACAATTGATAATTCAAAATGTTTAAAAGATCTATGAAAAATTTACGGTCAAAGTTAGACTTGTTTGAATTTCGAAATCCGAAAAGTGTCACATAAAATAGAACGGAGGGAGTAATAGATATTAAATGTATCTTATTAAAATTTATTTATATCATTTTTATAAGTTTAGATGATATTTAATAATTTTGATGTAGATATAAAAGTCATCACATGATAATCAATATTAAATTGTTAACAAAAAATTGCGCTTATAATTATTTATCTAAAACGTCATTTTAATAAATTAACGCGACATAGACTAGTAGCTCGACATCCTTAACCCAAATTTGATATTCAAAAAAGCAAGTGGTCCTACAAAAAAGTATTGGAGGGGTCAGTTTAATTCTCCAAGAAATCTCCTTTTAGCATTGGATTTTTAATCAAACACTTTCTAAAGAGATTTTGACACACGTTTTGTAGGATTTATTTTACCTCTTCCTAGGAGCTCTAACAACCTTCGGGTTGGAAGTGACAGATGTTTACTATTCGAGCAACTTTCTCTAGTCCGTTTTGTAGGATGAGGTATGCCAAGTGCCACAATTAAAAGTTTGAAATTTGAGCGTGAATTCGGACTTATACACTTATTTGAAAATCATTAAAAGATGTTTAAAAAATTAATTGACTCTCGAAATTTTAACCGTATCATATATATTAGGCCGAGGAGAGTATTTTGCATGTATGTAGGGTAGGGTTGGTACATAGTGCAACTTTGTCCACTGTGTTGTTTTTTTGTTTTTTATTTTTGTTTTATAAACACAAAAATGGGGTATTTTTCATTGTGCTTTACGATTTCCGGCTATTCTTGGTGATTTTTTTGTTGTATAAACTTTGTGGGAAAGCTTGTGATTTTCCTTACTCCAAATACTAAAAACAAAAACTCCATTTCTGTATCCTTGTTGTTTTCTTTATTGGCAAAAGCTACTCTATTATTTAGGCTTTTCAAGTTGAAAATACTAGATAAAACTATTTTCTTAGACGAATGTTTTGAGATTTGCATATAATAATAGTTATCTATAGTTGTATTGCATTCGATTTCTCAGTATTTCAAATCGTACATTCTCTTATTTTGGCTCAACTTGCCAAACACACGAGTGAGTCAAGAATCTATCGATTCCATTGGTGAGATTACACTTAGTATGTTAGTTATTGTTGCCAAAACATATTTTTTAAAAAGGCCATTGAGTCATTACTAGCCTCACACAATGCCAATTTTGGCATATGCTTTAAGTGACACAATGCCAATTTTGGAGTTTCTCTAAAGTGATGAAAACCTTCCACAAAACAACAGAAGCGGTCCAACCTATTCAACTGCACAGTATCTCACCAAATCAACCCATTCAGTCAGGCAAATTGGTTTGCCACACAATTTGTTTCACATAGAAACAAGTCACCCATCTCTTTACAGTAACAAACAAAATAAAAAACAGGAGGAAAAATCAAGCAAGTAAGAAAACATGTTATTAGAGAGCTTTACTCGCACTCGATATTTACATCAATACTATAGTGATGACCAGGGGCGGAGCCACCTTGTACGAAGGAGGTTCATCCGAACCCCCTTCGATGGAAAATTATATTATTTATACATGGTTAAAATAAATTTATATGTATATATAGTAGATGTTGAACCCCCTTTGGCTACTTTATGTGTCTGTTTCTATAGATTTTAAACCCCCTTATTGAAAATTCTGGCTCCACCTCTGGTGATGACATACACATTACTTAACCATAGTACATTTCTTTAATTTATATGTGAGGCATATGAGTACAAATAATAACATATTCTCTGTAATTTCACACAATAGAGTCTGAAAAGAGCAGTATCTAAGCAAACGTTACCTACCTCTACCTAAAAAGTGATGTAAAAAGATTGTTTCAGATTGACAAATGAGGTATGAGTTAAATCAGAAATGAACATAACATTCAGCCCACCACCCTAGATGGTGCTCATGCAAGACAACCACTAAGACTGTTCACCAATTTACCATTTCCCAACAACAATCTTTAGAACTACTATTCTCTCCATCTTCATTTTCATTTTCATTTCTTTTCTAATCCATTTCAAAAAGAACTTCATTGTTGTTCTAACTTTTCACATAACATGTTCTTGACAACGAGATTAAACCACATTTTAATACATTCCACATATTTTAGTTTATGACCATGCATGTAGACTATAAAATCTTCTTTACTTCTTAAACTCCTTGATAAATCAAAACCATACAAACAAATTGAAATGGTAGAGTATTATACTACATAAATCTCAACACATTTGTCTTGAGTTTCTACAGTATTAACCAGTAGGCAAAGAGGATATGGATAAAGCAAAAAACCAAACAATCCAGAAAAAGGAAGAAATTAGTTGACTTGATACATGTTACTTCAAGTCAACACTATATGTCTGTACATCCCCTTTTAACACAAAAACTATTAGATGTCATAGCTAGTCTAAGAAACTATAAATAGACCCTACTAAATCAAAGAAAGATCATTCACCATCATTAATCACACCATTTTCACTGGTGGAGGTGGTGGTTGTTGTTGTACTTTTGCTCAAAAGAGTAAGCTTTTTTGATGAACCTTTGCAAAGGTAAACAGGGTATTTAATGGCATTAAGCTCCAGTTTTCTGAGTACAGCATTACCTAGATCAATGCCACAAATATCTGAAAGCCTGACAAGATAGAGCAATACATCTGATAGCTCTTCACCTAAATGCTGCTTCTCTTTTTCTTCCCAATCTGGTAGACCTCTTGGGACCTCACCTTTCCACTGAAATATTTCAGACAATTCTCCCACTTCACCCACCTGGTATTCAAAATAAAGTTAGAATCGATTGTATGAATCTTCATTGACCATATAAACTCATTTTTTGCCAATATTGTGCAAACACACTATGTTGCTCGGACTCTCCAAAAATGTTGTCCTGACACACACTGGCCGACATTTTTGAAGAGTCCGAACAACATCACACATACATATACAAAGCATTAGAAGTGTGAATCAAAATAAGCAATACCACAATCTTCTTAATCATCACCAAGTTATTTATCCAATAATATATCTATACAACTGACACTATATGTGGTTTTTACACTACTAGGAGTAGTATCATTTACTCTCTCTGTCCACTTTTACTTTGCATGCCCATTATAAAATGAAGTTGAATGATATGAGCCTTTTATTATAATGTCCATTTTTTAGTGTTAGTGCAAGTGTTGCACTAGTTTCCATGTAATGTCTGCAAAGCTAAAATTACATAATGGGGAACATAAAATCATATGAAAGATTATTAGCACTATGCCTTTCTTTGGTGGGAAACAAAAGAAAGCTTTTTAAATTGGGGTTTCCACAAAATTGGAAATCCAAATACTCCACAATGACCCAAAACTGGCAAACATTTCTAGTTTCTATGAAACAAACAGAGAACTCTTTGTTCCATGGTTTTGTCTAAGGAAAATTAGAGTAGATTAATTGGATTTTTACCTTTCAAAACTCCAACACTTTAACTACCACCTCAACTTGGTTTCGAGTGACAACTAAACACTTGAACTGAACTCGTCCATACTGTGTGTCATGAACACTTGATACATCAATTTTAGAGGTATCTAGATAATCATTTTGAAATTGGGAATGTTCAAACGACACAATAAAGACAAGTTGAGGTATCTAAACGTGCACTATCAATATAAGAGTGCTTATTCAACAACTGCAGCCAAGTTTGAGTGTATGTGTATGTCTTGCTAATTCCACAGAAAAACACTTTTATCCTTTAAAATCAACCAAGAGATAAACAAAAGTAGCAATCTTGAAAAACAAAACAAACAAAAAAAATAATCAAAACTAGCATAAAGACTCAGCCATTGAGCAGAATAATTAAAACACTAGCTTTTCCTAAAAAATCATCCAGAAAACACAACAAAATCACCAAGAACAGCAGAAAATCATAAAACACAGAGAAAAAGACACCATTTTTATGGCTCAAAACATGATACACAACAAAACCCATAAATGTAGACAACAGAAAGAGCCCACAGAAGACAAAGTTGCACTATGTACCAACCCCACATACTTGAAAACCAAAAAAGACTTCATTTTTACAAAAGGGGTGTCAAAAAAACTAACAAAAAAATGTTTGAGATTAAAAAAAAGGGTATATACAAACCATAGCTAAAAGGAGATTTCTTGGAGTATGAAACTGATCCCACTCTCTTTCTTTAGCAAAATCAGCCATTTTTTTCTTTAGCTCTTCAAGACTCACAACCCCTTTTGCTCCTTCTTCTTCATTCTCTGTTTTTCCCTTCATCTTCTTCTTCTTCTTCTGTGATTTACATAAAATTTTGAAACTGCGCCGACTGTTTTTTTTTTCTTCTTATTTGAGCTTTTTTCTAATGGTGGTTTTTCAGGTTTTTAAAAGGGGAATTGGTGACCTAGAAACTGGTCATTGCCGGTTTGCTCAAACTGACACCTGTCGTATCTGCCTGTTAATTTTTTTTTTCTAGGACCACTTTGCTTTAATGGTTAAGGTTTTTAATTCGGAACAACATGAGTTGTGGTAAATTGATGGATCTCAAGATTTGAGTCCACGGAGAAAATTATGTAAATCTAATCGGTAATTGGGGATTAAATGTGGGCTCCAAACCAAAAAAAAAAGTTTGAGTTTTGAGATTTTCACACAAATTTAAATTAGTTGAATCATAAGATAGATATTGAATTGAAAATCAAAGGAAAAATTAAGTTATAAAGTATTTTGGTACTTGAATTATACTAATTTGTTTCAATTAAACACATTATAATATTCTTGTTATAATTTGTTGCAGTTAAGTTATCTGACTTATAAATCGTAGTTTCTTAGCATAAAATCAGCTACTAATTAAATTGTATGACTTATAAATCATAGATTTTTAGCATAAAATCAGTCACTAATTAACTTTTTATATTAGAATACACTGCTTACATTAAACTTTTATGGGTCGTTTGGTACAAAACTTAATAGCGCATGCAGGGGCGGCTCAAATCCGTTGGTGGCCTAAGGCCAAAATTAAACTAGATGCCTTAAAAAAAGATTATTAGAAAATTAAAAATATTTTTATTTTAAATCTATTTTTCTAGCTTTTTGAGATGCAAAGTTGTTAATAATTTTTGTGTAGTCAAACTTTCTAATAATTCTTTTTCAATCGATAATATAGCTAAACCACTTCTAAAATTTATCAAGAGCACCTTTTTGAGATTTTATCAAGTTATCGACTTTTCTTTTTCTTTTAAGTTTTGAATGACCGGATTCATATTTTCTAGTTGATATATTAAAATCTAACAAATATTTTAGACACTATTTACAATATCAAATAAAAAGTATAATAAACATAAGACACAAAACAAAAATAATATTAGAAATTAGAATGATATTACCGAATTCAAGAACTATGAAGACTTGATTTTTGAAAATGAATTGAACTGCTGCAATAATATTTTTTTCCAAATTTAAAATATAAATTATCAATAGAACAAGTAAATTCCTAAGCTTTAAATAAGAGAGATATATAAGATTAAGAAAAAATAAAGACAAGAAGAAATAGAAGAGAGGAAGAGAGGAAAATAGAATATATAAAAATAAAATTAAAAAAAGAATAAGGTTAAAAAAAAAAAAAAAAAACTTGTACATTAACAAAAATGTACACAACTTTTTATTGGAAAGGGAAAAAATAATTGTCATATCTATCACTTCATTCATTAATGTCATTTGCATTTGTTCGTCTTAGTTCTATAGTTTAACCCTACCTAATTAACTAAAAAATGGGCCTCCCAATTTATTGGGGCCTAAGGCCAAGGACTTTTTTTTATACCTTACTAGCCGCCTCTGTGCACATGGATTAGTAATGTAGGGATTAACAATGCAAGAATTAGTAATGCAAGGATTAACAATGCAGAGATTATTTTTTATCCTGTGTTTGGTTCATTGCTTCCTATCTAATCTAGTGTTTGTTTTAAAACTCTACAAAAAACTTCTTTTCAATTATATTCTTGAATTATTATGAGATTTTTTATTTCATGTAATTGGTTCAAGGTACATAACTACCGACTAATATTATTTTTTTGTGGCCTTCGAACTAGCTAGAATAAGCACAATTTTGTCTCCATATTTGCTATTTTCTCACTTGAATTATTTGAAGATAAATAATTATCATCTTAATAAATTTATCTCACAAAACATCAATTTCCAAAAAAAATTTAAAATAAATAATTTACTACTAAAACAGAAAAAACGATAAATAATAGTAAAATCAAGTAAACCGTCTACATTTACACATAAAAATTGCAAATTATAATTTTAATATGTATACATTTTTATAAAATATTGAAAATATGAGTCAATTTCAATAAAAATTAGAATAGTTGTATCTTTATACCTTTAATTCAACCAAAAGCACACTCTTATTCTTTGACATATATATAGCAACATATGCCAACGGATATATGTTGTTCTGCCATCCTATAAACGTATACACACACTCTTATCTATTCATACGTTGCTACGGTAGGTCTCAAATATGTCTTCTATATATCTAGTAGATTATGAAAAAAAATATAGAAATGATCAATGCATACATTTAAGATCTTTTAAGTGAGTTAATACAAATATCATACGGTGATATATTTATTTTTTTAATTAGTAAATATTAAATAATTCATATTTCAAATATTGTATGGACTTATATTGGATTTTTTTTTTACTTGTAATAGATTTATTTAGCAACAAACAACTCTCTCTAAGTAATAAAATTTGTTAGCTAATTTATTTAAATAAATTTACTAGTACAAATATAAAATTAAAAAAAAAAAAATATGATTAAAAGGATTTGAGGAATATTTTTATCTTTACATAGACTAATCCTATGCATTGCTAATACCACCAAATAGAAGGTATTAGTTATACATCCTACAATACCATGTAGGGTGTATAACTAATCCATGAATTAATTACACATAAGCTCAAAATTCCTACCAAACATATTATTAAATAATATCATACCTAATCTATGAATTAATTACACATAAGCCCAAAACACCTAACACATGGATTAGAATCCTGTGTGAATATAAAACGTCTATATATAGCGATGTTTTTTTTTTCTCAGGTCAAAATGCATACAAACTAGGTGACCTGTCACATCAACTTTGTAGCTCAAGTGATTAAGAAGATCTCTCAAATCCATTTAGGATTAGGTTCTAGTCATGATTATATAATAAAATATTACTAAAGAATCCATTTAATGTGTTACTTGCCAACTTTGATAATAGCACTAATTAGTATATATTATTTTTGCAATGTTTCACTTATATAATGAGATGAATGTATTTATTGTTGTAATGACTATCATTTAAATGTAAAAAAAAAAAAAAAGCATTGAAGAATTTCTGTTGTTAAATAGTATAAATTATGGCTAATTTTATTTAATTTGATAATGGAATATCAAAAAGTCTATTAATTAGAGGCTATATAGCAATAAATTAACAATGAATTTTGTGGCTAATTCATATTTGTTTCGTTATGAAATTTTAATGTTAAAAGTTTTAGTTTGCTCCCATCTCACAAACACACGATTTTGACTTTTAGCAAAAATAAAATAAATGAATTAGAACATCAAACCTTTCTCCAACTCATTTTTTTTTAAAACAAAACTAATAAGAACATACAAACAAATTAATAAAAACATAGTGTCATATAAATTGTATGATTGGAAGAAAAAAAAAATGGTTTATTCATACACCTTAAATATTAGTTTTGGCATGTTAGAAAAGCTCAAACATAATATTATATGAGCGTCTTGAATGGAAAAAATTAAAAAAATAATTCACACACACACAAAAAAAATAATTAATACACTATAGTAAAAAGTGCAAACAATTTATATGAAAAAAAAATCAAATTTTATTTCATGATAAATCAAATCAAACAATACTCCTACGAATAGAAATTAAACTACTTGAAAGTTACAAATCAAACAATATTCCTACGAATAAAAATTAAACTACTTGAAAATTAATAGAAACTAAATCATCAATAAGATATTGATCGATTCATCAATAATATTCTTTAATTCTTAGGTGGAGACGGTTTTGGTGGATGCATGAATGGCCATGGAAACTTAGGATGAAAACCACCAGAAGGCATTGGAGGATGAACAAATGGCCAATGTGGACGTGGATGTGGACGTGGACGTAGCCATGGACGTGGACGTAGCCATGGACGTGGACGTAACCATGGACGTGGATGATACCATGGATGCCAATAATCTAGTCCAATATTATTTTGTGTATTAGTAACACCACTTTCATCATTTGATGATGAATCAAGTTTCTCACTTGCAAAACATAAGTTAACAAATAGACATATGCAAACGAGAAAAGTAACTAGGCAATTTTTATTTGCCATAGTTAATAGTGAAGTTTTTTTTATTTTAGATGAAATATGAATGTTGGTGTTGTGGGGATTTTATAGGGTTGTCAAGCAAGAGATTTATTTAGCTTAGGAGAGCTTTTATGTTAATCATAAGTGAAGTTTGTGTGCAAATAGAATTCTTAATTATAACAATGAATATCAATAGAGATTATTAATTTTAAATGAAACTAAATATTTGTTTGGGACGTGAAATTGCAAGAATATTAAGAGTCATACGTACAAATATTATATCAAAGAGTATAATAAAATTTTATAACCATAAAGAATTAATTTTGCTTTCTCTTATGTGTAAATGTAAATAAATAATTCCAACTTTGATTTATGTATCATAAAAACTTCGTATTAATGTTAAAAGATAAAATTTACCATTGAATTCCTTTTACAAATACAAAAATGTCATTCTTATATGAATAGACTAATAAAAAAAATAGCGTCACATAAATCAAAATGGATGATAAGAATTGTTACACTTTAAAGATTTTTTTTGGCATGATTTGGAGGATACAAAAAGTCATAAAATAATAACAGCTAATAATAAATTATTTTTAAAAAAAAATAGCGTACAAGACTAATTTTGACAGGAAGGGTAGTGTTTAATTTATTGTCCTTTTGTTATAATGATTTTTCTGGATGCAGGTTTGCTCCAAAAAAACAACACTAAAAATAAAATGAGGTTGTTGAGTTTGAGGATGGTAACAAATTGTTTCTGGTAGACTCTCGATTAAATGAGAATATTATTGAGTTTGAGGATATATCAATGTATACAGTCTTATCCTTATCTGTGAATGAGATTGTTGAGTTTGAGTTAACTCCTATTTTGTGAAAATAGAGAGATTGTTATGATAGAAAAGCTGATTCAAACAGCCAACAGCCTACCACTTCTAAAAGCCAAAGCATATAAAAACATTAAAATTTAAACTTATTCCTAAGCCTTAAAAAAAAGTAATTTTTATTGCCATTTTTGACTTTTCTCAAGGCAATTTTGGAGTTTCTCAACAGTGAAACCCTACTACAATCTACAACAAAAGAAGCAGCCAAACATATATTAGATAATAGTGTATCTTACTATATCGACAGGACTTCAATTTGTTACACTATACAAAGAGTACATAACATTTGAGGCATACCATCCAAGAATCAAGATGGTACTCATGCAAGACAACCACTCAACAGTCACAAGTAACAACCAATTTCCCAAACTTCAGCTCCATCTATTTCAATTTACGTGACGTTCTTTCCTTTATAATTTATCTAAAAAGACACATTTTCTTTAGTATAGACACATGTACACTCTTAATGAAGTAATTTATAGTAACAAAAATATTCAAGATACCATCTTTCTAGGCTAGTGCAATTCCTGCTTTGGTCTATATTTTCCTTGAGTCAAGGGTTTATCAGAACACTCTCTCTACCTCTAAGATAATAGTAAAGTTTGCGTAAACTTTACCCTCTCCAGACCTCATTTTTGTGGGATCACACTGAGTATGTTATTTTTGCTTCTAGATCACAATTTTTTTTTAAAAAAAAAATTCTTAATTTTTTTTTTTATCAAATTAAATAGTGCCACGTAAAATCGAAGAATGAAGTATTATATACTACTAGACAAATCTCAACTCATTGGTGTGAAATAGCATTAACCAGTAGGCAAAGAGGGGGGACATGGATAGGACATAATCCAAATAATCCAGAAAAAGGCAGAAATTGATTGACTTGAATGTTACTACATCAAATCAACACTACATCTACTTTAGCATAAAACTAGACAAACAGGAAGGAAAAAGGCAAAGACAATCAATGAAGATCATGTACCATCATTAATCACACCATTTTCACAGTGATATTGGTTGAGGTTGTTGTTGTAATTTTGTCCAAAAGAGTATGCTTTTTAGATGAACCTGTGCAAATTTAATGACATTTACCTCTAGTTTTCTGAGTGCAGCATTACCAAGATCAAGCAACACATTTTTTTTCTTATGAGCGAGTCTAGATCAGTTTTTACGCATCTCGATTAATTCAATAAAATACCTACTACCTTTCACCAGTAGCAAAAACTAGATAACTCTCTCCACCATGACTGCAAATAAAGCATTATATTTTTTTATGAACGATGATGTCCAGATAAGCTTATATACACCTCAACTAATTAAACACAATACCTACTATATATTCCACTAGCAATAAGAATCAAATAACTTTGTCCACAAAGACTATACATAGATAAAATGATACATTTTTTAAAAATAACTATGACATTCAAATCAATTATTGTGCACCTTGACTAATTCGACAGAATACTTGCTACCTACTATTAACAACAAGTATCAGATAACTCTGTCCCGATAAAGAAAGCAATACTACATTTGAGAGCTGTTCACCTAAATGCTGCTCTTCCCAATTTGGTAGACCTCTTGGGACCTCACCTTTCCACTGAAATATTTCAGACAACTCTCCCACTTCAACCACCTGGTATTAAAACACAAACATGCATCAGAATTCAGAATGACCAATACCAAAATCTTTATTATCATCAAAAACTAATAAGATTTAAATTTTATACAATGAAAATGTATGGAAGTAAGTTGACTATCTTGTTTTTCATGTTACAAGTTGATATATCTACCTTAATAAACTAAATGGCTATCTTTAAAGAATTCTCTACATTGTCGATCAAGTATAAAAGTTACAACTCATTTAATACGCGGGATAAGAAGAATAAGAGTTAATATTTCAAAAGGTCATTCAATTTTGAGAATTTATCTAGTAAAGTCATTGAACTTTGTTTTGTATCAATAAAATCACTCAACTTACACTTTTGTATCAAAAAAATCATTCAACTTAAATTTTTGTATAAATAAAATCACTTAACTAAATTTATCATTGAATTTTTTTTTTTTATATCACAAAATAGTATTTTTTATGCCAAGTATACATTAATGGAGTTTAATTATTATGCATTTAATTAAGCAACAAATAAAGGTCTCTTGGTTGGATATATATCACGGGTAAAGTGTTGATTTAGTGTGGTAATCCTATTAAATTAAGCGAATACATTAATAATTATGGCTGTCATATCTCATTTGCAATGGAAGTTTTGTAATTAAACTTCATTAATAAATGTATACATAGCATAAAAAATAACTACGAAAAGGAAAAAAAATTCTTGTGTAAAGCGCTAACTAATTTGTTTATCAAACTTCTCAATATTCACTGCTAGGTTAGGTTTAAGACTTTAAATAATAACCAACAAATAAGGGCTCCTGGGTGGGATATATCACGGGTAAAATGTTGGTTTAGTGTGTTAATCCTATTAAATTAATAATTAATTAAGGCTAAATTTAGTTAAATGATTTTATTGATACAAATGTTAAAGTTGAGTGATTTTATTGATACAAAATAAAGTTTAATAACTTTATTAGATAAATTCTCAAAGTTGAGTGACCTATTAAGATATTAACTCGAAGAATAATCCTGAGATAATATTTGAGAGATAATCCCATTAGATATCTTTGTTTATCCCATCCCGTGTTATAGAAAAAAGACCCCTTAAAGTGTTGCATTACAATAACATTATGAGGAACATAAAATCATATAAAGATTATGAAGTACTACTCCATATGCCTTGTTTGGTACAAAAAAAAACTGAGGAAAAAGAAAGATCTTTTCTGGCTTTCAAGACAATTGAAAACCTCAATAATGACATGACCCAAAACCCACATACAGTACAATTTTAACAAATAAAAAAGATGACTTTTTGTTTCAGACATTTTTTGTAATCAAATTTGATCTTTATAGACTCCAACTTTCCCTCTTATACATTAGTAAGTCCACTGAAAAACACAATTTTCCTTTCAATCAAACTAAATATATGCAAAAGTAATCAGCTAAACACAAAGGAAACTTTTTTTTTTACTCATTTTCTTCAAAGTTCATCCAAGAAACAAGCAATATCTCCTACTTTCTATGTCTCAATTTATATGATTCACTTTCCTGGTTAGTCAGTTAAAAAAAGAATGACATATTTCCATATCAAGTAATAATTTAAGTTTAAAATGTCCATATTTATCTTTAATGAAATGATTTATAATCACACAAATATTTATCACTTACTTTAGACTACAAATTTTGAAAGTCTTTCTTTCTTTCTTTCTTAAATTCAGTGTCAAGTCAAACTAACTCATATAAAATGAGATAGATAGAGTAATAATCAATAAATCACAAAGAACACAACAACATAACTAGCAGTGGCGAAGCTAAGAATTTTGTTAAAAATATTCAAAACTTTAGTTTATATCTCCCAAAAGTTATTTTTGACATATATGCACAATATTATTTTCTATATACCCAATATAATTTTCTATATGCCCAATATAATTTTTTTATAAATAGTGTTCGAATAATCACACATGAGTCAATGCAGCTAGGCCACCAATTTAATATAATCCTACAAAAAAAATTTAATATAAAAAAATAAAGCATACAAAACCTTAACAATATCATATAGATCTAGAAATTGCAAAGACCATATAAGAAAAAAAAATGCTTATAAACAAGATAGGACAAAACCCCATCTATTTGTACAACAGAAGAAAAATAATAGAGAGACAAAAAAATACAGAGGACCAACCCAACCCTACATACTTGAAAAATCTTTCTTTTTTTGGGTATTCAAATATTTCCTTTCTTTTTCATAACTCTTCAATTTTATCTTTTTACGTGACATATTTAATTAAGATTATTTTTTTCTTCATATATTTATCATATTCTTAATTTATAATCACCAGATTCAATTATATTTTTTTAATTTTTTTTATGTCGAATTAAAATAGAATTCAAATTGGAATGGCGGAGTATATAAAGGATAACTTCACTATGATGGAGTTTCACGAATAATTCGATTAAATCTAGATTTGTTATAAGAAAGTTTCCAAGCAAACTATAAGGTATATTATTTAATGTAAATTACTTCGTTTGACTATAATTCATGTTAGCTCCTTCTATTTGTTTTTTTTTCTTTCCGCCGGTTGAGTTATAATTATTATTTAATGTAAATTATCGAAATACTACTCCAATAAATTCGGTTTGGCTTACACTTTGGGGCTATTTGGTTGGATCAACGAATTAAGTGGATTTTTTTTCGATATAAATTTAAAATTTTATCTATCCCATATTTGATTAAGAATTTAAGAATATTAATCAAAATTAAAATTAACTCATAGCGTATATTAAAATTTGAAATTATATACTAATTCAGATTTGCACAAAATTACAAATGCGATGTGACATTCAGAATTCGAATGAGCATACTAATTAATATTTGTACAGTTACAAAAGCGATCTCATATCCAGGATTCAAACGTTAATACTAATTCAGATTTGTACAAAGTTATGAAAACAATTTCATATCCAAACTTCGAACATTACATACTAATTCAGATTCACACAAAGTTACAAGCACGATTTCATATCCAGAATTCAAATAAACATACTAATTCAAATTGAATACAAAGTTGCAAAAACAATTTTATATTTAGGATTTGAACTTTACATAGTAATTCAGATGTGCACAAAATTATAAAAACAATTTCATATCCAGGATTTAAACTTACATACTAATTCAAATTTTCACAAAGTTACAAAAGCAATTTCATATCTCACCTACTTCATATATACATATACAATGTCCACTTGCTTTATTATCTACATATTTTATATACATCCATTGTCTTTCTCCCAGCATAGTAATAAGCTTAAGCTGAATCACAACAATGGCGGCAGAGGGAACAAAACTGGGAAGAATGAAATTGGGTTCAGAGGGATTTGAAGTATCTGCTCAAGGACTTGGTTGTATGGGTATGTCCGCTTTTTACGGGCCGCCCAAACCCGAATCCGATATGATCCAACTTATTCACCACGCCATTAACTCCGGCGTCACTCTTCTCGATACTTCCAATAGTTATGGGCCACACACTAACGAGATCCTCCTTGGCAAGGTATCAATCAATTTGTTAATTTTTTGAGTTTTATGCAGTAAGATAGTTGTACCTAATGTTAAATATGTTGAACCTTGTGGTGTCTTGGAATGATGTGATTGGCAGAGGCGTATTCATGAGATGATGGGTGCACTATTATAAAAATGTTGATCTATGATATAAATTTGATACCAATTACCACTTAGAGAAGTGTTATCTAGTTTTAGAAAGAAAAATAAAATAAGATAAATTTAAAATTCAAATTTCCAACTTGGCGAATAGAGGTGCATCTAGTCATAATCGCATTATGTGATACTTCGAGTATGCGTTCAGGATTCACGTGAACCCCATTAATACACCTTTGGTGATTGGGTATATGGTTGAAAGTTGGATTATTTTTTCCCTGAAAGTTGAAGTTATCTTTGGACATTACATTTCACTTAAAATTTTTTTAGAGTTTTGCGAGTTATAAGGTAGAAAATCGAACCGTTGGTCATTAGTTCTTTGTTTGACTATATTTCATGGTGGCTCCTTCTATTTGTTTCTTCCCATCAGTTGAATTACAACAACAATCTATTTAGTGAAATCTTACTATATGGGGTCTGAAGAAGGTAAAGTGTATATAAATTTTATCATTATCTCGTGCAGGTATAAAAATTGTTTCTGAAATATTCTCGGCTTAAGTACATCAAACTCAAGTATAAGAATAAATTAATGATGAAGAGACCATAACAATTAATAAGAAAGCAATGTAAAGTTTACACGAAAGAAATAATAATAATAACAATAACAAAATAATATGATACATATGGCTAAAACTACAAGGATATGACTTGTGCTACACAACAATCTACGCAATGCAAGACAATACTCTATTCCTACTATTTTATTAATCCTAATATACAATCTTCACTCCTTCCTAACTAGAGTCAAGTGCTCGATAATTTGAAGTTGCATCATGTCTTGTCTAATCACCCCTTTCAATATTTTTTTTACCTACTTCTACCCCTCCACATAACCAGCTACAACCAGCCTCTCACACCTCATCATTCGAACGTTAGTGTACCTCCTCTTCACATGTCCAAAGTGACTAATAATCTTATTGAATGGAAAAATGAAATTCAACGACTAGTATATGATTAAGAGCCCGTTTGGATTGACTTAAAAAAAGTAACTTTTAAAAAGTAACTTTTCAAAGTGCTGGAACTTATTTTAAAAATAAGTAGTTATGTGTTTGGATAAAAGTGTTGCAGTTGAAAAAAAAGTTGTTGATGTGTTTGGCAAATAAGTGCTGGTAAACACTTTTTTTATCAAAATGTCTGAAATACCCTTTAAGTTATTAACATGATGAAAAGTTGATTAATTTAAGGTTTTTATACTTTAAAAAAAATTTAAAAAAAATTAATTTATATTTTACATCCATAAGTAATAATATTTTCCTACCATTCACATATTTCTTTACCACCACAAATTATTTATAAGAGGAATAATAATAATAATAATAATAATAATAATATAATAAAATAATAATAAATAATAATAATAATAATAATAATAATAATATAAATAAAATAATAATAATAATGATAATAATAAAATAATTATAATAATATAATAAAATAATAATGATAATAATAAAATAATAATGATAATAATAAAATAATAATAATAATAATAAAATATCACATGTTTCTTTACCACCACAAATTATTTATAAGAGGAATAATAATAATAATAATAATATAATATAATAATAATAATAATAATAATGATAATAATAAAATAATAATAATATAATAATAATATAATAATAAAAAATAATAATGATAATAATAAAATAATAATAATAATGATAATAATAAAATAATAATAATAATGATAATAATAAAATAATAATAATAGTAATAAAATAATAATAATAATAATAATGATAATAATAAAATAATAATAATAAAATAAAATAAAATAAAAATATAATAATAAAATAAAATAAAAATATAATAATAAAATAAAATTATAATAATAATTAAAATAAAATAAAATAGTAATAATAAAATAATAATAATAATAATAATAATAATAATAATAATTCAATATGGACAATTTAGAAATTGTATAAAAGAATTAAGGGCAAAAAGGTAATATACTTGGTCAACATAAAAGGGCTTTTAAGTTAAAAAAAAAAAAGAAGCTCCCCTCCCCTAGCTTTTAGCTTTTGGCTTAAAATTAAGTCATTTTTTACTTAAAATAAGTCACTTTGATAATTGTCAAACACTCTAATAAGTCAAAAACTAGCTTTTAAGCCAGTTTGACCAGCTTAAAAGCCCATCCAAACAGGCTCTAATTTAAATCGTCTTATTCAAATAACTACTCCAATAATTTATCTAGTGTTTGTTGAATTCATAGTCACAAGGGTTCATAAGGTCTTCTAGTTTAAATAAAAAAATTCTTAGCAATAGAAAAAATGAAGCACATTATGACTAGTGATAATTTATCTAGTGTTTGTTGAATTCATAGTCACAAGGGTTCATAAGGTCTTCTAGTTTAAATAAAAAAATTCTTAGCAATAGAAAAAATGAAGCACATTATGACTAGTGACGCGTGTGCTTACATATAATAAAGTTACGTTTGTGCTTATATATAGAAAAACACTTCTTCAAACTTTTAAGCTAAACCACAACAATGGCGAAAGAGGGAAAAAATGTGGGAAGAATCAAATTAGGTTCAGAAGGACTTGAAGTATCTGCTCAAGGACTTGGTTGTATGGGTATGTCCGCTTTTTACGGGCCGCCCAAACCCGAACCCGATATGATCCAACTCATTCACCACGCCATTAACTCCGGCGTCACTCTTCTCGATACTTCCGATTTATATGGGCCCTACACTAACGAGATCCTACTTGGCAAGGTATCAATTTTTTAATTTTTTTTAAGTTTTATGCAGTAGGATGGTTGTACCTAATGTTAAATATGTTTGTACCTTGTGGTGTCTTGGAATGATGTGTGATTGGGTATTTGGTAGAAACTTGAAAACAAAAAAAGTTTTTGAAAGTTGAAGTTATGTTTGGACATTACATTTCACTTGATATTTTTTAGAGTTTTGCGAGTTATAAGGTAGAAAATCGAACCCTCGATCATTAGTGCTTTGTTTGACTATATTTCATGGTGGCTCCTTCTATTTGTTTTTCCCCACCGATTGAATTACAACAACAATATATCTAGTAAAATCTCACTATATGGGGTCTAAAGAAGGTAGAGTGTTGTATACATATTTTATCATTATCTCATGCAGGTAGAAAAACTGTTTCTGAAATATTTTCGGCTTAAGTACATCAAACTCAAGTATACGAATAAATTAACAATGAAGAGAGCATAATAAATAATTAATAAGAAAGCAATGTAAAGTTTACAGTAACAATGGCAAAATAATATGATAATCAAAATACTGTAAATAATATATGACTAAAACTACAAGGATATGACTAGTGTTACACACAATCTACGCAAGGCATGACAATACTCTATTATCCCTACTATTTTTTTTTATCCTAATATACAATCTTCGTTCCTTACTATCTAGAGTCAGGCGCTCGATAATATGAAACTGCACCATATCTTGTCTAATAACTTCTTTCAATACTTTTTCAACCTGCTTCCACTCCTCCACATAACCACCTACAACCGGCCTCTCACACCTCATCATTGGAACATTAGCGTACCTCCTCTTCACATAACCACTTATTGAATGGAAAAATGAAAAGTCAACAACAAGTATTTAAATCGTCTTATTCAAATAACTACTCCAATAATTTATCTAGTGTTTGTTGAATTCATAGTCACAAGGGTTCATAAGGTCTTCAATGTTTAATTAAAAAATTCTTAGCAATAGAGAAAATGAAACACATTATGACTAGTGACGCGTGTGCTTACATATAATAAAGTTATGTGTGTGTTTATATATAGAAAAAACACTTCTTCGAACTTTTAAAGTGAACCACAATAATGGCGAAAGAGGAAAAAATGTGGGAAGATTCAAATTAGGTTCAGAAGGGCTTGAAGTATCTGTTCAAGGACTTGGTTGTATGGGTATGTCCGTTTTTACGGGTCGCCCAAACCCGAACCCGATATGATCCAACTCATTCACCATGCCGTTAACTCCGGCGTTACATTTCTCGATACTTCCAATAGTTATGGGCCACACACTAACGAAATCCTCCTTGGCAAGGTACCAATTTGTAAATCATATAAATTTTAAGATTATATTTTTCATTATATTGATATAAAAAATTATAATTTATAGTACTTTTCGTATATTTAATTTTTTAATATAAAATATCAAATCAATATAACCTAATTTAGCTTTGAGAATTAGTTACTCTCTATAAGTGCCACATGACAACATAAGAGGAACATAAAAAGTAATTCTTTGAGTTTTATGTAAGAGGGTGGTTGTACCTAATGTTAAATATGTTGTACCTTGTGGTGTCTTGGAAATATGATGTGTGATTTGGTTGGAACTTAAAAAAAAGAAAGAGGAGTTTTTGAAGTTGATGTTATGTTTGAACATTGAATTTCACTTGAAAAAAATTGAAATTTTGTGAGTTACAAGGTGAGAATTGAAT
This sequence comes from Solanum verrucosum, assembly GCF_900185275.1. NCBI lineage: Eukaryota > Viridiplantae > Streptophyta > Magnoliopsida > Solanales > Solanaceae > Solanum > Solanum verrucosum. Next base: position 825,488 of record NW_026020302.1, on the reverse strand, counting down.
CCTCAATACTTCTTCCGTCTCATTTTATGTGATATCATTTGACTTGACACGGTGTTTAAGAAAAAAATGAAGACTTTTGAAATTTGTGATCTAAAACAATTTTTAGATATTTCTGTGGTTGAAAATCATTTCATTAAGGATAAAGAGGGTATTTTAAAGTTAAATTATTACTAGTTATAGTAAGGTTACATTCTTTTTGGGACAGACTAAAAGAAAAGCGTGCCTTATAAAATGGAACGGAGGGAGTAACTACTTCGTTTGGCTATACTTCATAGTGGCTCCTTATATTTGTTTTTTTCCTGCCGGTTATATTACAACAACAATAACATATTCAGTGAATTCCACGGGGAAGTTAAAGTGTACATAGACCTAATTACTATCTTGTGAAAGTAGAGAGTTGTTTCTGAAGACTCAAGTGCATCAAACCTAGGTACAAGAAGAAGAAAACAATGAAGAGAGCGTAACCATTAAAAAGAAAGTAGTGTAAAGGCTACGAGAAAGAAACATTAACAACAATAAAATACTGTAACAATCAAAACTCAATAAACAACATATATATACTAGAACTACAAAGGTAAGACTAGTACTACACAACAATCTACGTAAGACAAGACAAACATTATCCCTATTAACCTTTTATCCTAATAAATGACCTCTATTCCTTACTATCTATACTCTATAGTAATATCTTCAATAATATGAAGTTTGTCATGTCTTATCTAATTACTTTACCCTAATACTTTTTCAATCTACTTCTTATATACCTCCACATACCATCTACAATCAGCCTCTCTCACTTTCTTATCTTGGCATCAACTGACGTCCTAATCCTAAAATGACTAATAATCTTATTAAATAGAAAAATGAAAAGTCATAAACTAGTATATAAAATTTCTTAGCATGAATAGAGAGTGAAACACATTAGTGATGCATGTGCTTACATATAATAAATAAAACGCATGTGCTTACATATTATAAATAAAGTAATATTAGTGCTTATATATAGAAACACTTCTTCGAGTTTTTTAACTGAATCACAACAATGGCCAAAGAAGGAAAAAATATGGGAAGAATTAAATTGGGTTCAGAGGGACTTGAAGTATCTGTTCAAGGACTTGGTTGTCTGAGTATGTCCGATTTCTACGGGCCGCCTAAACCCGAACCCGATATGATTGAACTAATACACCATGCCATTAACTCCGGCATAACATTTTTCGATACTTCTAATAGTTATGGGCCTTACACTAACGAAATCCTCCTTGGCAAGGTATCAAATTCTTAATTCTTGTAGGATGGTTGTACCTAATCGAACATGAGTAATAAGGTGAAAGTTCAGGTAGCTAGTTAACTAACTGAGCTACTAAAATTCTAATACAGGCTTTGAAGGGAGGAATGAGGGAGCGAGTCGAGTTAGCAACAAAATTTGGTATACATTTTGCAGATGGAAAGAGAGAAGTACGTGGAGAGCCAGCCTATGTAAGGGCAGCATGCGAGGCTAGCTTAAAGAGACTTGATGTTGATTGCATAGACTTGTACTACCAGCACCGGATTGATACACGCGTGCCCATTGAAGTAACGGTTGGTTTCTCTTTTCCACAACTCTGTAAAATGGCTCAATGCTGCATAAAAAAATACACTATCAGCGTGTTTTATGCTTTACAATTCTTGTTTTACTAGGTTGGAGAACTTAAGAAGCTAGTTGAAGAGGGGAAAATAAAATATATAGGTCTATCGGAGGCTTCAGCATCAACAATTAGAAGAGCACATGCTGTTCATCCAATAACAGCAGTACAATTAGAATGGTCTCTATGGTCGAGAGATGTAGAGGAAGAAATAATCCCTACTTGCAGGTTTTTTCTTCTTTTTGTTTATTTTTCGTGTTTGAGGTTTATAGCAATGTGAGATCCTGATCTGTTAACTGTTCAGAGAGCTCGGAATTGGGATTGTAGCATACAGTCCACTAGGCCGGGGCTTTTTGTCATCCGGTCCAAAGCTGGTTGAGGACTTGACAAATGAAGATTTCCGAAAGGTTTAGATTATATTTATTGTTTGTTTTGAGTTCCAACATATTCACATTATGTTTAATTGCAGTGCATTTGACTTGAAATGATCTCCAACTTTGCAGCATCTACCGAGGTTTCAGGGCGAAAATCTTGAGCATAACAAAAAATTTTACGAGAGGATTTGTCAAATGGCAGCTAAGAAGGGATGCACCCCGTCTCAACTCGCGTTGGCCTGGGTGCATCACCAAGGAAACGACGTGTGCCCCATCCCGGGCACCACTAAGATTGAAAACTTCAATCAGAACATTGGAGCTCTGTCCATAAAGCTAACATCAGAAGACATGGCAGAGCTTGAATCTATTGCTTCAGCTAATGCAGTCCAGGGTGATAGGTACGGTTCGGTTGCGCCTACCTACAAAGATTCAGAAACTCCACCCCTTTCAGCATGGAAGGCTACATAAATGATGAGTTGTTCTTGTGTTGTGCAGTGTATGCAATGAGAAAGTTTGTTATTCTTTTTTTCTGTTTCAAAACTATTGTGCCACTTGCTGATGGTTCAAATAATAAAATCAATTCTCTGTTTGTGGACTTTTTTACCTATGGAGTAAAATATTGATACCGATTGGGGTTTGTATTAGTTATTCGACCTATCCGTAACTTACTTCCTACCAAATATCGTATAAGTTATACCAAAATTAATACAAGAATAACTTAAAAAGTATATTAAGTTAGGCAATCAACATGAATCAAATTGTACAAAGTTACGAAAGCAAATTAATATCCACGATTGAAACATATACACTAATTTCAATTTGCACAACATTATAAAAAATGATTTCATGTTCAGTTGTCGACATACATACTAATTCAGATTTGCATCAAGTTACAAAAATAATTTCACATTTAGGATTCGAAAGTACATATTAATTCAAATTTGCACAAAGTTACAAAAGCGATCTTTTGTCCAAAATTTGAACACACACTAATTCCGATTTGCACAAAGTTACAGAAATAATTTCACATGCAGAATTCGAACATACATACTAGTTTAGATTTACACAAAGTTGCAAAAGCGATTTCATATCCATACTAATTCAAACTTGCACAAAGTTACAAAAATGATTCCATATTCGAGATTCAAAGTTCAAACGTACATACTAATTTAAATTTGCACAAAAGTTATAAAAGTTATTTCATATACAAGATTGGAACGAACATACATATTCAAACTCACACAAAGTTACATAAACGATTTCATATCAAGGATTTAATCATACATACTAATTCAAATTTACACAACAAATTTATAAAAACAATTTCATATCCAGGATTCGAACTTTCCGAACGAAAGTACACACTCAGCCACAACTTTGGTGGTTTGTCATTTGTCAATACCTCATCTAATTAACAACCTCTCTATAAATACAATACAATATCCACTTGCTCTATTACGTGCATATTTGCAGAGTAATAAGCTTAAGCTGAATCACAACAATGGCGGCAGAGGGAACAAAAGTGGGAAGAATGAAATTGGGTTCAGAGGGATTTAAAGTATCTGCTCAAGGACTTGGTTGTATGGGTATGTCCGCTTTTTACGGGCCGCCCAAACCCGAACCCGATATGATCCAACTCATCCACCACGCCATTAACTCCGGCGTCACTTTTCTCGATACTTCCGATGTATATGGACCCCACACTAACGAGATCCTACTTGGCAAGGTATCAATTTGTTAATTTCTGTGAGTTTTATGCAGTAGGATGTATGTACCTAATGTTAAATATGCTGTACATTTTTTTTTCTTTTTGGTGATTGGCTTTTCTTGTGCTTGAGCTGAACTGTTTTCTGGATTTCTAAGCATTTATGCATTGATTTTATTGTACCGTATGCCTGTTCTGTTGTACCTTTTGGTTTTGGAGTTTTGGTGTTTGTGCTGGAATAATTGTAACATATGCAAAATGTGCTGGTTCATAAAGCTTAAAAGACTTGTACTTTTTGCACCCACGGGTGTAGTCTAATGGTCAATGAAATGAGTTGAGAACACGAGGTCTCAGGTTCAATCGAGACACCATGGTTATCAATAATATAGAAAGGACTCTACTCTTTGTTTTAGGTTGGGTAGGAGTTGGTGCTATACTTTACATGTTTTAAGTCTCTTGAGTTGGACCTTACCAAGAAATGTAGTTCATGGTTCTTCAAACCTTGTATATTTTCTGGGGTGCTAGCATAAGCGAATTCAAAATTTGAACTTTATGTCCTATCTGTCCTAGCTTTGGTGCATAGAGTTATCTGATACCTGTTGTTGGTGGGAGGTGGTAGGTATCCTGTGGAATTAGTCGAGGTATGCGAAAGCTAGGCCGGACACCACGGTCATGAAACAAAAAAATTTGAACTTTATGGGTTCGCACTCAAATTTTATCATATGCCGTCTAATTTACTGGTTCAAAATCTATCATTTATACTAATTTATTGAGCTTTTTAACGCATATACATGGTCTAAGCCAAAGCTATTGGGTTTAGATGAGTCGATAGGTTCTTTACTAGATCCGCCCTGGGTGTTGGTGGATGGTTTCCGCTGGGTGCTTGGAATTTGAAGGTTCCAATATATGAAATCAGTGCTACTATGCAGATTTTATCCTTGTTATAGCTAGTTCCAACAAATTCATTCTATATTCTCATAGTCTGATTATTTAGATGCTAAAATCTATCGAGGTCAGGATAAGGGCACACGTAGCAAAAATTGAAGTGAAATGATAGAAATAACAGAGAATGGAAAGCTCAGAGACAGAGAGGAAGAGAGGGAGTTGTTTTATTATTGATCCGCTGTCCAGTAAAAAAAAAAACTTTCTTGTCGATACGAAGTCAGCCAATTCTAAGAACAGGAATACTAGTAAATTAAAGAAAGATCTTTTCGGAGTGTAATGTAGTAGTTGCAGCGAGTAATTGATGATTGATGTCCTTGCTTGTAGGGGCGAGGCTCCTTTTACAGGGTAAAGAAGAGGGTCTATATGTAATTCGTTTGTTCTTTTTTCAAATGATGAGAGTCATGGTCAGTTGCTAAGAGCGTGACTCTCGGTTCTTGGGTTGGTTGAGAGTCTCTTGGTCCTCAAGGTTATATGATAATCCATGACCATTGTATTTATGCAGGCTCTGAAGGGCGGGATGAGGGAACGAGTTGAGTTAGCAACAAAATTTGCTGTATGTTTTGCAGATGGAAAAATGCAAGTGCGCGGAGAGCCAGCCTATGTAAGGGCAGCATGCGAGGCTAGCTTAAAGCGACTTGATGTTGACTGCATAGACTTATACTACCAGCACCGGATTGATACACGCGTGCCCATTGAAGTAACGGTTGGTTCTCTATTCCACAACTCTGTAAAATGAATGTTATGAACGTTTCCTAATCATCAATTACAAACACTAAATGGCTTCAATGCTGATCAACATACACAATCATTTTGGAGTTGATCTAGTTGTTGAAAGCCAGTCTCTGTATATGTTTATAGTACAATCGTCGCGATTATAATCCAAATGGCTTTCTACACAGACAAAAATAAGAAGAAGAATTGATCCTCCAGAGATGGGAAGAAGCAATATGAAGTTGAGACAAAATTAGATGCAACTGCACTCTAATTTAGACTTTTCTGACTTCTAGTTTACATCTCTGAGCTTGATGAACCATTTAAAGAATTTAAAATGAGCAGCCGGTACCTCTGATATAATGCATGGGTAACCTTTAGAGAGTATTGGCATAGACCAATACATTTCAGCCGCGCACCAATTAAGTGGAGTGCTTATATTGTTTAATTTTTTCACATCTTTGTTCAAATGGTTAATGATCATCATTTTTTCCCCTTTGAATATCTTGTTTTACTAGGTTGGAGAACTTAAGAAGCTGGTTGAAGAGGGTAAAATTAAATATATAGGTCTATCCGAGGCTTCAGCATCAACAATTAGAAGAGCACATGCTGTTCATCCAATAACAGCGGTACAATTAGAATGGTCTCTATGGTCGAGAGATGTAGAGGAAGAAATAGTCCCTACTTGCAGGTACTTTCTTCTTTCTGTTAATTTTTCGTGTTTGGCTCTATAGCAATTCGAGCTCCTGATGTACGCCTATGTGTGAACTGTTTAGAGAACTTGGAATCGGGATTGTAGCATACAGTCCACTAGGGCGTGGATTTTTGTCATCCGGACCAAAGCTTCTTGAGGACTGCTCAAATGAAGATTTCCGAAAGGTTAGCTTGTGTTTATTGTTCGTCTTGGAGTTCCAGCATATTCATATCATGTTTAATTTCAGTGCGCATTTGGGTTGTTAGTGTAATATGGGGCATGGTTTGATCTTCAATTTTGCAGTATCTACCGAGGTTCCAGGGCGAGAATCTTGAGCATAACAAAAAACTGTATGAGAGGATTTGTGAAATGGCAGCTAAGAAGGGATGCACCCCGTCTCAACTCGCGTTGGCCTGGGTACATCACCAAGGAAACGACGTGTGTCCCATCCCGGGCACCACTAAGATTGAAAACTTCAATCAGAACATTGGAGCTCTGTCCATAAAGCTAACATCAGAAGACATGGCAGAGCTTGAATCCATTGCTTCAGCTAATGCAGTCCAGGGTGATAGGTACGGTTCGGCTGCGGCTACCTACAAAGATTCAGAAACTCCACCCCTTTCAGCATGGAAGGCTACATAAATGATGAGTTATTCTTGTGTTGTGAAATGTATCGAATGAGAAACTTTATTTTTTTTCTGTTTCAAAACTATTGTGCTACTTGCTGTTGTTTCAAATAATAAATTATGTGTCCAAACATAATTTGAACTTGCAACTTTTAAGTTTGAACATGCTTGCCATCTGATCAATCCCTCTCATCCAATGCAACTTGATTCTTTTTTTTTTTTTAAAAAAAATATTTTCAAATGATATGATATATAAATACATTCAAACTTAACCTCAAATAGCAGGTAAGCACTCCGACTTTGAGAATGTACATATAAACCACCTTAATCTGGTCTAAATGACAATTTGGATACGACGGTAACATGACACATAAATTTTGGTATTTAGATGATTATTTTGTAATTTGAAGTGTTTAATTGACATGAAGACGAATTAAAGGTATTTAGATGTGCAGTGATAAATTGACTATTTACTTACCAGCCGCCGCGCATAGTTATAAACCACAGTCCTTCACATTTAGCAGAGTGAAACGACAACGATGGCGACGTTAGGATCAAAAGTGGGAAGAATGAAATTGGGTTCAGAGGGGCTTGAAGTATCTGCTCAAGGACTTGGTTGTATGGGTATGTCCGCTTTTTACGGGCCGCCCAAACCCGAACCCGATATGATCGAACTAATCCACCATGCCATTAACTCCGGCGTCACTCTTCTTGATACCTCCGATGTATATGGGCCTTACACCAATGAAATCCTCATTGGTAATGTATGATATTCAACTTCTTTCCCCCAAATGCTTAATTTTTTTTTTTTGTTGATGAATTCCATTCTTTGGGTTTATGCATTAGGATGATTGTACGTAATGCTGTAATTGTTGTACCTTTATTGGTTTTGGTAAAAGTATGTGATTGCTACTCGTCGTCCCAAAATGAAATTGTTACTAATAAAGCTAAAAAGGTAACTATTTGTTTCAATTTGTTTGTCTTACTTTTCTTGTTAATCCGTTTAAAAATTGCCTATATGTTTAAGATCACACAATTGAAGAACATTTTGATACATTCTACGTATCTTTAGTTTAACACTATAAGATTTAAAAGTCTTTCTTTATTCTCTTAAATTTCATGTAAGTGAAAACCAGGCAGACAAATTGAAATGAAGGGAGTATCATTTTTGGAACGGACTAAAAAAAAGAGTGTTACATTACGGGACGGAGGTAGTAAGTAGTAGTGCTAATTACTGGTGTTTGAGCTGGAATACTTTTTTGTTTGTTTACATATGCAGAATATGATTGTTCTCAGAGCTTAAAGTCTTGCACTTTTCTTTTTTGGGTTGGCGGCGGGGTTGTTATGAGACTTTGAGGTACCATTACATGTTTTCACCTTACAATGTGCTACGTTTCAGACTTTCAGATGCTTAAGCCTCACGAGTTGTACCTTAAGAAGAAGAATTGTTCATAATTCTTCAAACCTGTATCCTCGTGCGCGATTTCTAATTTTACTATTTGAGATTATTTGTTTTTTTTTCCTGCAAAGTCGTTGTTTTGGAATGTTGTTTTCTTAATATGAAGTACACAGAAACAAAAGTGTAGTGAACTTGTATTTTCTTATAGTAGTGTTCAAGTTAGCTTCTGTGCACCTTGATTATTTCACCGTGTAGTTGCTAGCTTCCACTAGCACAAATATTGAGTAACTTTACAAACCAAGGCTTAGACAGGTGAAATGAAATCATCTTGTATTTTATTTTTGTCTCCGCTGAGATTTGAATTGAACTTTTGAAAGTTTGCATCGACTTCATCAACCATAAACCACACTCTTAAGCTTATTCATTCATCGCATAAGCAACTGAGAAATTTTAACCATTTTGCAATAATTGTTGCTTGATGTTCTGATAATTATGTATCTATGCAGGCTTTGAAGGGAGGGATGAGAGAACGAGCTGTATTAGCAACAAAATTTGGTATTGTTTTAGGAGATGAAAAGAAAGCAGAAGGAAAGAGAGAAGTGCATGGAAATCCAGCCTATGTAAGGTCAGCGTGCGAGGCTAGTTTAAAGCGACTTGATGTTGACTGTATAGACTTGTACTATCAGCATCGAATTGATACACGTGTTCCAATTGAAGTCACGGTTAGTTCTCTTTTTCCATTTATGATCTTTGTAGTTACTGATTATTTATTCAGGAAAATGATGTAGTATTTGATCTTACTCGGAGGATGTACTGCTGAGGAAGTAGTGCTGCTAAAATCAAACAAAATAATTACTGTACAGTAGTTATATTATATCTACAAATGCTGGACTGTAATACGAACTTCTGGCTAGTATTCGAGTAAATGTTTTACTTAATATCTCAGTGCAATATTTCGGAATTGATCTTAGCTGTTGTTAGCCACACTCTTTATATTGCTTAGACCAAATCATTGCCCTTATTGTCCAAATCAGCAAAACAATTCACTGTCTTTCTGCTTTAATAAAAAGGAAAGCAACAACAAAAGAAATGATCATCCGGAGACAGGAATCAAACAATAGGAAGATGAACGGAAAAATAGATGTAACTGCTCTCTTTTTTAGACTATTGTCAACATTTCTTATTCCCTTGAGATTCCTGCTTTACTAGGTTGGAGAACTTAAGAAGCTGGTCGAAGAAGGTAAGATAAAATATATAGGTCTATCCGAGGCTTCAGCATCAACAATTAGAAGAGCACATGCTGTTCATCCAATAACAGCAGTACAATTAGAATGGTCTCTATGGTCGAGAGATGTAGAGGAAGAAATAATCCCTACTTGCAGGTTTAATCTTCTTTCTGTTAGTTTTCGTGTTTGGGGTCTATAGCAATGTGAGATTCTGATGTTCGCCTATCTGTTAACCATTCAGAGAACTCGGAATTGGGATTGTGGCATACAGTCCACTAGGACGGGGCTTTTTGTCTTCCGGTCCAAAGCTGCTTGAGGATTTGTCAAATGAAGACTACCGAAAGGTTTGCTTTGTTGTTTCATATTTCAAACATATTGCTATCATGTTTAATTGCATTGATGTATTTCTGTTGCGAGTATATTTACTTGTTTTAGGGAAGAAAGAGTTTCGAATAATAAGCTTTGATCTGGATGACATTACTAGGAACAAAAGCTTTCAATAGTTTGTATCAAAAGTCATGAAGTATGAACTTTACATTATCCCTTATATATTGCCATTTGCTTAATTGGTATACAATGCTCTCCTTCGTGATGTTTAGTGTTACTATTTGTTTACCTCTATTTTCTACGCGATATCGTGGGATAGTTAAGTCATGTCTTCAACCCATTGGACTTAAAATTGATCCTCAATTTTGCAGCATCTGCCAAGGTTCCAGGCTGAGAATCTTGAGCATAACAAAAAGTTGTATGAACGGATTTGTCAAATGGCAGCTAAGAAGGGATGCACCCCTTCTCAACTAGCGTTGGCCTGGGTACATCACCAAGGAAACGACGTGTGTCCCATTCCTGGCACCACTAAGATTGAGAACTTCAACCAGAACATTGGAGCTCTGTCCGTAAAGTTAACATCAGAAGACATGGCAGAACTTGAATCCATTGCCTCAGCTAACGCAGTCCAGGGTGATCGATATATACCTGGTATGAGTACTTTCAAAAATTCAGAAACGCCGCCCCTTTCAGCATGGAAGGCTACATGATGTTGCAGTTGCTTGAGTTGTTCTTGTGTTTGTGCATAATATGCACTGAGAAAGTATATTTCCCTGTTTCAAAATTCAAACTATAGTGCCATTTGCTTATGGTTCAAATAATAAATTTCATGTTTATTGTTTGTAGACAGTGGCGGAGCCACCAAGATGAACCCCTTCGATGGAAAATTATATTATTTTTACATGGTTAAAATAATTTTTTAGGTATATATAGTAGATGTCGAACCCCCTTCGAGTACTTCATGTGTTTATTTTTTCAGATTTTGAACCCTCTTATTGAAAATTTTGGCTCCGCCACTGTTTGTAGACTTTTACCTATGGAGTAAAATACTGATATTTATTCCTCCACTGCCTTACAAAATATGTATAATTCAATCTTTTTCCTTAATTGGACAGAGTCGAGAAGTATTTTTCAAATCATGATAGTGTCCAGGCAAACTTCCGTTCTTCGATTATTTTCACTCATTTAGCTAGTTTAGCTATAGACATTATTTTTAGCATGTTTAGCTTCCAAAATTGCTGAAGTCCTGCGTTACGATATTATCACAAAAGACATCTATAAAGTTGCATAAATAATTTTTCGAAACAAGCTTGAAATAATACAATATGATGCATTTTTCGAAAAAAAGTTATTAATGGCAATAAAATGTTCATACAACCCCTATGGTCCTCTTTTTAATCAATAATGACGTATGTGCTTACATATTCTTTGTCACAATCCATAATCGGTGTATAAAATATTACTCCGATCCCGCTCCTTTAATATTTAATAAAAAAGTATTCATCTCTATAATTAAAGCTATATACATTATTAGTGTTAAACTTTTGTACTATCAAGTTATAAATACTAAGTATAGATTTATATATGTCGTGTTATTAGTATTTAGACTTTATATTTATATATAAAAAAATATTTAAAATGTACAATAATCTATTCAAGATTAGTGTCAAGAATTCATAATTACTTTTTTTAACTCTCTGCGAATTTAGTAATTTTTTTTTAATTATTATTGTATTTGTATTTAAAGATTAATTTATATATATATAAATATGTAATTATGAACCCAATAATCATGACCATTATGCATTGCACACTTTCACAATGTTACAAAATTAGATCCATCCGAACTTATTACTTTCCATGTAAATCATATATTTATCTATAAATATTCACTAAAATATACTTTATTTCATACTAAAAGATCGTTTAGTATGATAGATTAAAAAAATTAACTCTGAAATAATTTTTGAGTATCCTTTATACTCATAAAATTCAAATCCCGAACTTAGGTGCATACGTATGCCTTGTAAAGTTCATCATGAATGACAATTAACACAACGAGCCGCCAGATACAGTCCTTCAATGTCAGCTATAAATAAATCATAAATTTCTTCACTATCTCTCATAATAAAAATCATTATTAGCTAAATGGAGAAAAAGGGAACAAAAATGAGAAAAATCAAATTGGGCTCAGTTGGGCTTGAAGTATCTGCTCAAGGGCTTGGTTGTATGGGTATGTCCGCTAATTTTTATGGGCTACCCAAACCCGAACCCGAAATGATCAAAGTGATCCACCATGCCATTAACTCCGGCGTCACCCTTCTTGATACTGCCGATATCTATGGACCCAACACTAATGAAATACTCATCGGCAAGGTAATATTACTCTCCGCGTTTTAATTTGTTTGTTTGATTTTGATTAGATACGAAGTTTAAGAAAGTAAAAAAAAGTTGAATCTCGTGATTTTAAACTAAAGAATGTGTTTTAAAGTTATAAATTGAAACGGAGAGAACAATTAAATGTTTATTTTTTCATTTTTTTTTAAATTTTATGCACTAGTATGGTTGTACGTAATGCATTAACTGTTGTACCTTTTGGTTTTGGGTTTTTGGTAGGAGTGTGGTTTGTTACTTGCTAATTACTGGTGTTTGAGCTGGAATAGTTTTTTTTTTACTTATGCAATATATGATTGTTCTTAGTGCTTAAAGTCTTGTACTTTACGTTTTGGGGGTTGGCATGATGCATTATATTTTGTTGTTTTCACCTGATAATCAGTGGTTGGTGGATATATATATATATAGTGAACTTGTATTTCCAATGTACTCTAGTTGTATTTTTTTCTAGTGACAATAGTGTCTAGATCAGCTTCCGTGCACCTTGACTATTTCACCTAGATACCTGTTATCTTCCACCAGCATAGGTATCTTGTAACTTTACTCACTAAGACTTAGACATATGGAAATAAGCTACATCGTATTTTTGTCTCTGTTAAGATTTGAACTGTAGTTTCCAAGGTTTGCATCAACTTCGTGAACTACTTAACAATGCCCTTCGTCTCTGATAATGTAGGCTTTGAAGGGAGGGATGAGAGAGCGAGTTGTGTTAGCAACAAAATTTGGTGTTGTTTTAGCATCAGATGATAAGAGAGCAGAGGGAAACAGAGAAGTGCATGGTGATCCAGCCTATGTGAGGGCAGCGTGCGAGGCTAGCTTAAAGCGACTTGATGTTGACTGCATAGACTTGTACTATCAGCACCGAATTGATACGCGTGTGCCCATTGAAATCACGGTTGGTCTTCTTTCTCTTCAATTTATAACTCTATAAAATGCAGGCTTTAAAATGATCAACATTTCTTGTTCCTTTGAACTCTGTTTTACTAGATTCGAGAACTTAAGAAACTGGTAGAAGAGGGTAAAATAAAGCACATAGGTTTATCTGAAGCATCAGCGTCAACAATTAGAAGGGCGCATGCAGTTCATCCAATAACAGCAGTCGAGTTAGAATGGTCTCTGTGGTCGAGAGACGTGGAGGAAGAAATAGTTCCTACCTGCAGGTATATTTACTTCTTTTCTGTTGTTTTTTCATGTTAGTGCGCGGTCTATAACAATGTGAGATCTTGATGTTCATCTGCTAGGGAACTTGGAATTGGAATTGTGGCTTACAGTCCACTAGGACGGGGCTTTTTGTCATCAGGTCCGAAGCTGCTTGAGGATATGGAAAATGAAGACTACCGAAAGGTTTGCTTTGTATTTATTGTTGTTTTGAGTTTCAAACTTATTAGATTTGCTTGTATTTGTGTATGGTTTTGGATTTCAAACATATAGATATCATGTTTCATTGTTGTGTATTTATATCGCGAGTATATTTCTGTCCTTAAATGTATATAAGGAGCATGGTAGTTAGTTAATGCATACATATTGCCTTTTGACCTTGTTGATTGAGAGTCGTATTTGTGGCTACTGATATTGAATGAACTTAACATTTGTGCTACTCTGTATACGATGTACTAAAGTCGAAAAATACATGTTTGACTCAAATAGATGTTCAATTTTTGCAGCATCTACCAAGGTTCCAGGCTGAGAATCTTGAGCAGAACAAAATCTTGTACGAGCGGATTTGTGAAATGGCTGCAAAGAAGGGATGTACCCCTTCTCAACTGGCGTTGGCCTGGGTACATCACCAAGGAAACGACGTGTGTCCCATCCCAGGCACCACTAAGATTGAAAATTTCAACCAGAACATTGAAGCTTTGTCCATAAAGTTAACATCAGAAGATATGGAAGAGCTTGAATCCATTGTTTCAGCTAATGCAGTCCAGGGTGATCGGTATATTCCTGGTATGAGTACTCATAAGAATTCAGAAACTCCGCCCCTTTCATCGTGGAAGGCTACAGAATGATGCAATCGCTTAACTAGTGTCTCAGAGTATGTAATTAGTGTGTGTGTGTGTGTGTTAAGTCGAGCTAAGTTTTTTCTGTATTTTGCGCGCTGTAATATAGAGTATATTTTTCGATTTCAGTCTATCGTGCTACTTACGATGTTATAATGGTATAAACAATAAACTTGTGACTCTCTTTTACAATTTTTTTGAAATGATTCTATTTGGTGTTGGCCGAAGAACATGCCCTGGATTTCCATTGGCATTGAAATTGATGCCAGTAATGTTGGAAACTTGAGGCATGCATTGAGCCAAAATACTTGGACATGGAGGAGAAGTTTGGTGCCATCTTAGCCAAAGCTCATCCTTTGAAAACTATCTCATCTCCTCTTTGATATTTTACTTGATCGATAAATATTTATCTAATATTGATTTTCTAATTATATCACTTAACATAATTACCCGCCACCATCATCAATAACCTTTTGTCATATATAATAAATCAAAATCATAGCTCAAAGGTGTTTGCAACATGTTCATACCTTATTTGAAATAAAATGGTTTCATATTCTTGATTGATCGATTATTTTTCTCTCCATATTGTTGGGCTATTGCCCGTGTTCCAGCCAAAGGCCCATGGCCTAATCCTACTTGAAAAAGGATTGGAATTATTCTCTTTATTTGGTTTCCAATTCTATTAGGAAAAGGATTGGAATAGTAATCCTATTTGGAGTTGGTTTTGGCTTTGTAAGGAAAAGCACAACTCTATAAATAGAGGATGGTCTTGAGAGAATAATTAAGATTGCTCATTAATATTGTCTTTGAAAGACATTAGGACATAAGAGAGGTTTTTGAGAGAGCTTTCAACAAGAGATAAGAGAGAAGAAAAAGGGTTCTTTTGCTGCAGTCCTATATTCCGACCAGCAACCTTCAGATCGTGTTTTCCGATTAACTAACCGTTGGATCGGGCTGAAATTTGTACTGAGTGTTCCTGACATCTTGGTGGTTGATTTGAACGGTGGAGATCGGATTCGGAAGTCAGCAAGATCCTGTTTTAAGTCCCGAACAGCAGCTGGGTTTGGGTGGTGTTTCTTTCTATTTATCTTTTGTTGGTGTAGCTATTGTTTGTTCTCTTTTGGCACTTGTTGTGTAGCCATTAGAAGAATAATTGTAACTCTCTTATTGTTATAGTGAAGCAATTCGGATCTTGTCGATCCCGTGGTGGTTACCTTCGTTTTGAAGGATTTTTCCACGTTAAACTTGGTGTTCTTTATTTTAGATTTTCGTTTTTCATCTTTTCGTCACAACACATATGTATATCTATTTCCAATTTCGAATGGTCACAAAAGTAGCATATTCTAAATTGAGTGACCATTCGAAATATTATCATTAGTGTTTTAAAAGTAAAATTTTGCGACGTATTTATAAAAAAAATGTTACGCAAAGTATATAATTACTTTCACAGTGTTACCAAATAGGAAAGATGCGATACTAATACTTGTTATTTGAATTATTCTCAAACTTCTTTATCTCTATAGATTAAAAATTATTATGTATCATTCAATTATTCAAAAATTATGAGGGTCAACAATCTTAACTAAAGATTTTAACACATAATTTGTGTAAGATATGTTAGGCGAGCCTCGAGCCTCGAGCGTTGGATGTGCTTAGGGCATACAGTCGGACGTTTAAGGCGTAAGTCTTATAGAACTAAGCCCCACACTTGAGTCTCGAGGCGTTTTGCTAAAGTCCCACCCTAGGGCGATTCCCAAGGCAAGTCCCAACAGAGCTTTTTAAAACACTGATTATCACATTCCACTTCCCCCCTCCCCCAGCCAAACTACCCTTATCTACACTAAAACATAAACTACCCTTATCTACACTAAAACATAGTTATTCCCCCTCCTCCCCTAAGACCAAAAGTTCCTTAAAAGTTAGGCCGCAGTAATTACTCTACACATATGAAAAGCAATAATAGGACCAAAAGAGTTCCTCAAAAGTTAGGCCGCAATAATTACTCTACACATTTTATTTTACTTTACTACTCCTTTATTTGTCAAATTTTAACTTACCTTTGTTAAGAAAATAATGATTGGTATAGTGAGTATGTCATTTTATCTCTATTAATTGGTAGAGTCTTAAATATATTTTCTCACTACACTTCAAAAACAGTAATTCAATATTCATAAATTGAGGGTATAATAGGTAAAAGTAATTGTCCTTCCTTAATTTGAAACATAGGAAGTAATATAAAAATTATGTAAAAAGTATTATAAATGACAATAATTAACAACTTAAAATATTTAAAACCATATAAAAATTGGTAGAGGTTGAAACTTTCTAACACATCAATAATATCAAAGTTGGAAGGAAGAGAGTGATAAGAGATAATGGATTACTATACACTTGTGATGGGATCAAGTTTTGCCTTGATAAGTTTTGTTTATATTATAGCAAAGCTATGTAGCAAAGGAAGCAAAAAAGTTCCACCAGGGCCATCACCATGGACAATTATTGGAAATCTTCACTTGTTAGTTACAAAACCCCATGTATCACTAGCCAATCTTGCAAAAAAATATGGTCCAATTATGAGTTTAAAGTTAGGACAAATAACATTAGTGGTCATTTCTTCATCAGCTATGGCAAAACAAGACTTTGCCTTTTCTTCTAGATTTATCCCTAATGCCCTTCAAGCACAAAACGATTGCAAATTTTCTATGTCATGGCTTCCTGTTTGTCCTCAATGGCGAATGCTTCGGAGAATATTGAACATAAATATCTTCTCTACCAATAGGCTTGATGCAAATCAACATCTAAGGTCTCAAAAGGTGAATGAATTGATTGCTTATTGTGAAAAATGTTGTCAACAAGGTGAAGCTGTGGATGTTGGTCAAATTGTTTTCAAGACTAATCTCAATTTAGCGTCAAACACCCTTTTCTCCAAGGATTTGGTTCATCTTTATTCGGATTCAAAGGTATAATTGAATAACATGATTGTTTAATAACGTATAATTAGCTGGGTGAGAAATTAATATATTACTTTTAAAAGTTGAAGGTTGAATTGAAGGACGTGATCTGGGGCATCGTTGATGTTGCTGGGAAGATCAACCTAGTGGATTTTTTCCCTTTACTTGAAAAGAATAAGGCATCGCACAAACATCCTTTTTGGTAAGTTGTTTAAACTCTTTGTTGATATGATCAATGAGCGGTTGGAAGAAAAGAGCGAAAAAAGTGATATTTTACAAGTGCTTCTCAACCACAGTGCAGAAAATCCCCAAGAGATGGATCAAAATTATGTGAATTCCATGCTCCTGGTTCGTTCTCTTCTCTTCTCTTTTGATGCATGGTTAAGAAGACATGATGTGCTACTTTTTTAAGTTTATTTGAGAGAATTACCAAATTTAATTTACAGGACATATTTATTGGTGGAATCGATACAATTACAAGCACGTTAGAATGGGCAATGGCAGAAATACTTAGACAACCAGAGATTATGAAGAAAGTCCAAGCTGAACTTGCACAAGTCGTTGGAAAAGGAAAACCAATAGAAGAGGCTGATGTATCCAGACTCCCTTACTTGCAATTTATCATCAAAGAAACATTAAGACTTCACCCACCAGCTCCATTCTTAATCCCCCGCAGGGTGGACCAAGATGTTGAATTGTGTGATTATATCATTCCAAAGGGTTCACTAGTACTAGTCAATGCGTGGGCAATTGGTCGTGATTCTTCTTTCTGGGAAGACGCTTTAGTGTTCAAACCTGAGAGATTCCGGAGTTTAGAATTGAATATGCGTGGAAAAGATTTTGAATTGATTCCATTTGGTGCTGGCAGAAGAACATGCCCTGGATTTCCATTGGCATTGAGATTGATGCCAGCAATATTGGGCTCTGTGGCGGAGGACGGGGTGGCCTAGGCGGGGGTGATCTTGTTTGGGGGGAGGGGTGGCTGGCGGGCGGGCGGGGAGAGGGGGGGTGACGTGAAAAAAAAATTGAAATATTTTTTAAAATTTGAAACATTTTTCAAAAAATATTTTTTTTGTTTGGGGTGGCGGAGGTCGGGAGAGGGGGGCTAGTTTGGTGGTAGGGATAAAATATATTTGAAATTTTAAAAATAAGTACTTTAAATTTTTTTTTTTTTGAATGGGTAGGGTCGAGTATGGGGTATGGGTAGGGTAAACAAAAAAATTAAAGTATGAAATAAAGGTTTGGAAATTGTTTTTCCTAATTTTGAAAGGGAAGTCATTTACCTTAAATTTGAGTAAAATGAATTGATTTGAAAAATATTTTCCAAACATTTAAGTCAACCAATCATGAAAAAATTAGAAAACATCCGTACCAAACACACCCTAAATGAATCATTAATTTCTATAAAAGGTCAAAATGGGGGGCTAGGATGTCAAAATCACATTCAACTCTACATTTGAATCCAAAAAAGGGGTCATTCATGTTGATATTAACACCAAAAATTCAAATCATTTGTATCTACCGTTAATTGAAATAAAAAATAATAAACTGTTATATCAATATTGTAATCAGAGATGACAAAATTAATCCATGAAAATATAAATCATTCATAGACACCTTCTTGTCCTTAATATGTTATATAAAAGTGAAAATTACAAAAATATACACCTTAAGACTTTTATTAACAAAATATCAATATATTTGTTTTATTAGGAAAATATATTTTTTGAGTGGTTTAGAGTCGCCACTTAATTTTTAAGAAAAAATTAAGAAAACTATTGTTTTCAAAAGACTGAAACAGTAAATCTATTGAAAACTTTTAAGGGGGTTCGAGGTTCCTATTAATATTCTAGGAAGGTTTTTAAAGCACCTGGAATATCCGCTAATGCGGTTATCCGACAATTAATTATTTGGCTAAAATAATTTTAACTTAGCTTAACTTTGTAAAAAAAAATTGAATTATTTTATAGTTAGAACTATTTTTAAAAGGGAAAAGGGGAAATATTGAAATATTATCTAAGTGAAATATTTTGTGAATTTATTTATTTATTTTCTTTTACGTTAAGTAGAGATGAACAATTTAGTTTAAGTAATTAATAAAAAAAATTGGTGTCTTTTGGGGATTTGAATTCTTTTAAAAACCTTAAGATTAATAGCAAATAATAACGAGCAAACAAATATAAAAAAAACAAAGAGAGAAAGGAACTTGGGCCCAAATCCGGTTTTCCTGTCCGCCTGGGCCGGCACTTGGGCCCATTTTCATATTGGGCCTTCGGCCCATTTGAGCCACCTGCACCTGTCCTACACTAACGTTAAAGAAATATTTTTTTTCTTTGGGTTTTAGGCCCAATTTTTCACCTGTCTTAAGCTTCTAACAAAATAAGAATAGCAACTAAATGGGCTTAGGCCCCAATAGATAACAAAATACAAATTTGGAATTAAAAGTGGGCCTTTGGCCCAATCTTTCAATTCTCTAATCTGCTCCAATATTTTCCTCGACTCCGGGACCTGTACGCCTTAGTCTGTTGGGACTTGAATTTTTAAATACGACTCGAGGGAAATGCGATTTTGGGCCTCCATGGCCCATGGGAATGGAAAGAGGGGCACTAGAGCTCCATGAGCTCATTCAATATCACATGAAACAAGAAAAGGAAGAAAAAGGATTAATATCCATACTAATAACTATAAAACTCACAAATAAGGCAAGATTATTCAATAAGAGGAATGACACACTTGATGGCATGGCAACAACACATTTTGACAGTAATCTTTATATATATTCCACATATGTTCATGTTCACAAATTAGAAGCTAGCCAATCGAACCTTCTCTTTTCCTCTTTTAAAGACACAATTCCCGGGGATAAGCATAAGCAAATTAAGATAATTAAGCAGAACAAATTCAAACAATTTAAGTTGACTTTGCAGATGCTTTCCGAGATAAAATGCGACACCAAACTAAAGGTGTTTAACTCGATCCCTAAAAAATGATAGGCCGTGGATTGCTACAATAAACAGAGAGAAAGCCATATTGCTTAATACTTAAGGAGACATACTGAGAGGAGAAAAAAAATAAAATAATAAAATAAAATAAAAATAAAAATTGAATGGACAACTACACATTCCTAACTCCACATGCTCAACTATCAAAATGCTAAGACAATAGTTAAAAAATAAAATGAAATAAAAAAAAGCAAACATGCTAAGGTGGAAGTAAAGTACATACAGGTTCAAATCAAATAAAATTCAATTATGCAGATTTGATATAAAGTAACGGCAAATAATTCGGCTACTATTTAAAGCATGGATATAAGAGCATATGTATAACCGGTTGTTTCAATACCAATTTAATCATATCAAACAGATATCAAGAAAATAAAAATAAAAATAAATAAAAATAAAATAAAAAATAGAAAATACATATATGTGTGTGTATATATATATATATATATATATATATATATATATATATATATATATATATATATAATAAAAATAAAATAAAATAAAAAAAATAAAATATATATATATATATATATATATATATATATATAACCTACCAACAACTATACCAGATTAAAAGAAGCTTAAAAGGGAATATAGGCAATACGATGAGATCAAGCAATGATAGTGACCAACAGAGACACAAACTTCAGCACATCAAGTAAATATATAATAGGAGAAAGAAAAAGATTTAACTCCTTTCTTGAATTAATTAGCCGGCAACAACCTCAAGCAAATGCTAAAGTGACCACAAAGATAAAACTAATCAATCAAGAAAACATGTTTACTACTAGTAAACTAGCTACTGTTTTGGCACTAAGATAAAATCCCACAACAAAACATATACTACACTACCAATGAAGAAGAATAACTATGAGCAAGCTAGCAAATGATACCTACAGTCGAAAAACAAAATCCTTAAATTCATTTTGCATTATATGGAGCACCATTGTTGGACATTTTAGAGAAATAAAACTCTATTCTAACTTACTATGCTACATGATAAAAAAAAAGAAAAGAAGAGTTCATCAAGCATCAAGACCAAATTGTTTCAGAAGCGAAAGGATAAAACAAGGTATTAGTAGCTAAGCAAATAGGAACATATATCACCATACTTTTGTCAAAAAAAAAAAGCTTAAGCTATATCTCTTAAATGGCTAACCAGATTTACAGTGCTCCAAAAAGTTAATGCAAGATAAGAACAGCGATAGGCAACATAATCAGCTATAAATAAATAGATCGAAACAACTTGAATTCCTATCATTCAATTAACTCAACAGTTATCATACCAAGATATGAACTGAAATCGGGGGGTTACCTTTCGAGGTGCAGCAAACAGGACAACGAGCAGAGGACAATGATTTTTCCACCAACGACTCCGGAGAACTCCGAAGATTTCGGCAAAATTCCCAGCAACCAAAGAGAGACGCTAAGACGAATATACTTGGTATATGTTTTTTGTATGACCTTTGAGACTTGCCACTTTTATCTCTATCAACTTTTATATGTATTGATGAAAAGTGACCAAAAGTTCTTCACTAAAGAATCGCTTCAAATCTCTTATGTAGAAATTTTGGTTCTAAAAAACAACACTCTTTTTGAGCCTCAATTTTCTAATCGAAAAAAAATAAAAATCCCCCCCCTCTCAACTGAAAAAAAAGAGAATATATAGAAGGATATAAGGTTCGATTTTGAGGGGGAAAGGGCTGAAAATCGGATCAAGGGGTCATTTGGACTGTTGTAATCATTGTATTGTTTGGATTGTTATATTGTATTGTTACTGATTTGCTTGGGCCGGGTAAAGGGGGAAATTGGGCTGAGGGAATATTGTATGTTGGGATGAGAGGAAAGAGAGGTGTGTTGGGCTGATTGTGTGGGTTGTAATGGTGGGCTGAAAATGTAATAAAAAATAAAGGCCCCTTGGTGATTATTTAAATAAGCTAGAGGTAAGGTTAGAGAATGGTTAAAATTGTAATGTCAAGAAAAGGGCTAAATGGATTACGATTATAACCATCTAGAGTTAAAACTTAGCCAAATTGAGATAATTGGTGAATTCGGTCAAAAGCTAAATAAGATGGATTTATAAAAATTAATTAATGAGCTTCTTAATCTTAACGAAATGAAATAATTAATTTAATCGCAAACCAATGATTTAAAATTATGACCATAACTTGAACTAAACTAATTTTGTAAAATACTTACTAAAATTAAACTCTTTTTGGGATGATTTTCGAACATTCATAAAATATACTAATTAGACACATAATTATATAATAATTAACTTAATTATAAACTAATTAACTCAAAATATAAGTTATTAATTAATTTAAACCAAATAGCCAAATATTTAAATAAAACTAAAATCCTTTTGAGACAATTTTTGAACATTCGTAAAATATACTAATTAGACACATAATTATATAATAATTAACTTAATTATAAACTAACTAATTAACTCAAAATTGTAAACTATTAGATAACTAAGCAAACTAACCAAATATCTAATTAAACAAATCTTTTTGAGACGATTTTCCAATATTTATAAAATACACTAATTATATACATAATTGTATAAAAGACATATTATTATTTAAAAATTATAACAAGTGACAAACTATTTGAAACAACTTGCAAATTATTCTATTATATTTTTTCTTTTTTTCGAAATTTCTAAAATTAATTATTCTAAATCATTCTAAAATTAATTATTCTAATTTTCTCAGGTGAATCAAGTGGTCCGAACTCTCGCGGGACTTGATTATGACGTCATCTACATACACCTCGATCTCCTTGTGAATCATATCGTGAAAAATGGTTGTCATGGCCCTCATATAAGTAGCACCGGCATTCTTGAGGCCAAAAGGCATCACCCGATAATGATATACGCCCCAAGGCGTGATGAAAGCTGTCTTTTCTGCATCTTCTTCGTCCATCAGGATCTGGTGGTAACCCGCATAACAATCCACAAATGACTGCATCTCATGCCTAGCACAGTTATCAATGAGAATGTGAATATTTGGTAATGGAAAATTATCTTTTTGGCTAGCTTTGTTGAGATCTCTGTAATCGACGCAAATTCTTATTTTTCCGTCTTTCTTGGCAACCGGAACAACATTAGCTAACCAAGTCGGATATTGCGTCACTTCCACTACTTGGGACTCGATCTGCTTTGTAATCTCCTTTTTGATCTTCAAACTCAACTCAGGCTTGAACTTCCGAGTCTTTTGTTTTACTGGACTGAAATCTGGGTTGATCGGCAACTTGTGGGACACCATATTTGTGCTCAGCCCTGGCATGTCTTTATAAGACCAGGCAAATACATCAATGTACTCCCTAAGCAAGCGAACCAGGTCTCTTCTTTGAGCTTCCGTCAAATGGACACTGATTCTTACTTCTTTAACACATTTATCGTCTCCGAGATTCACAGTTTCGGTTTCTTCCAAATTTGGCTTATGTTGATTTTCAAATTGTCGAAACTCTTCAGCAACATGTTCGGGAACCTCATTTTCTTCTTCATATTCCTCACATTCATCATCACCTGCCTCATATTGTTCACTCGGTTCATGACATGACATGACATTGACAGGTTTTAAATTAATATTACTGAAATCATAAACAAACAAAGTTAGGAAAGTAAAATATAAACAGATAAGTAAACAAGCAAATTTGATAAAAGAGGCTTTTCATTTAAATTGAAAGACAAGCACAAACTTTAGCCATGACCGAGGGCCATTTTTCCTTTTGAAACATCACAAGGGAATTTAAAAACTTCAAACAAATAAAATTGCATAAAGGGTGGGTCTCGGGCCTCTTCCGGACTACCACCGATTTTAAAACAAACAAAGACACATGTCTTTTCTACCCAGATGAGCGGGAAATCAGGAGTGGTGTGGAGGTCCAGTTCTGCAATCGCTCCTCAGGCTCTGCATCACGGATGCCTGATGTCCCAGCCTCTTCCTCAATGACCGCATCAATCTCCTCAAAAAGGCCACAGATTCCTTCCCCGAGACCATCATCATTGACATATCCTCGCACCGGGAATGACTGGTACAGATGAGGAATTGGCATGGCCAATGCTTGATCAACATTCTTGTTCTTCATCTCTGCTTCGTCATCTGTTGGGACATATCCCAAACCAAACTTTGCTCCTTTGGTGGGAATTTGGATAGACTCGACGATTTCTTGGAAATGCTTCCCCAACCCAAAACCTGGTTCGAAACCATTCTGGAGCATAACAGCAGCAATCATCTTGTACACGGCAAGCATAAGAGGTTGCGGAGCCAAATCATCACCGGTGGCATTTACCAGCTCCACCGAGTAGAAATCACAACCTCGAGAAACCTCGTGAACGACCGACGCATACCCATCGGAATGACTCCCCTCACCATGAATGACCAATTCCTGATCCTTCCAAACAAATTTCATCAATTGGTGAAGGGTAGAAGGCACAACCCCAGCCATGTGGATAAACGGCCTTCCCAGAAGCAAATTGTAGCTGGTATTGATGTCCAACACCTGAAACTCCACATTGAATTCTGCAGGCCCCATCTGAACATCCAAATTTACTGCCCCTATCGTGTCTCTTTGTACTCCATCAAAAGCTCTCACATTGACCTGGTTTTGTTGAACCTTTCCCAAGTCGAATTTCAGCTGCTTGAGAGTTGAAAGCGGACATATGTTGAGACCGAACCCATCGTTGACCAAAACACGATTTATAACTTTTTCCCGGCACTTGATGGTGACGTGCAGAGCTTTGTTGTGCATCCTCCCTTCAAAGGGCAACTCTTCGTCACAAAAGCTGATTCGATGTCCCCGAATGACCTGGTGTATCATGGCTGCTAGATTGTCGCTGTTAGTACCCACAGGCACATAAGTGTCATCCAAAGCTCTCATCAAAGCCTGTCTATGCAACTGTGAACTCATTAATAAAGCCCACACAGAAATCTGAGCTGGTGTTTTCTCCAAATGCTTCATAATTGAATAATCTTTCGGTTGCATTTTTCTCCAGAACTCCTCAGCTTCGGCTTCACTGATCGGCCTTTTTGCTTGGTCCTTCTTCTGCCCTCCTTGAGCCAACTCTTCCGGTGTGTAGCACCTGCCGGATCTGGTCATACCCTGAGTAACAGCTGTTTCAATCACAAACTTTGGTTGGGTAAGAGTTTCCCGTGGCACCAAGGCAACAACCTTTTCGGGTGTCAGAATCACAAACTCTTTCTTCTCTCTAATGCTCAACGAGGCTACAGCCCTTTCTAGTTCATCAGGAACAACTGAAACTATTGCCTTTGACACACACCAATCGTCATCTGTCTCTATCATATTGATAGTGACGCCTCCATGATTTGGCAAAGGATTACTGTTGACATTGGGCGCGACCGTCCGAAGAGAGACCACATTCTGATCGATCAGGTCTTGGATTTTATGTTTCAGGTTGATACAGTCTTCGGTATCGTGTCCAACACTGTTGGAGTGATATGCGCACCTCTGGTCGGGTCTGTAAAACTTTGAGCTAGTATCAACCGGCTTGGGCCCCACTGGATGAATATATCCTGCCGTGGTTAATCGCTCAAACAACTTTGTTCGGCTTTCAATAAGCGGGGTGAAAATTCTAGCAGGCTTCTTCTCGAATCTAGGGCGGGGGGGATCGTAATTTACTTGTTGCGGAGGAGGCATCTGGCGATAATTTGGAGCGTTTGGACGGGGGGCTTGATATCTGGGATATGAATTGGTTTGGTAATTTGGTTGTGGAGCTTGGTAGTTCGGGGGGTACTTTGGTAAAGTGGAGTTGGGGTTTGGTACGTCGGGGGAGGTATTTGGTAATTTGTCTGAACATTGGCACAGTTGGGGGCGACGTTCCGATAGTGATGAGGTGGAGTTTGGTAAATTGGAGGGGGAGTTTGGTAAATAGTAGGGGGGGTTTGGTAAATGGGAGAAGGGGTATTTTGATAACAGGGGGGAGGATTATTTTGGTAATCAACCTGTGTATAACAAGCCGGGTACGAACTCTGTTAAAGTCTAGAACGACCTTGGTATGATGAGGTTTTCCTTGGGGTCTTCTTTCCCTCATAAGAGATAGTGGACACATCCTCTCTTTTCTTCTTCAACAAGCCCGAAGATCCGGGCGAGGCAGCAACACGGGCAATCTTCCCAGTTCTCAATCCATCTTCGATAGTCTCACCTACCTTGACTATCTCAGCAAATTTTGCTCCAACGAGCAACATGATTCTATCATAATATTCGGGCTCCTGCACCCGCACAAACACTTCGACAATTTCCTTTTCTGACATAGGAGGTCTAACTCTAGCTGCCTCCTTTCGCCATCTATATGCGAACTCTCTATAGCTTTCAGTCGGCTTCTACTTCATCTTCTCCAAGGAGTAACGATCAGGAACGATCTCCACATTATAGGCGAATCGTTCGATGAAGTCCTTAGCCAGAGCGTTCCAGCTAGACCACTGTCTCGTTTCATGAGACGTAAACCATTCTAAAGCTTCTCCGCTCAGACTTCGGCTAAAAAGCCGCATTAACAAAGCTTCGTCTCTTCCAACTCCCACGAGTTGGTCACAGTAAGCCCTCAGGTGTGCTAAGGGGTTTCCCGTTCCTCCGAAGATGTCAAATTTTGGCACCTTGAACCCTTCCGGGAGGTCCAAATTTGGATGAATGCACAGGTCTTCGTAACTCAACCCTGCGACCTCAGGAATGCAGTTCAGCTCCTTCATTGCTTTTCTAATTTCCTCCTTCATATCTATCTTGGCGGTCTCTTCCTTTGACCTCCACTCTCTCTCCCTCTCCTCATAGTGGTCGAGCTCCGAACCATGGGCATCATGCTCGTTGGGAACTGGTATTTGGAAAATGGGTTTTTGCGGTAGTGGTGGAGCGATAGAGGGACTCTGGCCATTTAAAGGGGCGTGATAGTTTTGGGGATAAGTCTGGGGGTTGGTGTACAGGTTTTGGTGAGGGAGGGAAGTGCGTGGGTTATTAGCGTTTTGGCCGTAGGGGGGCAGGCTAGTTTGGTGGTTTGCGTTAGGGGGAGGGAGTGATGCTTGGAGGTTGGTATTTTGAGGAGGGGGTGGTGTTTGATAAGAGGCCGAAGCGTAGTGGGGATTTTGAGTGGTAAGGTCAATGACGGAGGGGTTACGAGCAGGGCTTGAAGACGGGTTTTGAGCCTGTTCCACGTTCGGAGGGGGAATTTAAGCTGGAGGTCTTCCGTCTGGTTGAGTGTTGACAGCAAAAATCGGAGGAGGCAAATCTTGTCTTTTCTGCATCTCGACCCTCATCTCAGCAATTTGTTGCATCAACTGCAGGATCAGTTCATTCTGATCAGCAAGGGCGGGTTGAGCCACCACGACATCAGTAAGGCCAGGTTCTTCGTTGTTATCACTCATTGCTGTTTTTCCCTTTTGTGAATTTTGGCTGGGAAAGGAATCTGTAGGCCCTTTTGATCTGGTAAAATAGGGGTGTTCAGCCAGCGTATCAATACAGATCATTTCTAACTACCTGTAAAGACGAACAACTCAAAGACAAATCTGTCAGTATTAGTTCTGGATGAATAATGCAAGATATCACATAGAAAGCAGGTAAATACATAAAAGTTGCTTTGTCTGAGAACATGTTAACCCACGAATAATGGGGACTGATTTTTGAACAAGCAGGAATTTGCTTGTTTTTTATATCGAGGTTGGTGTCTCAGAAAGGTTAAATTGCGTTGAGCTAAGGTCTTCTTGTTGGATCTTCTCGGCATGTGTTGATGTGAATTCAATGTTTCCTTGTATGATGACAGAGGGGGAAAGAAAATTTGAAAAAGATAGGGGCCGGGCCTTGAAAGGCTGCCTACGTATCTCCCAGGGAGAATTCAAGCCCTACGTAGTTCGAATACAAAAGGGAATTTCATTTTCATTCATTCATTTCTGGTGATTACAAGAAAAATGAAAAACAGATAATAAAGCGTCCTAAAAGATAGATGGTGCCTTCACCAAAGCTTCTTCTTCTAACTGCCGTATTAGCCACGGGGGACAGACTCAACTTGAATCTTTCCCATGTTGACGAGGGATTCCACGTCATAGCGAAACTTGAGGCACCTCCCAATGTTGTGATCGATGACATCATGATAAGGGCAGGGCTTCCAGATCTCAATTCCAACGGGATCGATTGCTTCACCATCCTTTCTGATAGAGGCCAAGACTCCTTTTTGGACTAATAGACTGTAGATATCCAGCAATGTTTTCTTAAAAGGTGTGAAGTAGTGACAATAAAACAAAGTGTGCTCAGTGACTGGCACATTAGGCTCCTGTTGGTCACAGGTAAAGACGGTGTTTCTCCCCCACATATACGGGATCTTCCCAATGTTGATCAGGTTGTGGATCGCTGCCTTAAGCTCCACACATTCCTCTATACTGTGTCCTCTTTGGTTCGGGTTGTAGGCACATGTCTTTTGAGAGCTTTCATGCCCAAACCCAAAAGTGGTTCCTTCGAGAGGCTTCAGCATACCTGATGCCTTAAGGTGCTCGTAAATGAGAGCACACGACACGACTCTTGCCCCTATGCTATGTGTCCGCTCATAAGCCGGGAGAGTGATCTTTTGGTCCCCTCCTTTCAGACGTCCCAGGAAGGGAGGCATATAGATGATTTCCTCATCGACATCTTCTTCAGTAGCCCCAGGGTGAGTGTCTCTTGGACCACTATTGGCTTCTTGATTGAAGAAAGAGCATTTCCCACGTGTCTTCTGAAGTCTCATAGTTGCATCTTTGAAGGCATCGCGTTTCTTCCGCACAACAACTGTCTTTTTACTTATAACATCGCATTTGGTCATCTTTGCGGCCAATTCCGCGTCTAGTGCCGCATTTGCTGCTTGTGCGACCGCGGTGGCAAACTCCACTTCTATTCTCCTTTTTCTGGTTTCTTGGATCTCTTGTCTGAGCCGCTGCAACTCCATCCTCAAATCCTCCTCGGTCAGCTCTATGTCGACACCCTTGCTTTTTTCCATCTTAGCGGCAATTTCACCTTTCCTGAGATGATAGAGTAATATTTTAGGATTTGGGTGGTAGGACTTTATTTCTGGCTGAGAAACTCAAGACTCATGGAATTTTGGTCGGACATTTTGATAGTGACTTGTATTTGGTATTGTAGAGATTTTGGAAATTTTTTGAAAAGGAGTGGGCTAAAATATCATCATTCAAAGCAACAATATCACATAAACAGCTAAAGCACACAAGCATATATCGCGCATCCTAAACAAGTAGGGGACCCTTTTGTGCCAAGGGTAGGCCTAGCGTATTTGAAAATGTATGTGTAGAATTGAACCATTTTGTTACCCAAAGCAAATTTCACATATAAAATGATGTTCAAGAAGTGAAAATAAGCAAGGGAAATAGGGAATAAACGAAAATCGCAAAGGAAAGGCCCACGCAGGGGTCATTTGAAAAGAGTACCAAAATACAAGAAAGGCAAGCCCACGCAGGGGCAAATAACAATAAGTACATATAGAAAAACCCACGCAGGGGCGAAATCCGCTAAGATGTTCCCGATGGCCCCGTCTCTGATCTGCTCCTCTTGTTCTGTGCCATGAGATGTTGAAGCCTGTATTGAATCATCAGCAAGTATCCTTCGCTCCGGCGACCTTTATCTTCCCAGTCTTCGAGGCACATTCCGTTTTTCTTATCTCCAATCCATAAGTTAAGCTCTCCCAAATCGCTTCTCAAGCTTTCTTGTTCTTGAGTTACGCTCTCGAGGGCGTACTTATCCTCTTCTTGCTTTCGGAGAAATTGCTCGTGCATTTCCTGGGCTTCTCTTCTTACCTCTCTCAGTTCTATCAAAGCTTTGGACTCTTTGTCCTCTATACTGCGGTAAATGTTCGGAACTGAGAAAGAGATACCCTGTATATTGCGCTTCAACCAAGCTTTGTAAGTTTCATCATACCCCGCATTAAATCGATCTATGGCAATAGTGTCCTTGTTCATTCGCACAACTCTTTTCCATTCTCTCAGCATCTCTGAAGCCTCAGGCACTCTATCATCCCCGATGTCGAACACATAGATACGGTAATATGCTTCTGGGGGTGTAGTCTGTCTTCTTCCAAACTGTCTCAAGACCCGAATGGGTGCATATGGGCGAATACCTCGAATACCTGGCAGAGGAAGCACAAGTTGTCTGTCACCCCGTACTATGGCATCTTTCGAGATGAAACGATCGAACATCCATTGAATGTTTTCTTCTCTCAACTCAGAGAAAATTTGAACCCATCTTTCTCTGGTTCGTCTTTTTTCCAAGTCTGCCCAGAACAACATGTCATTCAAACTCTTAAGAGCGTTATACTCATCGAGGGTATGGAGTTCTTGAATTCCGTGTCTCTTCACCAAGTGACTCATTATCCACCATTGAAGAAGAAGGTTGCAACCCTGAAAGTAACGATGCCCTTCCTTGCATTTCCCCAAAGCACGGTACATGTCGGAAAGGATGACAGGTGCGATAGGATAATACTTTACTTGCCCTTGGTTCAGATGCCCGTGGAACAGAGTGTGCGCAAGCATTATCACTCGGGTGTTGATACTGAGGCTCGGGCCATGTGGGAAAACCATGGTGCCTAATAGTGCAATGGTAAATGCCAAAGGTCTGATCCCGTCCCATTCTCTGAAAGTGACCCTGAACTCTTGGTTGTAATTCACATAAAAGCTCGCATCTCCGAATCTAACATAGAGATCCATGAAAGAAACGCTAGAACCCTCGGCCCAGTAGGCGCAATCCTTTCTTAATCCGAGCCAGTTTACAATATCCTCAAGGGTAGGCTTGTTAGGGATTAGGATGTTTTCCCGCTTTCTCACCCTTCTTTCAAGCCCTGTACCGACTGTGTCTATTCCATCCCGAATTTCCTCAATTGTCGGGGTGATTTCCGTGGTTCCGAATCGAAACACCATTTTCTCGTTGTCCCAATAACCCGTGAGGACTTCAATCAGTTCAGGCCACCCAACCATATTGAGGAGTTCTGTTAGGGCTCCTATATATTTGTTGAGGACCCTTTTGTGAACCACAGTGAGGTCGTTGTACCACATCTTGAGCAAAACTGGGGCTTCTACTACCATGTCAAATTTAGGAAATCGATCCATACCTACAAAATAAAGCATGGTTAAGATTCCCCTCCCCCAAATAGGCAACAATTAGGTTTCCACACATACATCTTTCAAATGTCAAACAATATGATATGTCGTTAGGTCGTGGACCTTGGACATGATTTTTGGCAGTTTTACTAATGGACTTAATACGCCTTGGGTATTAAGCCGTCTTAGGCTAATGCTTAGATTTGGATTTGGTCTCGCTCTACTCTAGGTTGACTAGAATTGGTTGAGAAATGACGGTTACCCGAGTCGGACAAACAACGGGGTGAAGTCTAATAAACGACGTTGGATGACCACAAGCCAACTATTCGTTTATCACTTCCAAAGAGTTCAACTTGTGTTTTTCTGAAGGACAGCCGTGGTAAGCCACGTAACCGCCTTTTTCCTAATGCAATCTATTTGCCGTTTGGCGGAATCGACTGTCATGAATGCCACAATTCAATAAGATATGATAATTTAAACAAGTAAACAGTTAAACACATAGCCAAATAAATTAATCTTAAGGTTAGAACCATTCAAATCCCCAGCGGAAGTCGCCATTCTGTTTTATTAGGAAAATATATTTTTTGACTGGTTTAGAGTCGCCACTTAATTTTTAAGAAAAAATCAAGAAAACCATTGTTTTCAAAAGACTGAAACAGTAAATCTATTGAAAACTTTTAAGGGGGTTCGAGGTTCCTATTAATATTCTAGGAAGGTTTTTAAAGCACCTGGAATATCCGCTAATGCGGTTATCCGACAATTAATTATTTGGCTAAAATAATTTTAACTTAGCTTAACTTTGTAAAAAAAATTTGAATTAGTTTATAGTTAGAACTATTTTTAAAAGGGAAAAGGGGAAATATTGAAATATTATCTAAGTGAAATATTTTGTGAATTTATTTATTTATTTTCTTTTACGTTAAGTAGAGATGAACAATTTAGTTTAAGTAATTAATAAAAAAAATGGGTGTCTTTTGGGGATTTGAATTCTTTTAAAAACCTTAAGATTAATAGCAAATAATAACGAGCAAACAAATATAAAAAAAAACAAAGAGAGAAAGGAACTTGGGCCCAAATCCGGTTTTCCTGTCCGCCTGGGCCGGCACTTGGGCCCATTTTCATATTGAGCCTTCGGCCCATTTGAGCCACCTGCACCTGTCCTACACTAACGTTAAAGAAATATTTTTTTTCTTTGGGTTTTAGGCCCAATTTTTCACCTGTCTTAAGCTTCTAACAAAATAAGAATAGCAACTAAATGGGCTTAGGCCCCAATAGATAACAAAATACAAATTTGGAATTAAAAGTGGGCCTTTGGCCCAATCTTTCAATTCTCTAATCTGCTCCAATATTTTCCTCGACTCCGGGACCTGTACGCCTTAGTCTGTTGGGACTTGAATTTTTAAATACGACTCGAGGGAAATGCGATTTTGGGCCTCCATGGCCCATGGGAATGGAAAGAGGGGCACTAGAGCTCCATGAGCTCATTCAATATCACATGAAACAAGAAAAGGAAGAAAAAGGATTAATATCCATACTAATAACTATAAAACTCACAAATAAGGCAAGATTATTCAATAAGAGGAATGACACACTTGATGGCATGGCAACAACACATTTTGACAGTAATCTTTATATATATTCCACATATGTTCATGTTCACAAATTAGAAGCTAGCCAATCGAACCTTCTCTTTTCCTCTTTTAAAGACACAATTCCCGGGGATAAGCATAAGCAAATTAAGATAATTAAGCAGAACAAATTCAAACAATTTAAGTTGACTTTGCAGATGCTTTCCGAGATAAAATGCGACACCAAACTAAAGGTGTTTAACTCGATCCCTAAAAAATGATAGGCCGTGGATTGCTACAATAAACAGAGAGAAAGCCATATTGCTTAATACTTAAGGAGACATACTGAGAGGAGAAAAAAAATAAAATAATAAAATAAAATAAAAATAAAAATTGAATGGACAACTACACATTCCTAACTCCACATGCTCAACTATCAAAATGCTAAGACAATAGTTAAAAAATAAAATGAAATAAAAAAAAAGCAAACATGCTAAGGTGGAAGTAAAGTACATACAGGTTCAAATCAAATAAAATTCAATTATGCAGATTTGATATAAAGTAACGGCAAATAATTCGGCTACTATTTAAAGCATGGATATAAGAGCATATGTATAACCGGTTGTTTCAATACCAATTTAATCATATCAAACAGATATCAAGAAAATAAAAATAAAAATAAATAAAAATAAAATAAAAAATAGAAAATACATATATGTGTGTATATATATATATATATATATATATATATATAATAAAAATAAAATAAAATAAAAAAAATAAAATATATATATATATATATATATATATATATATATATATATATATAACCTACCAACAACTATACCAGATTAAAAGAAGCTTAAAAGGGAATATAGGCAATACGATGAGATCAAGCAATGATAGTGACCAACAGAGACACAAACTTCAGCACATCAAGTAAATATATAATAGGAGAAAGAAAAAGATTTAACTCCTTTCTTGAATTAATTAGCCGGCAACAACCTCAAGCAAATGCTAAAGTGACCACAAAGATAAAACTAATCAATCAAGAAAACATGTTTACTACTAGTAAACTAGCTACTGTTTTGGCACTAAGATAAAATCCCACAACAAAACATATACTACACTACCAATGAAGAAGAATAACTATGAGCAAGCTAGCAAATGATACCTACAGTCGAAAAACAAAATCCTTAAATTCATTTTGCATTATATGGAGCACCATTGTTGGACATTTTAGAGAAATAAAACTCTATTCTAACTTACTATGCTACATGATAAAAAAAAAGAAAAGAAGAGTTCATCAAGCATCAAGACCAAATTGTTTCAGAAGCGAAAGGATAAAACAAGGTATTAGTAGCTAAGCAAATAGGAACATATATCACCATACTTTTGTCAAAAAAAAAAAGCTTAAGCTATATCTCTTAAATGGCTAACCAGATTTACAGTGCTCCAAAAAGTTAATGCAAGATAAGAACAGCGATAGGCAACATAATCAGC
The DNA here is from genome assembly GCF_900185275.1 of Solanum verrucosum. Lineage (NCBI taxonomy): Eukaryota > Viridiplantae > Streptophyta > Magnoliopsida > Solanales > Solanaceae > Solanum > Solanum verrucosum. Next base: position 791,354 of record NW_026020302.1, on the reverse strand, counting down.
TATAAATAAATAGATCGAAACAACTTGAATTCCTATCATTCAATTAACTCAACAGTTATCATACCAAGATATGAACTGAAATCGGGGGGTTACCTTTCGAGGTGCAGCAAACAGGACAACGAGCAGAGGACAATGATTTTTCCACCAACGACTCCGGAGAACTCCGAAGATTTCGGCAAAATTCCCAGCAACCAAAGAGAGACGCTAAGACGAATATACTTGGTATATGTTTTTTGTATGACCTTTGAGACTTGCCACTTTTATCTCTATCAACTTTTATATGTATTGATGAAAAGTGACCAAAAGTTCTTCACTAAAGAATCGCTTCAAATCTCTTATGTAGAAATTTTGGTTCTAAAAAACAACACTCTTTTTGAGCCTCAATTTTCTAATCGAAAAAAAATAAAAATCCCCCCCCTCTCAACTGAAAAAAAAGAGAATATATAGAAGGATATAAGGTTCGATTTTGAGGGGGAAAGGGCTGAAAATCGGATCAAGGGGTCATTTGGACTGTTGTAATCATTGTATTGTTTGGATTGTTATATTGTATTGTTACTGATTTGCTTGGGCCGGGTAAAGGGGGAAATTGGGCTGAGGGAATATTGTATGTTGGGATGAGAGGAAAGAGAGGTGTGTTGGGCTGATTGTGTGGGTTGTAATGGTGGGCTGAAAATGTAATAAAAAATAAAGGCCCCTTGGTGATTATTTAAATAAGCTAGAGGTAAGGTTAGAGAATGGTTAAAATTGTAATGTCAAGAAAAGGGCTAAATGGATTACGATTATAACCATCTAGAGTTAAAACTTAGCCAAATTGAGATAATTGGTGAATTCGGTCAAAAGCTAAATAAGATGGATTTATAAAAATTAATTAATGAGCTTCTTAATCTTAACGAAATGAAATAATTAATTTAATCGCAAACCAATGATTTAAAATTATGACCATAACTTGAACTAAACTAATTTTGTAAAATACTTACTAAAATTAAACTCTTTTTGGGATGATTTTCGAACATTCATAAAATATACTAATTAGACACATAATTATATAATAATTAACTTAATTATAAACTAATTAACTCAAAATATAAGTTATTAATTAATTTAAACCAAATAGCCAAATATTTAAATAAAACTAAAATCCTTTTGAGACAATTTTTGAACATTCGTAAAATATACTAATTAGACACATAATTATATAATAATTAACTTAATTATAAACTAACTAATTAACTCAAAATTGTAAACTATTAGATAACTAAGCAAACTAACCAAATATCTAATTAAACAAATCTTTTTGAGACGATTTTCCAATATTTATAAAATACACTAATTATATACATAATTGTATAAAAGACATATTATTATTTAAAAATTATAACAAGTGACAAACTATTTGAAACAACTTGCAAATTATTCTATTATATTTTTTCTTTTTTTCGAAATTTCTAAAATTAATTATTCTAAATCATTTGAAAATTAAGAAGCTCAAGATTAATTATTATCGGGGAGGGTCAAAATTAGGTGTCAACAATATTTATATTTAATTACAAACTAAGTTTTTAAATTACATACATAACAAACATTTAATTTTGTATTTAATTTAATTTTGTTTTACAGATTTTTCTCTCTCATACTATTAATATTTTGTGCCTTTTATATGGAGTATAATTAGGATATTAATATTTATCAAATATTCTCTCTCCTAAACAGTTTCAAACTCTTTTTGTTTATAACAATAACATTTTAATTATACATATGACAGCTTATTAAATATATATATCTTCAAACGTGTTTATACCTATTTTTGTGCCTTAGTGGCTTATTTTATGGAACTCGTTATTTATTACTTTTACCATTTAGATTATCAACACAATTATAATTGCATACATTTCTTTTACTTAAATTTTTTTTTTCTCTTTTTTACTTGATACAATTACTATGGTAAAAAATATTTTTCTCTCTCTTCAATTACCTTTTTCTTAAATTATCTGTTTTAGATGTTGATGCTAATTTTTTCTCTCTCTCTTCAATTACGTTTTTTTTTTTAATTATCTTTTTAGAATTTGATGCTAATTTTCTCTCTCTCTTCAATTACGTTTTTTCTAATTATTTTTTTAGATTTTGACACTAATTTTTAGGGAGTAAAAATGTATCATGTAATTAATATGATTTCTATCCTTAAACACGTTTCTCATTAATTTCATACAATTACTACTGAATTTATTTTCTCTCTCTTTAATTTCATTTCAACTATTATGGGAAGATCTTTTTTTACTTCTCTCTTCAATTTTATATATGTTAGTTAAAAAGGGGTGGGGTGGGGGGTGAGTATATTAAATGGTATAGAATTTGTATTATATCGTTGACCATTTTTTTGTAATTATAATAAATAACTTATACCAAAATCTAATCAAATTTTATTCCTATTAAAAACCATAGCACCGTTCAATAGTTTTAACTTTTTTTAAAAAAGTATATTAAATAATGTACATTGTAGATTAAGTTTGGTGTACAATTATTTTTAATCACAATGAATAACTTACACCAACAAATAATTAAATTGCACATGAAGTAAAAATTCATGATTATAACATTAATATTTGTTATATATTTCAACTATATGTTGCCTTACACCATAATATTATCAACTATCTATCAATATTTATCATCGAATTAATAAATAATTATACCAATATATATATGAAAAAATCACTAGTATTAGTAAGAATTCCATTCATAAAAAAATAAAATTAATTACAAAGTATTGTATCTATTTGGTAAACGTCTTTTTGGTGTTTGTGTCATATATCACTCTTTCAATCTTGAAATCCACATACATTCCTGCGATACATTTCGATAAATAGTTAGACACATACTAACCTACAAGAATGTATAACATCATAATACAACCACTTATTTATAATTTTTTAAATTACAAATTAATTAGAAATGATATATAATATGGTGACGCTTTGGTGTACAGTATGGTAACGTTTTGGTGTGTAATATGGTGATGTTTTGGTGTACAGTTCAATCTAATATATAATATATGATGTACACCAATATATACACCACAAACTAACCAAGAAATTACCATTTTCAACTTAATTAAAAAAAAAGTGCACATGATAGTTTAACATTGCTATCTTGAACAATATTGTACATTATGATTAAATTTTGGTGTATAGTGCACTATAGTACGAAATACATAAACTAGACCAAGATATACACCATAATTTAACCCAAAATTTTTCAATCATTTTATATAATCAAATTAATTCAAATTTGTGTGTCAAACAATATACGAAGCATTCATTCAAGCAACATTTTTCATAGTTAACATATCTATTTACACAAAAAATCAAGCAAGAAAAACAACAAAAAAAACTTAAAACAATAAAAAAAATGAACTATATATTTTAGCAATCAAACTAAAAAAATAATAATTAAAAAACTAATACATACTTGTTACACTCCATATTTAAGATCCCATCCAAAAAACACCAATCAATAAAGCTATAGCAATATATGTTTATAAAAACGTTTAATCAATAAAACCAATAAAATACTTCAAAACAATCCAACTTATATTTGTGTATTATAGTGGTATAATTTATGATAAAGAATGCTAAAATTAATTTACTGGTTTAAATGCTATGCAGAATTGGTATAAATTTTAGTATTTACAATTATTATGGTGTATATTAGGATTAAAAATTTGTGTACACTTCAAATTGATATATATATCATCATTTGAACTACAAACTAACCAAACAATACCAATAAACAAACTAACCACTATCATATAACAAAACTTTATAAAATCTTATTTTATATTTGTTGGTGTTTTGTTTTTGGTAGATACAAAATAAATAATAGTGCCTAGTAGAATAACCCGATAAATAACATAAAAATTCAACAAAAATACACCATAATATTTTGGTGTATATACGCCACTAACTAAAAAACATATGCATTCAAAATATATGGACTACACCAATATATAAACCACTAATTAACCAATAATTTAACTATAGGCGAGTACCTACGTATGGTGCAAAGCAATTGAGAACAATATAGTTTATGTTTTACAAATTCCATCCAAAAAATACCAATCAATAAAGCTATAACAATATATATATTTATTAAAAAAAATCAATAAAACCAATAAATATACTTTAAAACAACCATAATCGAAGCAATTATTATGGTGAATACCAGTTTCATTCCATCTCCCGTCGTGCTGAAAAAAATCCATTGAACACACTTTCAGAATAACTTGCAACACAGATGGGGCCAGTAAAGGAAACCCAGGTCAGAGTACATATGGATTTTGCATAAGGGACAAAGAGGGCGACCTAATTTATGCTGAAGCACAGAGTATAGGAATTACAACTAATTTGGAAGCAGAGGTTAGAGCAATTTGGGAGGCTTTATTGTATTGCAGAAGAAAAGGCCTCAATCAAATAAAGCTGGAAACTGATTCGCTTATGGCCAAAAATATGATTACAAGAAATTGGAGGATACCTTGGGAAGTTATGGAAATGATGGAAGACATACATGACATAGCTAAAAAGCTTAACGTGAATGTTCAACATATTTTCAGGGAAGCAAATCAGTTAGCAGATTATATCGCAAACACAGCAATAAATAAAGAGGAAAAACAACAGTATAACAGTTTCAGTCAACTACCAAGTTTGGGGAAAAGGATTCTCAACATAGACAAACAACAGATCCCATCAGTGAGAATCAAAACAAGAAGGATAAACTGCATCAGTAATGACCAGCATGATTAATTACAAGAATGACAACACAATGGGCTACATCTATGATGAGTACAAATTCGATAGAAGCAATTGCAGGAGCAAAAAGTTGTACGAATTATAATTCTAAACTATGACAGCCTGCAAAAAGTGTTCCAGGTACCTGCAAAAGGTGAGAGACAAGGAGCAAAATTGGAAATCATATTAAGCATCCAGGAAGGAGATCAAAGGATTGAAGTGCGAGAGAAACCTCTCTTGTTCGTCTCCAGATATACACAAAGTTTCAGATCAGTAACAGCAACACACACAAAGGAAGTGCAGGAGATACACTTACATGGATCTACAATACTGTTGTGCCAGGCTCAATCTCTCATTCGAGTTCAACACAAACTCAGGCATTCAGTTCGGACAGTACACCTGCACAAGCATGGAGGTCAGTGGAGAACATGGGGATCAAAAATACTAAACAAGGAAAGTCACTGACCTTTATCAGCTGATATGTTCAACATTGCACAACATATGAAGATGAAGTATATTCACTCAAAGGACAAGAAGCATGAAGGTAACATTAAAGCTGGCAATGGAGGACATTTTCAGAAGCAGCAACAAAAAAAAAAAGAAGAGGAAGAAATAGATTAGGGGAAGAAGGAACTCATTTAGGAAACCCTACTGATGGGTCTTGTTTTTACTTACCTGGTCCGGTCACTTTTGGGCCGACCAGGACGCTCTTTTCAATTTGGAAACTAGCCCATGTTTAAGTATTAATAAAATGGACGACATGTCCAAATTTAATTAAAAAAAAAAAAAAAAAAAAAGAATAGTGAAGGTATAGAGTCTGATTTTGATTAGAATTATGAGAGAGAAGCAATAACTATATTAGAGATATTTATGGAAGGTAAATAAAAGAGGGGGAGAAAATTAAGGAATTAAAAAACAAATTGTGGGCTGTCATGCTTTAATTTCCGATTTTTCTTTTTCTTTTTATTATTTATTTTATTGTTCCGATTTATTTTTTTAACATATTTGAATAATTTAGGGAAGGTAAAATTATTGGAGAAATTTATGGAAATCGGGATAAGTGTGGCTGATTTGGAATTTAAAAAAAAAAAATTAAATTCTACTTTTGAAAAAAAAATATTGCTATATAATTGAAAAAGAAAGTATTGCTATGTTGGTGTAAATACAATTGTTAAGTTGTATACTTAAAAAATCGACCCTATATAAAATCATAATAATTTTTTTTAAAATAGTTTAATTTGATTCTAAAATGAATAATTACCGCTCAATTCCTTTAAACTATCTAGTATATAGATAATATACACGTTGTACTAAATATACATATTGATACACAACATATTCAGATGTTACAATCAAGTTATTGTTTTGAAAGCAATTTGACCTACAAAGTGAAGATTTCCCATAAGTGGCCTTGGTGGAAGATTTTTGCTTCCGCTTGTGAATATTTTTGCTATAATATAAAGAAAAATCAAAGCAAAAATTGATACAAACACATTTTGTCAGTTAAAATACAAGTCGTATGTCATGTACATTTTAGTTTTAATAATAAAACAAATAGGCATGTGCCTATTTAAGATGTGTTTGTGGACACAATGGATTTTTGCTACATATAATGCCAAACTTTTTAGATTTTTGCTATATAATGCCAAACTTTTTAGAATTTAATCTAATCTTGGCTAAATATATGCCAACAATTCTTAGAACTATATGTAGATATCAATATCCCTATCTTTGAAGAGAATAGTCTATTTTAAAAGCAGAAAAACTAGACCATTAATTATGTCCAACTGAATATTAGCAAAAAGGTCTATTTTAGGGTAATCTTTAAATTTCGTCATTCACCATTTTTGAATATTTGCTAATTTTTCCCTTATATATGTCTATGTATAATAATAATAATAATAATAGTAATAGTAGAATACATCTATAATTACACGTTAATTATTAAAAATTAGAAGATAAAATAGTCTTTTCAAGAGTAAATTTTATTTCAAAATGATGAAATTTTAATGCGAATATTAAATATTACTCCATGTCTTCTTCTACTCTTTGATATGACAAGGTCCAGGGATGGATCTACTAGCCTAAAAAAATGACAGTAGCCTTATGCCACCTAATTTGAGGACCTAATTTTTTTTAAAGATAGATTATGAATTTTTTAAAAAAAAATTGAATTATTTAGAAAATATAAATTTTCATAAAGGAGAAAAAGTTCATTAGAAATTTTGATAAATCTAAAATATTGCATATCAAAAAATACTAAACGAATTAATTATAAATAAATTATTTAAAAAATAATTAAAAATTATGAACTTCGTTCCAATTTGGCGATAGGCTACTAATATATTAAGCCGCCTCTGACCAGTCAATTACTTCAAAGTCAATTTATTAAGCCGCCTCTGACCAGTCAATTACTTCAAAGTCAATTTATTAAGCCGCCTCTGACCAGTCAATTACTTCAAAGTCAATTTAAATTTAGAGTGATGGGTTTTTGTATATAAGGCTGGCCTACCCTTCTATTTCATCTCTATCCTACCTTTTTTTTTAATTGGACCTATTTTTGATATAATAAAATCCATTTGAGAATTTTTTTGTAAAAGAGAATATTAATAATTCCTTCAATCCCATTGTTCATTAAAACGAAAAAAAAAATAGAACATATGATTTCTCAAGTTTCCCTATTAAAGAATCACTATCATTAATCATTTCCCTAAATGTTCGTTGGAGCGACTCCAATAAAAATTGATTGATTTTTAGGAGCGAAAAATTGAAAGAGAGAAATCATTTCAATTAAGATTTTCTTAAAGGAATATTTATTTAATTTTTTAGTTTGAGAAACACACTTCTCTCTTTTGTAACACTCTCATCATGGTGATACACTCTCTCTTTTATTTTTAAAAACTAGTCACATTGACAAAAAATATTTGTTTTAGCGCCTTCATTTCAGTTATCCAATTCAAAAATAACAAAATCCTACCTCTCGTTGATTTGCCTTTTCGGTATTTACGATTCTATGCGAAGATATATTGTTTCTCCTTCTTTTTTCTTGAATCAATCCAAAGATTCCGATTGGCTATTGCATTGAATTGAAAAAAAAAACACCTTTGTTGAGAAATTTTAGCTTGCAATTACGCTCTTTGGTTGATACAAATTTATGTTAAAAATAGTGAGCACCCATAGCTGTAAAAATTTTGATCCGCCACTGTCTTAAGGAAGACATAGATTGATGAAATTTCTATTTAACTTTTGCAAAACACTACTCTCATTCGACAACAACTTCTTAATACGTATGCAAATGTGAAAAGTTGGAGATTACAAAGGTGAAAAAGAATATGATAAACTCAAGACAAGAAATATTTTGAAATCACGCTTGACATTTAAATTATGAGTTATGACATATTAAACAAAAGAAACTTTTATCAAATTGAATACGTGATATATTACAAGAATTGCATAATTGAAGTTATTGGTTTGAGCTTGTATATTTCTCTTCAATTTTTGTGCAATTTATCACACACTTATTATAATATTTTCAAATTTCTTGTACTTAATTAGCATGGGATACACGAGCAATATACATGTCCGAGTATATAAATATCGTTATTACGACTCCACACAACTTAGCATGGGACACACGTGCAACACACATGCCCAGGACTAGTTATAGTAAAAGTAGGAAGCACTAAAGTGCAAAGTTGGATTACCATTTTACCCCTACATTAAATTATTTTTTAATAAAAAACTAATTAATTATATATTAAATGTTTCTAAAAAAATCAAATGACCATTTTTCATTCACTAAATTAACACTATTCTCTAATAACTTAGCTTAGGAACTAAATTATTACGTAAACATTAATGTTTCAAAGCACAAAAAATTAATAACAGAGCTTCTTAGGAATTTCAAAGGTTATTTTGAAATTTACAAGCAATTTAATATGGTTCATGTATTAGCAAGAAGTCACGTTTTCAAGAAAAATGTTAATATTCTCATGCATTTATTTCATGATTTGCACTTATCTAACTCTTGACTATACACATTCTCTTATAATTTTTGGATTATCCCTACATTTTTCATCTATAAATATGATAAATATTGGAGTAAATAATATCATATGATATACAAGGAATGAGCAAGCTAAGATTTGGGATATCATCTTCTTTAGGAATGAACAGAGCATTATTCTTACTCTTTTTTTTTTTAAGAACAAAGATGAATGATCTTCTGGAAGGAAACATCATCAGATGTACAAAATATCAATTAGATATGTTTTTTTTTAGTACATAGTTTTCCTTCTTTGAATGTAAAATAAAGGGCCATGCATCAAAATATAAGATCATGACATTTTAATTTACTAATATACTCGTGTGATGTAATTTGTAAAAAAATAATAATTATAATTTAATTGATCTTTTTAACAATTAAATTATTGTACTATATTAATTGATAAATAAAATTATTTAATTTGTTCTTATGGTTTAATCACTTATATATGTTTATTTTTTGTAAGAAGGGTGTAAAATAGAATATATAAAACTAATTTTTTGTCAATTTTTTTCTAAAGGGGTGTACAAGATTGAAATAGGATAAATAATTTGAGATGGAGAAAGTGACATATAATTAAATTATTAGTAACTTCTTTAATTTATGGAATAGATAATGATATAAATGTTTATCCTTATTTTTTTTTTCCTTTTGTGTCATTTTGAGAAATGCAAATTCAGTGTTTCAACTTTTGATATCGTTTCATATTTTTAGTTGTCGCTCTGTTGATGCTATGTTTCTGTATTCTTAGCTCATTTTTTCTGAAAAAAAATATATTAATTTGGTAGGATTCAATACTTGATACGATCCCTTAATAATCAATAAAATAATATTAATTATTAATTGTAGCCTTCATTTTATTTTAATTAACTCTATGAAATGACTAGCAAATTCTTTTCATTTTTCATCTTTCATCTTTTCTCTGAACTTTGTCTTGCAGGTAATTAACATATATATGAGATAAGAATATACATATTGTAACATCCGGCAATGTGAAATAATCGAAGAGGCTTAGAATTGGAAATTTTCATTTTTGGAAAGGATTTGAAAATCTGGAAAATTTTCGGCCAAGTATGGAAAGGTGAGTTTTTGGCCAAGTTTGATCAGTCGTAACTTCTAGCTCATGATGAGTTAGAAGTATTTCCAGTTATGGTTGCATAGCCCTCTGAACGATCTTTCCAACGCCGCCGAGTTTGCTCAATTCCGAGTCCGTATGAGCGAGTTATGACCTTTGAAAGTTGGGCAGTTGACAAGGAAATCCGTCCGGGAATCATTAAGGGCATTTTGGTCTTTTCCCTAGCCTTTTATTTTGGTTTTATAAATGTGTTAGGCTGATCATTTTGATCAGTTTTACCATTTTAAAAGAAGTGAGAGTGAGGGTTTTGAGAGAAGAAGAAGAGAAGAAGAGAAGAAGAGGAGATCAAGCAAGGAGATCATCGTGGATTTTCGTCGGGGGTGATCCCTACCAAGGTATGTGAGCTTTTAGTGTTGGGTGATCCTTTCCCCCACATGCCAAACTCGTTTTATTTTCGAGAAAAGATGGATTGTGTTTGTTGAAGTTGTGAGTTGTTGTGGTTGAAGTTGTTAGAGTTGTTAAAGTTGTTAGTTGTTGAAATTATTGTTGGTATTGTTGTTGGTTGTGATGTTGAGATTCTTGATGATTTGGGACTTGTTTCCGGTTGGGGTTTTGAGTTGAAATCTATTGAATGTTGAGGGATTTCATGTTTCTAAGTGATTGGGGTTGGAACCCTTGAAGTTAGAGAGTTTAGAGTTGGAAAAAATGAAGGAGAAAAGTCGGGCTTCTTACATGAAACAAGTCCGTGTCGCGGACTTGTTCCCTCTGTGAACAAAATCTTCTCCGCGTCGCGGACAGGACGCGGACTTCACTGTTTTCAGAATTTATTCTCAAAAATTTTCTTAAGTTTGGTTGTTCCAAATCATTCATAAATCATTCCTAAACATCATGAGGTCCTTCCAAACACCAATCAAGTCCTTGAATCCATAATTCAATTCAAGTGAAGTTAGTTTCCGATTCAAGTGAAGTCAAGCTTAGAAATTAAGTAAGTCCAAGCGAGTCTTTAAAGCTTTTCAAGAGTCTTCATTGAACGTTTTAACTTCATTCTAAGGCTCAAGTTCCAAGTTAAGTATAGAGTTTCAAGCTAAGTAAAGAGTTTCAAGTTTCAAGTTGAGTTAAGAGTTTCAAGTCAAGTCAAAGTAAAGAGTTTAAGTAAAGTAAGGAGTAAAGAGTCGAGTCCATTTTCTCCAAAGTTATTAGGGGAACTATGTACTTCCCAAAGAAGTTCTAAATGTCTTTACATTTAAGTAAGAAAGGAGCCATGTTTTCCAAAAAGAGCCTTTGGGCTAAGTTTTGAGTAATCATCTCAATCAAAGAAAGAAGTTCTTTTAAAAGCATGAGCCAAAGTATTTTTGGGAGTAGTATTGAGCACCGAATTGGGGACACGAGTTCATATTAACTCGACTCTCCATAAGAACCATGCGCCAACATGGGACTTGACGTATCCTCTTTTTAGATGATCACGTAAGATTAGGCTAGTGGATCCACTAAGCAAAAGTAAGGTCCTATATCGATGGCAAGGTATAGGATGGTCCTTTGGCAACGTGAGGTAAAACGTTGTATCATCACTAAGGCTCGTAGTGGTGGTTGTCGGTTAAAGAACCTCCCACAAAAGCTGTATTATGTTTATAAAAGAAAAGTTGAGTTTGTTATCATTTTATCCTTAACGATCTAAGTTGTTTACATTCTTTTACAAGCTTTATATGTATGGCTCGTGTCTTATTGCTTTACTTTGAGTCCAATTACATATATGAGTCGTTCAGAGTCAAGGTTAGTGATCTCTTGTTCTCCTTTCAAGCTTAAGTTGTGGTTCAGCTTTCCCAGCTCACATATTCGTACATTCTATGTACTGATGCCAGTTGGCCTGCATCGTCTTATGATGCAGATACAGGTACCCCGGATCAGCATCCTGCACGTCGTTGATCCAGCTGAGCACTCCAGAGTCAGTGGTGAGCCTCCTTGCATTCCGGAGGACTCAATTATTTTGTGTACTTAGTTTTGTTCTATTAGGATGTGCGGGGTCTGTCCCCACATCCATCTCAGTATATTAGAGGCTTCAATAGACAGTCAGACAGTCAGTCAGTCAGTTAGTTTTGAGTCTCTCATCCATGTATATGTATATATGTGTAAATATTCTATTTTGAGACTCGAGTTGCCCTTTGGGCCATATTTTTATTAGTTAAGTTGTTTATGTCTTTGCACGACGTTGAGTTATTCTGTTGAGTAGGTTTCCGCTGAGTTAAGAAAGCCAGGCCAAGGGTTCGCTTGGGGCCAGCAATGGTCTCCAGGTGCCGGTCCCGCCCAGGGTGTAGGCTCGGGGCGTGACACATATATTAATTTGTGTTTATTATTATAGTATTTTAAATTACTAAATATTCTCATCTTTTATTTCATTTGGAGAAGAGATACTTTGCTGTCATATTTTAATTTGTTATTGGTATTCAAGAATAGATTCTAAATATTTGAACTACTTTTTGTTTGAAAATGATCTATATTCATGTAATTTAATTATAAAACTATTTTTTATACAATGATAATTTAAAACAATTTATGTCAATTTAGATAGGGTACGCATGCATCGTTTGGTGTGATGGATAAAAAGAATTAATCCCGGGATAACTTTTTAGTGGTCTTTAATTCATTGTTTGGTTGCAAAGGTAAGGATAACTTATCCCAAGATTAACAATTAGACCTGGGATAAGTTATCCCTCGTTGGGGGTGGTATAGTAATCCCAGGATAAGCTATCCTGGGATAAGGTGTGTAAATTAACAAAAATATCCCCTTAAACTCTCTTTTGTACACCACTTTTACATTCATACATATTAACATAATTTTTAACAATATTTATAATAACATTCACAGCCTTAATTATTCATTGTTTTTATGATAAATATATTTTCTATTAAAAATTTACATTTTATAAATACAATTTTTATTTATTAATATATTATAAGTTGAATTTATTTACGTAATTATTATGTTTATTATTATTATGTTCACTTCACTACTAAATTACATATTTTTCATTAAATAGCTTATTACTCACTTAAAAATTATATTTTATCTATAATTAAAATGTAGATTACTTTAATAATAAATTTTCTTTTACTATAATAAACTTACAATGAAAGTTTTATTTTTAAGCTAAATAAGATGAAATTTTTATTTTTAAACTGAATAAGATGAAAGTTTTATTTTTAAGCTACATAAGATGAAATTTAAGCTAAATAAGATGAACATTTTATTTTAAAGCTAAATTAGATGAAAGTTTAATTTTTAAGTTAAATAAAATGAAAGTTTAAAATTTTAAACATACGGCACAATCATGGAAATGCACACACAATTTTTTTTTAGCTAAATAAGATGAAAATTTTATTTTTAAGAATGAATAACTAAAACTTGCAAAGAAAATGTAAAAAAATAACTAAATAAGGGGAGGGTATTTTTGTAAACAAACAACTTATTCTTAAAAAATTTACAATGAATGTTAGTTTGAATATGACAAACCAAACAAGCAATAAAAATTAATCTCAGCATAACTTATCTCAGTATAACTTATCCTATCATAACTAATCTCAGCATAACTTATATTCAAACCAAACGACCCTTAAATGTATACGCATGTGACGACTAATGGATAAAAGTAGCTATTGTAGATCAAAAAGGTTCCACTAAAGTTAGGCCTTAGTAATCTCTTTTTCAAAAATGTAGTTTTCCATATTACGTCATCAACAGTAACGATTAATGGTAACAATAGTTAATTTCTCTGTTTTCTATCCGTTAATTCTTATGAATAAAATTATTGATAAAACGTTACTTATGGTAACGTTTATATTATTTTGGTTACTTTTTAAGAATATGTATGACTTTTGTTCATTTATTTTATATTTATATTATTTTGATCAAACCTTCAATATTGACCTGCACATTCATTATCACGCTATGCTAGTAAATAGCACGACCATCTGATATTAATGGATAACAGTAGTCAAATACCAAGAAAGTCAAGCAATCATAATTGTATCCGATCTAACAACAGTTGTCCACTATATTATTTTATAATATCTATCAATACTTGTTCACTTTATAAAATTAATGGATAATTTTACACTTACTTTCTAATTTATCGTTATCATTAATCATAGTAATTTCCCTATTACATTTCAAGACATTGTATTTATTATATTTAAGGGTGATATAGTAAAATCATCCTTCTATTTATAGTTTCTTAAGAAATGTGTAAAGTCAATAGTGGACAAATATAGTTGAACTGAGGGAGTATATATATATATATATATATATAGTTGAACAGAGGGAGTATTATATATATAAAATAATAATAATAATAATAATAATAATATTATTATTAATAATAAATATGAAAAGTTCCAAAGTACAAAGTTGGAATACCATTTTACTCTTTAATCTAAAACTATTTCTATAATATTTTATGTACTAAAATGTAAATTTATATTGCAATAAATATTTAGACCATAAAATATTTTATAATGAATTGTTAGATGAGAAACTAAATTTGTAGTAGTCTTTTCAATTTTTTGGAGTTACCTTTTTGCTTAATACTTATCGTGAATATACAATATGTATTATGCTTAGCGATAAATTTATGTATGCTTCACTATGATATATTTACTTATATAAATTTACTTTTCTAATGTCAATTGGGAGACAAACGTGTAACGCACGTTCCCAGGACTAGTATATAAATAGATGTATTGTCCAACTCCCTTACATATCAACTTTGTGAATAGTACTAACAAAGTTGAAGGAAAAGAGTGGGAGAGCTTTGCATCATGAATTATTTTATACTTGTGTTGGCATCAATTTTTGCTTTGATTTTTGTATATAGTCTAGCAAAATTATCCAGCAAAAAACTTCCACCAGGGCCATCACCATGGCCAATTATTGGAAATATTCACTTGTTAGGTGCAAATCCCCATACATCACTAGCCAATCTTGCAAAAATTTATGGTCCAATTATGAGTTTAAAAATAGGACAAATAACAACAATAGTAATTTCTTCATCATCCATGGCAAAACAAGTCCTCAAAAATCATGACTTAGCCTTTTCCACTAGATTTATCCCTGATGCCCTTCAAGCACATAATTATAGCAAATTCTCTGCTGTATGGCTTCCTGTTTGTCCTCAATGGCGAACACTTAGGAAAATCATGAACACCAAACTCCTCTCTACTAATAGGCTTGATGCAAATCAACATCTAAGATCTCAAAAGGAGAAAGAATTGATTGATTATTGTGAAAAATGTAGCCAACAAGGTGAAGCTGTGGATGTAGGTCAACTTGTTTTCAAGACTAATCTCAATTTAGTGTCAAATACCCTTTTCTCCAAGGATTTGGTTGATCTTTATTCGGATGCAAAGGTAGAATTGAATAACATGATTAATGTTTAAGTATAACATAACCGTCTGAGAAATTAATTTTTTTAAAATTTGAAGGTTGAGTTGAAGGACGCGATCTTGAGCATCATTGATGTTGCTGGGATGATCAACCTAGTGGATTTTTTCCCTATACTTGAAAATGTTGATCCTCAAAGAATAAGGTATCGCACAAACATTCATTTTGGTAAGTTGTATAAACTCTTTGGTGATATGATCAATGAGCGGTTGGAAGAAAAGAAAACGAACCAGAGTGAAAAGAGTGATATTTTACAAGTTCTTCTCAACCACAGTGCAGAAAATCCCCAAGAGATGGATAGAAATTTTATGAATTCGATGCTCCTGGTTCGTTCTCTTCTCTTTTGATGCATGATGTGCTACGTTGAAATACTTTTTTTAAGTTAATTTGACAGAATTACAAAATTTTACAGGACTTATTTATTGGTAGTATTGATACAATTACAAACACGGTAGAATGGGCAATGGCAGAAATACTTAGACAACCAGAGATTATGAAGAAAGTCCAAGCTGAGCTTGCACAAGTCGTTGGAAAAGGAAAACCAATAGAAGAAGCTGATGTATCCAGACTCCCTTATTTGCAATTTATCATCAAAGAAACATTAAGACTTCACCCACCAGCTCCATTCTTAATCCCCCGCAGGGTGGACCAAGATGTTGAATTGTGTGATTATATCATTCCAAAGGGTTCAATAGTACTAGTCAATGCGTGGGCTATTGGCCGTGATTCTTCTTTTTGGGAAGACACTTTAGTGTTTAAACCTGAGAGATTCCAGAGTTTAGAATTGAATATGCGTGGTAAAGATTTTGAATTGATTCCATTTGGTGCTGGCCGAAGAACATGCCCTGGATTTCCATTGGCATTGAGATTGATGCCAGTAATATTGGGCTCGATGTTGAATTCATTCAATTGGAAACTTGAGGCATGCATTGAGCCAAAAGACTTAGACATGGAGGAGAAATTTGGTGCCATCATAGCCAAAGCTCATCCTTTGCGAGCTATCCCATCTCCTCTTTGAAATTCCGCTCAGTTCATAATAAATACTTATCTAATATCGGTTTTCTTATTATGTCCACAATCACCAACTACCACTCTATTTACCATCATTACTTTATCCACAATCACCACCCACTACCATCAGACGTAACCTTTTGCCATATATTGAAATCATAACTCAAAGGTGTTTGCGACTTGTTCATACCTTATTTGAAATAAAATGGTTTCATGTTCTTGATTGATTGATTATTTCTCTCCGTATGTATTTCTTTTTCAAATTTTGTTTGGTCACAAAAAATTGAATGGTTATTCTCCTCCGAACTCGTTTAAAAAAGAGATAAGAATAATTTAATCAAATTAAATACTCTTTAATGATAAAAATATTCCGATAATTTTATTACTTAATTTGATTGCTCATAATACATTGAGCGGAGAAAAAAGCATGCAATTTTTTTTAGGGCAAATCACATAAATATGCTATATTAAGAAAATATTTACCATCTATGACAATATAATTTTTCTAACTTAATATAACAATTTTTTGGATTAAAAAATTGTACTGCTTCGCCTCCTTCTCTATCCTTTTTCTCTTCCTCCTCTTCTTCTTTTTATTTTTCTTCTTTTCGTCTCTTTCTGTGTTATTCTCTCTTCCTCCTCTTCTTTTTTTATTCTTCTTCTTCTTCTTTTAAAATTTTCATTTAAATAATTATTCTCAAATCAATTTTTATCCATATTTCACTATTTTTATCCAAAAACACGACGAGAAGAGAAATAAAAAAATAATATTTTTTTTAACAATATCATATTCTCAAACAAAAATTTCAAATCTCTAAAATTACAACAACAAGAATTCACCATTGATGGTCACTATAAAGCTTCAAATTTTGAATTCATTTTATGAATCTTACGAACTAGATTAGTTTGGATAGGTTGATCCTACAAATAATTGAAAATGCAATTTAAAGTTTATATCTCAATTTTAAGAGGGTTCAGTTAAGTTTATAATTGATTTTAGGAGAAATATAAGATTGAAACTCAAAAAAGGTAAAGTTTATGGAACTATATCGCAATTGTATTAAAGTTGAATTAGATATGTTTTTATAATTGTATTAAAATCATGTACAGTACATTTATAATACATATTGCAAACTTTATTCTCTTCTTAGTGATACCAACCAAATGATTTAGGTAACACACTTAATAATACATTTATAATACATGCACACTACATTTTTAATATATATTGCAAACATCACTCATGTTCTTAGTGATACAAACCAAAATAATTTATAACACATATATATAATACATGTTTTATTCATGAATAATACAAGTTTAATTTAGTCTATAGATTATTGTCTTGTCTTTCGTTAGTTACATTTTTCATTTATTCTTAATTTTCTCTTCTAATTCAACTTTAATATTGTGTATACACTTTTAATGCAAATTTAATTCATTTTGTAGTTTATTATTTGTTACTATTAGATTACTTGTTTAATTCATTTTTTTTTATATAAGTTTAATTCACTTTGTAGATCATTGGCTGCTCTTTCATTAGTTACATTTTTTATTCGTGCTTAATTCTCTCTTCTAATTCAATTTTAATATTTGTGTAATACACTTTTAATACAAGCTAATTCATTTGCAGTTTATTGGTTGATTTGTTACGATTGAATTACTTTATTATTTCATTATTGATACAAGTTTTATTTAGTTTACAAATCAAATAATGCTCTTTAGTTTGCTACATTTTGCATTCATGTTTAATTCGCTTCTAATTCAACTTTAATATGTGTATAATACATTTTTAATTCAACTTTAATTCATTCGGCAGTTTATTATGTTTCTTCATTTGTTATGATTAGATTACTTGTTTGCTCTTTCGTTTGCGATTAGTTTGGATAGGTTGTTCCTACAAATAATTGAAAATATCTTTTGGAGTTTATATCTCAATTTAAAGAGTGTTTGATAAAGTTTAGAATTGATTTTAGGAGAAATACTAGATTGAAGCACGAAAAGGATGAAGTTTATGGAACTATATCGGGTTTGTATTAAAGTTGCATTAGATATGTTTCATAATTGTATTAAAATTGTATAAAAATCATGAACAATACATCCTACATTTATAATACATATTGCAAATTTCACTCCCTTTTTAATGATATCAACTAAAACAATTTAGGTAACACACTTATAATATATGCACAATACATCTTTAATACATATTGCAAACATCACTTACGTTCTTAGTGATACAAATCCAAAATAATTTATAAGACACATATAATACATGTTTTATTCATGAATAATACAAATTTAATTCAGTTTATAGATCGGTGTCTTGTCTTTCGTTACTTATGTTTTTCATTCATTCTTAATTTTCTCTTCTAATTCAACTTTAATATCGTGTAATACAATTTTAAAGCAAATTTAATTTATTTACTTGTTTAATATTTGTGTAATACACTTTTCAATACAATTTTAATTCATTTTGTAATTTATTGATTTGTTACGATTGAATTACTTGTGAAATTCATTGTTGATACAAATTCATTCAGTTTACATAGAATGCTATTTGGTTTGCTACATTTTGCATTCATATTTAATTCTCTACTAATTCAACTTTAATATTTGTGGAATACATTTTTAATGTAAATGTAATTCATTTTGCAATTTATTATGTCTCTTCATTTGTTACGATTAGATTACTTGTCTAATTAATTAATTATTGATACAAATTTTATTTAGTCTACGAATCATTAACTACTCTACAAAAGAAAATAGAGAGAGAAAGGGAAAAAAAGTAAGAGAAAGAGCAAAAAAAAAAAGTAGCAAAAAGAAAAACAAAAGAGAAAGAACAACATAAAGAAAAAAAAGGGAGAAAGAGCGAGAGAGAAAAGGGAGAAAGAGGCAAGAGAGAGACAAATCTAATAAAATATATAGTATTGTTATATATTGCTATAAATGGTAATAATTAAAGAGTATATTTAAAATAAGTAATTATTTTTTAAAAGGGATCCACTCAAGTAATTAGCCCTTTTTTTTTCTAAATCCAACACCTAATAAATAAACTAAACAAAAGAATTAACATTAACTAGCACCCAATAATTGAATATATTATGGGAAAAGGGTCTGATTTACCCCTGAACTTTATGATTTGGAGCTGATATACCCTCCGTTTAAAAAGTGGCTCATATATGCCCTTGCTGTTATAGAAATGGCTCATATATGCCCTTTTACTTAACAGACCAATATTTAATAAATTAAAATTTTATTTTTTTGTCTCTAATTTTAGAAAATGCCATGTGGCTTTTAAAATACCCCACTCAATAACTTTTCACCATGCCCACCCGACCCAATTGGAAACAAAAGCCCCGCTCATTTAAATAAATCAAACCCATTTCATTTCATTGTCTCCCCAATTGGAAACAAAACCCCCCAGCCATTTAAAGTTTACAATAGTATTTTGATCTATTAGCTTACTAAATTTTCTAAAGAAATCGGTACCTCTTTTTTTATTTTATAAATTGTTCAATTTTTTTAATCGTTCCAGAGAAATTGGTGAACAAGCAAGCTTCTACTAAAACTGATCTTCAATGGCGATAAATTATTTTAACCGTTCAAATTGAACTGAAATGCATTGTTTTGTGTGTGTGAACTCGTCTATCTTCCTCTGTCTTTCCTATTCGTGGGTGTCATGTGCCATAGATTCACCTTTAGTAAATTTTATTGAATAAAAAATGCTTTTGCAGAATATTAGAGCCGCCAACAGTGATGATGCCTTCTACAAGTATTGCCAAAACTCTAGCAAGGCCAACATCTTACACTATAAAATTTTGATGAAAAAACTGAAACTTCCCTCGTCAATGGAGCTCATGATTCTGCCAAGCTTGCTGGTCTTCTTGAGATTTTCATCAAGAAATGGAATGAAATGGGTTTGATTTATTTAAATGGGTGGGGGGTTTTGGATCAAGTTTTGCCTTGATCAGTTTTGTTAATAATATAGCAAAAATATGTAGCAAAGGAAGCAAAAAACTTCCACGAGGGCCATCACCATGGACAATTATTGGAAATCTTCACTTGTTAGTTACAAAACCTCATATATCACTAGCCAATCTTGCAAAAAAATATGGTCCAATTATGAGTTTAAAGTTAGGACAAATAACACTAGTGGTCATTTGTTCATCAGCTATGGCAAAACAAGACTTAGCCTTTTCTTCTAGATTTATCCCTAATGCCCTTCAAGCACAAAACTATTGCAAATTTTCTATGTCATGGCTTCCTGTTTGTCCTCAATGGCGAATGCTTCGGAGAATATTGAACATAAATATCTTCTCTACCAATAGGCTTGATGCAAATCAACATCTAAGGTCTCAAAAGGTGAATGAATTGATTGCTTATTGTGAAAAATGTTGTCAACAAGGTGAAGCTGTGGATGTTGGTCAAATTGTTTTCAAGACTAATCTCAATTTAGCGTCAAACACCCTTTTCTCCAAGGATTTGGTTCATCTTTATTCGGATTCAAAGGTATAATTGAATAACATGATTGTTTAATAACGTATAATTAGCTGGGTGAGAAATTAATATATTACTTTTAAAAGTTGAAGGTTGAATTGAAGGACGTGATCTGGGGCATCGTTGATGTTGCTGGGAAGATCAACCTAGTGGATTTTTTCCCTTTACTTGAAAAGAATAAGGCATCGCACAAACATCCTTTTTGGTAAGTTGTTTAAACTCTTTGTTGATATGATCAATGAGCGGTTGGAAGAAAAGAGCGAAAAGAGTGATATTTTACAAGTGCTTCTCAACCACAGTGCAGAAAATCCCCAAGAGATGGATCAAAATTATGTGAATTCCATGCTCCTGGTTCGTTCTCTTCTCTTCTCTTTTGATGCATGGTTAAGAAGACATGATGTGCTACTTTTTTAAGTTTATTTGAGAGAATTACCAAATTTAATTTACAGGACATATTTATTGGTGGAATCGATACAATTACAAGCACGTTAGAATGGGCAATGGCAGAAATACTTAGACAACCAGAGATTATGAAGAAAGTCCAAGCTGAGATTGCACAAGTCGTTGGAAAAGGAAAACCAATAATTTTTGACAGTGATGGCGGAGGACGGGGTGGCCTAGGCGGGGGTGATCTTGTTTGGGGGGAGGGGTGGCTGGTGGGCGGGCGGGCGGGGAGAGGGGGGGTGACGTGAAAAAAAAATTAAAATATTTTTTAAAATTTGAAACATTTTTCAAATTTTTTTTTTTGTTTGGGGTGGCGGGGGAGGGGGGCTAGTTTGGTGGTAGGGATAAAATATATTTGAAATTTTAAAAATAAGTACTTTTAATTTATTTTTATTTTTTTTTGAATGGGTAGGGTCGAGTACGGGGTATGGGTAGGGTAAACAAAAAATTTAAAGTATGAAATAAAGGTTTGGAAATTGTTTTCCCTAATTTTGAAAGGGAAGTCATTTACCTTAAATTTGAGTAAAATGAATTGATTTGAAAAATATTTTCCAAACATTTAAGTCAACCAAACATGGAAAAATTAGAAAACATCCGTACCAAACACACCCTAAATGAATCATTAATTTCTATAAAAGGTCAAAATGGGGGGTTAGGATGTCAAAATCACATTCAACTCTACATTTGAATCCAAAAAAGGGGTCATTCATGTTGATATTAACACCAAAAATTCAAATCATTTGTATCTACCGTTAATTGAAATAAAAAAATAATAAACTGTTATATCAATATTGTAATCAGAGCTGACAAAATTAATCCATGAAAATATAGACACCTTCTTGTCCTTAATATGTTATATAAAATCATAATAATTTTTTTTAAAATAGTTTAATTTGATTCTAAAATGAATAATTACCGCTCAATTCCTTTAAACTATCTAGTATATAGATAATATACACGTTGTACTAAATATACATATCGATACACAACATATTCTGATGTTACAATCAACTTATTATTTTGACAGCAATTTGACCTACAAAGTGAAGATTTCCCATAATTGGCCATGGTGGAAGTTTTTTGCTTCCGCTTCTGAATATTTTTGCTATAATATAAAGAAAAATCAAAGCAAAAATTGATACAAACACATTTTGTCAGTTAAAATACAAGTCGTATGTCATGTACATTTTAGTTTTAATAATAAAACAATAAGATGTGTTTGTGGACACAATGAATTTTTGCTAATATATAATGCCAAACTTTTTAGATTTTTGCTATATAATGCGAAACTTTTTAGAATTTAATCTAATCTTGGCTAAACATATGCCAACAATTCTTAGAACTATATATAGATATCAATATCCCTATCTTTGAAGAGAATAGTCTATTTAAAAGCAGAAAAACTAGACCATTAATTATGTCCAACTGAATATTAGCAAAAAGGTCTATTTTAGGGTAATCTTTAATTTCGTCATTCACCATTTTTGAATATTTGCTAATTTTTCCCTTATATATGTCTATGTATAATAATAATAATAATAATAATAATAATAATAATAGTAGAATACATCTATAATTACACGTTAATTATTAAAAATTAGAAGATAAAATAGTCTTTTCAAGAGTAAATTTTATTTCAAAATGATGAAATTTTAATGCGAATATTAAATATTACTCCATATGTCTTCTTCTACTCTTTGATATGACAAGGTCCAGGGATGGCTCTACTAGCCTAAAAAAATGACAGTAGCCTTAGGCCACCTAGTTTTTTTTAAAGATAGATTATGATTTTTTTTTTTAAAAATTGAATTATTTAGAAAATATAAATTTTCATAAAGGAGAAAAAGTTCATTAGAAATTTTGATAAATCTAAAATATTGCATATCAAAAAATACTAAACGAATTAAATATAAATAAATTATTTTTAAGAATAATTAAAATTTATGATCTTCGTTCGAATTTGGCGATAGGCTACTAATATATTAAGCCGCCTCTGACCAGTCGATTACTGCAAAGTCAATTTGGAGTGATGGGTTTTTGTATATAAGGCTGGCCTACCCTTCTATTTCGTCTCTATCCTACTTCCGTAGTGAATCACCTACTAAAGGGGCAGAGCGGGGCGGCTCCAGAGGCGCTACCGCAGGCGTCAGCATCGACATAAATTGTTCACCCCGCTCCTGATCAAAAAGAGCGTGCGAGACTTCGAAGGGACATTTTTTTTTAATTGGACCTATTTTTGATATTATAAAATTCATTTGAGAATTTTTTTTTGTAAAAGAGAATATTAATTATTCCTTCAATCTCATTGTTCATTAAAACGAAAAAAAATAAATAGAACATATGATTTCTCAAGTTTCCTTATTAAAGAATCACTATCATTAATCATGTCCCTAAATGTTCGTTGGAGCGACTCCAATAAAAATTGATTGATTTTTAGGAGCGAAAAATTGAAAGAGAGAAATCATTTTAATTAAGATTTTCTTAAGGTAATATTTATTGATTTTATGACATTTACTGACACACACATGCACCCTGTATCATTTATCATATACTCCTTGTTAGCTTAATTTCAAAGTTGAAGCAAGGGAGAGAGGCATAATGGATTACTATACAATTGTGTTTGGATCAATTTTAGTATTGGCTATCCTTTGTAATATCATAGCAAAAATATTCATAAATTGAGGATATATATAATAGGTAAAAATAATTGTCCTTCCTTAATTTGAAACATAGGGAGTAATTTATAAATTATATAAAAAGTATTATAAATGACAATAATTAACAACTTAAAATATTTCAAATCATATAATAATTGGTAGAGGTTGAAACTTTCTAACACATCAATAATATCAAAGTTGGAAGGAAGAGAGTGATAAGAGATAATGGATTACTATACACTTGTGATGGGATCAAGTTTTGCCTTGATAAGTTTTGTTTATATTATAGCAAAACTATGTAGCAAAGGAAGCAAAAAAGTTCCACCAGGGCCATCACCATGGACAATTATTGGAAATCTTCACTTGTTAGTTACAAAACCCCATGTATCACTAGCCAATCTTGCAAAAATTTATGGTCCAATTATGAGTTTAAAATTAGGACAAATAACATTAGTGGTCATTTCTTCATCAGCTATGGCAAAACAAGTCCTTCAAAAACAAGACTTAGCCTTTTCCACTAGATTTATCCCTGATGCCCTTCAAGCACACAACCATTACAAATTCTCTACAGTTTGGCTTCCTGTTTGTCCTCAATGGCGAATGCTTCGGAGAATCATGAACATAAATATCTTCTCTACCAATAGGCTTGATGCAAATCAACATCTAAGGTCTCAAAAAGTGAATGAATTGCTTGCTTATTGTGAAAAATGTTGTCAACAAGGTGAAGCTGTGGATGTAGGTCAAATTGTTTTCAAGACTAATCTCAATTTAGTGTCAAACACCCTTTTCTCCAAGGATTTGGTTCATCTTTATTCGGATTCAAAGGTAGAATTGAATAACATGCATGATTTTTTAATTAGTTGAGTAACCATCTGAGAATTTAATCTTTTTAAAATTTAAAGGTTGAGTTGAAGGACATGATCTGGGGCATCGCTGATGTTGCTGGGAAGATCAACCTAGTGGATTTTTTCCCTATACTTGAAAAGATTGATCCTCAAAGAATAAGGTATCGCACAAACATCCTTTTTGGTAAGTTGTATAAACTCTTTGGTGATATGATCAATGAGCGGTTGGAAGAAAAGAAAACGAAGCAGAGTGAAAAGAGTGATATTTTACAAGTGCTTCTCAACCTCAGTGCAGAAAATCCCCAAGAGATGGATCAAAATTTTATAAATTCCACACTCCTGGTTCGTTCTCTTCTCTTTTATCATTAAAATTTTTGAGATGTAAATTTCCATCCTTTTATCATAGTGAACATAAATAATTTTTTCTTGTATTCATAGCAAGTTGTATAATTTGATGCATGGTTAAGAAAACATGATGTGCTAGTTTGAAATACTATTTTTTTAAGTTTATTTGTGAGAATTACAAAAATGTTACAGGACTTATGTATTGGTAGTATTGATACAATTACAAGCACGTTAGAATGGGCAATCGTAGAAACACTTGGACATCCAGAGATTATGCAGAAAGCCCAAGCTGAGCTTGCACAAGTCGTTGGAAAAGGTAAACCAATAGAAGAAGCTGATGTATCTAGACTCCCTTACTTGCAATTTATCATCAAAGAAACATTACGACTTCACCCACCAGCTCCATTCTTAATCCCCCGCACGGTGGACCAAGATGTTGAATTGTGTGATTATATCATTCCAAAGGGTTCACTAGTACTAGTCAATGCATGGGCAATTGGTCGTGATTCTTCTTTTTGGGAAGACACTTTAGTGTTTAAACCTGAGAGATTCCAGAGTTTAGAATTGGATGTGCGTGGAAAAGATTTTGAATTGATTCCATTTGGTGCTGGCCGAAGAACATGCCCTGGATTTCCATTGGCATTGAGATTGATGCCACTAATATTGGGCTCGATGTTGAATTCATTCAATTGGAAACTTGAGGCATGCATTGAGCCAAAAGACTTGAACATGGAGGAGAAATTTGGTGCCATCATAGCCAAAGCTCATCCTTTGCGAGCTATCCCATCTCCTCTTTGAAATTGTGTACACTTCATAATAAATACTTATCTAGTATCGATTTTCTTATTATGTCCACAATCACCAATTACCACTCTATTCACCATCAGTTTATCCACAATCACCACCCACTACCATCAGTGACGTAACCTTTTGCCATATATAATAAATTGAAATCACAACTCAAAGGTTTTTGTGACTTGTTGATACCTTATTTGAAATAAAATGGCTTTATGTTCTTGATTGATTGATTATTTCTCTCCGTATGTATTTCTTTTTCAAATTTTGTTTGGTCACAAAAGATTGAATGGTTAATTCTCCTCCGAGCTCGTTTAAAAAAGAGATAAGAATAATTTAATCAAATTAAATACTCTTTAATGTTTAAAATATTTCGATAATTTTATTACTCATAATACATTGAACGGAGATAAAATAATTTATTTATTTTTCTAAATCGAACACCTAATAGATAAACCAAACACAAGAATTAACATATTAACTAGCACCCAATAATTGAATATATTATTTTGTTGACGTGCTTTCATGTAAATGGCGGGCTAATAACTAGCTTTACTTATTTGACTTTTGTCGAAAGGAGAAATCACTTTTAAAATATAGTAATATGGTCAATATTGCTAAAAACACTGATTTAACGATCAATAATTAAAGTTGATGAAATAGTTGAAGATCAAAATTAATTTCCAACAAGAAAAAAAAACTTATTTACAATTTCTTCCTATTTATTTGAACTTTGGTGGACAATTTTATCCTGTTTATATACTGGTGAAAAATAACCGTGAGATACGTGTAAGGTAGCTCTCCATTTTGTGTGGATACTTTTCTTTGTTGTCTCTCTCAAACATAACAACATGTTTCTATATTTAAAATAAATTTAGCTCTACACTTCTCCATTTTTACTTTTAAAGTTTTAATGACACAATATTATATCAAGACAAATAAAAACAGCCAAAATTTTGAGTTTATAGGTTCTGAATTCTGAAAAAAATGGCTTACTAATTTATGAACATATTATTTATACATATTAGATGAATTTTTTAAAACATAAATACTAAGTCTAAAAGCAAAGCTACTAACCTGTAAGTGAAATTGTAATTCCGCCCCTGGCCCCTACACACAAATGTCTATGTCATGTTACCACAAATTCAACTATCTCTTTTAATTTCTTAAACTTCCTGTCTAGTCAAATCAATCCAATTTAAATTCTAAATCCGCGTCCCTCAACTCCATATATATATATATATACCTTAACATCTTCATCCTAGTCACACACACAACTCTGTTTCTCTGTTTTTTTTTTCTCTCTTTCATTCATCAATTGCTGCAGAAGGAATTAAAAAAGTGCAAAGAATGAAGATGGGCTCACAAGGCCTTGAAGTATCAGCTCAAGGGCTGGGCTGTATGGGCATGTCTGCATTTTATGGTCCCCCAAAACCTGATGATGAAATGATCAAACTTATTCACCATTCCATCAATTCTGGTGTTACTTTTCTTGATACTTCAGATATATATGGGCCTTACACAAATGAAATCCTCATAGGAAAGGTATGTTACTCTACGAATTTAGTCAGTTCCAAAAAGAATGAGTCTAAATATGTCATAACATTTGTGTGCTCATTAAAGGTAAAATGAGAAGTTCGCGTAAAATAATTTCCAAACTCAGAAAGATGCCATTTTTTTTATAAGAATGAACAAATGAGAAAATAGTGTCATTCTTTTTTAAATCGAGGGAGTGTATATAAGGGATCTTACACATATTGGTTGATTTCTCAGATGATTGTTCAACTAAAAGTTATTATCTAAGAAGTAACCTTTCTTCTTTATTCCAATTTTCTTCAACAAAGAAAGTGACTTCCGAGATAATAATAATTAGCTGAGTGACCATTTGAGATATCATTGTAAATTCAGACTTATAATCATACTGTTTACTAAAGTACATGATTTGAGAGTTGTAAAGATCATTGAAATCAACATGAACATAATATCTGTCTGTAATTTGTTTCATAAACTTGTTGATTAACGTTAATTGTATAATCGCGACAGGCTTTGAAGGGAGAGACGAGAGAACGAGTTGAGTTGGCAACAAAGTTTGGAATTAATGCTTCTGCAGATGGAAAAATAGAAATAATTGGAGATCCCAGCTATGTTAGAGCTTCATGTGAAGCCAGCTTAAAGAGACTTGATGTTAACTGCATCGATTTATACTATCAACATCGGGTCGATACACGTATGCCAATTGAAATCACTGTAAGTTATATACATCATCAGTATAAGTTACGATAACAAGTTTGTTAGTACTCTATCTTTATCAGGTTACCAATCAAAAAATTTCTATATTTATTGGTCATGTTGTGAAGAGCTATGTGATATTGACACAGATCATAGAATTATCTTATTATTTCAAGTTTTTCAAGAGTTAAACTAACAGCAGTACAGTTAGAATGGTCCCTATGGTCGAGAGATGTAGAGGAAGAAATAATTCCTATTTGCAGGTTTATAACATTCATCCATTTAATATTCGTTTAACGTCTAAAAGCATAGTTTTTAAGAACATTAATCGTCATGACTAAAATTGATTTTTGTAGGGAGCTTGGAATTGGAATTGTAGCATATAGTCCCTTAGGTAAAGGTTTTTTGTCATCGGGTCCGAAGCTGCTTGAGGATCTGTCAAATGAAGACTTTTGGAAGGTTTGCAGTATTTGTTGAACTGTGCGATCATTTCATCTAAAATTTAGATTGTTATAAGAAAACAATCTTGTATAAATACTGTATATTGATTTTGCAGCATATACCTAGGTTTCAAGCTGAGAATCTCGAGCATAACAAGATCTTATACGAGAGAATTTGCCAAATGGCAACGAAGAAGAGATGTACGCAGGGGCGGCTCAACATAATTTGTGGCCTAAAGCGAAATTTTTATTAGAGGCCTAAAATCTATATAAATTTTATCTATAACTATTTATTTTTCTAAATTTCTAGATGTAAATTACTACTTAATATCTTTTATATAAATGATTTTTCAAACACTTTTTTATTTATTTATTAGTCAAAAAGTTGATAACTTGGTATACCTACTTTAATATGAAAATTAACAAATAAATTAAAAAAAATAAAATTGCAATGCACTTTGTTCAACACTTTTCGACTATTGATTCATATTTTTGAGAGTATATTACTCTAACTATCAAAGATTTGAAAAAATAGAGTGCAAAAAGAGTTACAAATGATAAATAATATGAGTGTTAACGAAGAAAATGTAAGAATCCAAAACAATGTTTCCTTAATTTCTTCTATTTGAATGGGGTTAAGATACATAATTTTTTATTTATAAAAATTTGAGGCCCCCAAAAATTTGGGGCCCAAGGCCAATGCCTAAAATTTTATAGGCAAGAGCCGGCACTGGATGTACGCCATCTCAACTAGCCTTAGCCTGGGTATATCACCAAGGAAATGACGTGTGCCCCATCCCAGGTATTAGAGACAGATTCATGATTTAAATTTGACGAGTTCAAACTATTGAGAGTGTAAGTTTCTGTAACATCCGGCAATATGAAATAATTGAAGAGGCTTAGAATTGGAAATTTTCATTTTTTGGAAAGAATTTAAAGTTTTGGAAAATTTTGGCTAAGTATGGAAAATGTGAAATTTTGGCCAACTTTGAACAGCCATAAATTCTAGCTCAGGATGAGTTAGGTGGAATTCCAGTTATGGTTGCAAAGTTCGTGGAACGACCTTTCCAACGCCACCGAGTTTGCTCGATTCCGAGTTCGTATGAGGGAGTTATGACCTTCGAAAGTTGGGCAGTTGACAAGGAGATCCGTCCGGGAATCATTAAGGGCATTTTAGTCTTTTCCCTAGCCAATTCTTTTGAGCTCATATTGTTGTATTAGGATGATCTTTGGATCATTTTTGTCCCATTTTTGGTAAGAGAAAGAGTTAGGGTTCTTGTGATTGAAGAAGAGAAGAAGGAGAAGAAGAAGAAGAGAAGAAAGAGGAGATTTGTCAAGACCATTGTGGAATTTCGTCGGGGGTGATCCCTATCAAGGTATGTGAGTTTTCCGTGTGGGTTGATCCTTTCCCTCACACACACCAAGTTTATTTTATGCTTTGAGAAAAGATTTGGGAATTGTTGTTGAAGTGTCGAAGTTGTTAGTTGTGGTTGATATTGTTCGTTGTGAGGTTTGATTGGGTTGTGCATTAAGTTGAAACCTATTGTATGTTGAGGGGATTATGATTCTAAGAGCTATGACCCTTTAGAGGTTGATCCACCATCGATTTGCAGAAGTTTCTGGCTGTCGATCCCCATCTACGGGACTGACCTACGGACCGTAGATCGATCAACGGTCCGTACTGGTCAACCGTCAATCGAAACAGAAGTTGGTTTTTGGGGCATCGATCTACGGTCACGACCTACGGTCCGTGGCCTGACCTACGGACCGTAAGTCATGACCGTAGGCCAACACTTAGTCTTTTTCTTAAATGAAATTCTGGGGAAAATCTCTGACGCAATCTACGGACCTGCAGTACGGACCGTAAGTCCATCTACGGTCCGTCGATGGCGACCGTAAGTCCCATATGTGTCACCAGAAATCTGAAGTCTCAGCCAAGTTTCCCCTCTTCTTTTCTCACTTTCTCATACATGTTCCAAAGTAATTCACCTATGTTTTATAGTTGTTTTCGACGTTCCAAAGTGCGTCTAAGCGTTCAAGAATCCTTCCATAACATGTGATCGAACACCTTGAATTCATAATTCCACTTCAAGGAAAGATAGTTCCAAGTCAAGTGAAGTTTCAAGTCGAGTAAGAGTCTTAGTTTCAAGCTAAGTCATGAGTTTAAAGTTGATTTCTCTAAAAAATAAATAAAAAGAGAGAGAAAGCTATTAGGGAACTAAGTATTCCCAAAGGAGGTTGTAAATGCTATTATATTTGAATAAGAAGGGAATCCCGTTTTCTTTCCCCAAAGGAGCATTTGGGCTAAAGTTTTAGTAAGTATCTCAATCAAAGAAAGAAGTTATTTTAAAAGCATGAGCCAAAGTATTTTTTGGGAGTAGTATTGAGCACCGAATTGGGGACACGAGTTCATATTAACTCAACTCTCCATAAGAACCATGCGCCAACATGGGACTTGTCGTATCATTCTTTTTAGATGATCACGCAAGATTAGGCTAGTGGATCCACTAAGCAAAAGTAAGGTCCTATATCGATGGCAAGGTATAGGATGGTCCTTTGGCAACGTGAGGTAAAACGTTGTATCATCACTAAGGCTCGTAGTGGTGGTTGTCGGTTAAAGAACCTCCCACAAAAAGCTGTTTTATGTTTATAAAAGAAAAGTGGAGTTTGTTGTCATTTTATCCTTAACGATCTAAGTTGTTTACATTCTTTTACAAGCTTTATATGTGTGGCTCGTGTCTTATTGCTTTACTTTGAGTCCAGTTATGTATATGAGTCGCTCAGAGTCAAGGTAAGTGATCTCTTGTTCCCTTTTCAAGCTTAAGTTGTTTTTAGCGGTCCAGCTCGCGTACTCGTACATTCCATGTACTGATGCCAGTTGGCCTGCATCGTTTTATGATGCAGACGCAGGTACCCAGGATCAGCATCCTGCACGCCGTTGATCCAGTTGAGCACTCTAGAGTCAGTGGTGAGCCTCCTTGCTTCCAAAGGGCTCAGTTATTTTGTTCTCTTAGTTTTGTTTATTAGGGTGTTGTGGGGTCTGTCCCAACATCCATCTAAGTATTTTAGAGGCTTCATAGACAGTCAGTCAGTTAGTTTTGAGTCTCTTATCTATGTATATATGTAAGTATTCTATTTTGAGACTCGAGTTGCCTTTTTGGCCAGATATGTATCATTTAAGTTGTTTATGCCTCTGCATAGCATTGAGTTATTCTGTTGAGTAGGTTTCCGCTGAGTTAAGAAAGCCAGGCCAAGGGTTCGCTTGGGGCCAGCAATGGTCTCCGAGTGCCGGTCCCGCCCAGGGTGTAGGCTCGGGGCGTGACAAACTTGGTATCAGAGCACAGAGTTCAAGAGTCTTAGGGTGTCTATGAAGCCGTGTCTGTAGAGTCCTAGTTATCGGTGTGAAGCGCGCCACATCTATAATTGGGAGGCTACAACATTTAGGAAGGTTTCCCATTTTTTTTTTTCATACTCATCTCGTGCGCTAGAGTTGATCTCTAAAGAGTTTCCTTTTAATCCGTGCTTGCGCGTGTTTTCAGATAGTCATGCCTCCACGAAGAGTTGGTAGAGGGCGTCTTCCTAGACGCTATGTTGATGAGCAAGAGTTACCCTATGCACCGGGAGTGCAAGATCAAGGGGAAGTTTCTAATGCCGAGTTCAGAGAGGCAATTAGGATGTTGAGTCAAGCTGTAGCCAATCAGGTGGGTCAGCAAAGGGGAGTTCGACATGAAGGAGCTGACACTTCAAGGATCCGTGAGTTCTTGGGGATGAATCCTCCGAGTTTCATGGGATCAAGCACTACTGAGGACCTAGAGAACTTCATTGAGGAGTTGAAGAGGATTTTTGATGTAATGCATGTAGCAGACACTGAGCGGGTTGAACTAGCTGCGTATCAGCTGAAGGATGTTGCTAGAACATGGTTTGACCAGTGGAAAGGGGGTAGAGTTGAGAATGCACCATCGGCGAGTTGGGCCGATTTTGAGGAAGCTTTCTTGGGGCATTTCTTTCCTCGAGAATTGAGAGAGGCCAAGGTACGTGAGTTCCTTACCCTTAAGCAGGAGCCCTTGAGTGTTCGCGAATACAGTCTGAAGTTCACCCAACTTTCCCGCTATGCTCCGGAGATGGTTGCGGACATGAGGAATAGAATGAGCTTGTTTGTTGCTGGGCTGTCTCGGTTGTCGAGTAAGGAAGGTAGGGCTGCAATGCTTATCGGGGACATGGACATATCCAGATTAATGGTCTATGTACAGCAGGTTGAGGAAGAAAACTGAGGGATAGGGAAGAGTTCAGGAGTAAGAGAGCCAAGACCGGTAATGAGCCTGGGCAGCAGAAAGGTAATGTGAGTCGTCCGTCCTTCCAAGAAAGGCAAAAGGGACCTGCTCCATCATCTGTTAGCGCACCCGCACCAAGGTATAGAGGTGGTCATAATGGCCAGAATTCGAAGGACTTCAAGGCTAGACCAGTACAGTCCTCAGGTAGTGTGGCACAAAGAAGCAGTTTGTTTCCTGCATGTGCTAGGTGTGGTAGAACCCACCCAGGCAAATGTCGTGATGGCCAGACAGGATGTTTTAAGTGTGGGCAAGAGGGTCACTTTGTGAAGGAGTGCCCTAAGAATAATCAAGGTAGTGGAAGTTTGGGTAGTAGGACCCAATCTTCATCAGTTGCTCCCCCAGACAGGATGGCACCTAGAGGAGCTACTTCTAGTACCGGTGGAGGAGCAAATCGCCTTTATGCGATCACCAGTCGCCATGAGCAAGAGAACTCTCCAAATGTTGTCACTGGTATGATCAAAGTCTTTGCTTTTTATGTATATGCCTTGTTAGATCCAGGAGCAAGTTTATCTTTTGTGACTCCTTATGTTGCGAATAAGTTTGATGTTCTTCCTGAAAGACTTTGTGAACCCTTTTGTGTCTCTACACCTGTTGGGGAATCTATCCTAGCTGAAAGAGTTTATCGTGATTGTCCTGTTTCTATCAATCACAAGAGCACCATGGTTGATTTGATTGAGTTAGACATGGTAGATTTCGATGTCATTTTAGGTATGGATTGGCTTCATGCTTGTTATGCATCGATAGATTGTAGAACTCGAGTGGTCAAGTTTCAGTTTCCGAGTGAGCCAATCTTAGAGTGGAGCAGTAGTTCAGCAGTGCCCAAGGGTCGTTTTATTTCGTACCTTAAGGCAAGAAAGTTAGTTTCAAAGGGTTGTATCTATCACTTAGCCCGAGTTCATGACTCTAGTGTTGAGATACCTTATTTTCAGTCGGTTCCTATAGTAAGAGAGTTTCCAGAAGTTTTTCCTGATGATCTACCCGGAATTCCTCCCGAGAGAGAAATAGATTTCGGCATAGATCTCATACCAGATACTCGTCCTATCTCTATTCCGCCTTATAGAATGGCACCAGCAGAGTTGAAAGAGTTGAAAGAGCAGTTGAAAGATCTTCTAGAGAAGGGTTTCATTAGACCGAGTGTCTCACCTTGGGGTGCTCCGGTTTTGTTTGTGAGAAAGAAAGATGGTTCCCTTAGGATGTGTATAGATTACCGCCAGTTGAATAAGGTTACCATCAAGAATAAGTACCCTCTTCCGAGGATTGATGATCTTTTCGATCAGCTTCAGGGTGCCACCTGTTTTTCGAAGATTGACCTCAGATCAGGTTATCACCAGTTAAGAGTAAGGGAACGTGATATTCCAAAGACAGCTTTCAGAACCAGATACGGTCATTATGAGTTTTTAGTCATGTCTTTTGGTTTGACCAATGCGCCGGCTGCTTTCATGGACCTGATGAATAGAGTCTTCAGACCTTATTTAGATATGTTTGTTATTATCTTTATTGATGACATACTAATCTATTCAAGGAATGAAAAAGATCATGCTAGTCATCTCAGAACAGTTCTTCAGACTTTGAAAGACAAGGAGTTGTATGCCAAGTTCTCAAAGTGTGAGTTTTGGCTTAAGTCTGTGGCGTTCCTAGGTCATCTTGTGTCCGGTGAGGGAATTAAAGTTGATACTCGGAAAATTGAGGCAGTGCAGAATTGGCCTAGACCCACATCTCCAACTGAAATTAGGAGTTTCTTGGGTTTAGCTGGTTATTATAGAAGGTTTGTTGAGGGGTTCTCGTCTATTGCATCTCCTTTGACAAAGTTGACTCAGAAGACGGTGAAATTTCAATGGTCCGAAGCTTGTGAGAAAAGCTTTCAGGAATTGAAAAAGAGATTGATTACAGCTCCAGTTTTGACGCTACCAGAAGGTACTCAAGGTCTTGTGGTGTATTGTGATGCATCTAGAATTGGTTTGGGTTGTGTCTTAATGCAGAATGGCAAAGTTATCGCTTATGCCTCCAGACAGTTGAAGGTTCATGAGAAGAACTACCCAACCCATGACTTAGAGCTAGCTGCTGTAGTATTTGCTTTGAAGTTATGGCGTCACTACTTGTATGGTGTGCATGTTGACATATTCACTGATCACAAGAGCCTTCAATATGTGCTTACTCAGAAAGAGCTTAATCTCAGACAGAGGAGGTGGTTAGAGTTACTCAAGGATTATGACCTGAGTATTCTTTACCACCCAGGTAAGGCTAATGTTGTTGCTGATTCTTTGAGCAGGTTGTCTATGGGTAGCACCGCCCATATTGAAGAAGGAAGGAGAGAGTTGGCAAAAGATGTGCACAGACTGGCATGTCTGGGAGTCAGATTTACAGATTCCGCAGAAGGAGAAATTGCGGTGACGAGCAAGGCCGAGTCATCATTGATGTCAGAAGTGAAAGAGAAGCAAGATCAAGATCCCATTTTGCTTGAGTTGAAGGCAAATGTTCAAAAGCAAAGAGTATTAGCATTTGAACAAGGGGGAGATGGCGTTTTGAGATATCAAGGTAGATTGTGTGTACCTATGGTAGATGGACTCCAAGAAAGGGTTATGGAGGAAGCTCATAGCTCCAGATATTCCGTTCATCCGGGTTCCACGAAGATGTACCGTGACTTGAGAGAATTTTATTGGTGGAATGGCATGAAAAAGGGCATTGCAGAGTTCGTTGCTAAGTGTCCAAATTGCCAACAAGTGAAAGTTGAACACCAAAGGCCCGGTGGTTTGGCTCAGAATATAGAGCTTCCGGAATGGAAGTGGGAGATGATCAATATGGATTTCATCACAGGGTTGCCAAGGTCTCGCAGACAGCATGATTCTATTTGGGTGATTGTCGACAGAATGACAAAGTCAGCCCATTTTCTACCGGTAAGGACTACCCATTCGGCAGAAGATTATGCCAAGTTGTACATTCAAGAGATAGTGAGACTTCATGGAGTGCCAATCTCCATTATTTCAGATAGAGGTGCACAGTTTACTGCACAGTTCTGGAAATCTTTTCAGAAGGGTTTGGGTTCGAAGGTGAACTTAAGTACTGCATTTCATCCTCAGACTGACGGGCAAGCAGAGCGCACTATTCAGACCTTAGAAGATATGTTGAGAGCTTGTGTGATCGATTTCAAAGGCAACTGGGATGATCACCTACCTCTCATTGAGTTTGCCTACAACAACAGTTATCATTCTAGCATCCAGATGGCTCCATACGAAGCTCTATATGGGAGAAGATGTAGATCTCCTATTGGATGGTTCGAAGTTGGTGAAGCACGGTTGATAGGACCAGATTTAGTTCACCAAGCTATGGAAAAGGTGAAAGTGATTCAAGAGAGGTTGAAAACGGCACAGAGTCGCCAGAAGTCCTACACTGATGTTAGGAGAAGGGCGTTAGAGTTTGAAGTAGATGATTGGGTATATTTGAAGGTTTCACCCATGAAGGGAGTTATGAGGTTTGGTAAGAAGGGGAAACTTAGTCCCCGGTATATCGGACCTTATCGCATAGTCCAGAGGGTCGGCAGTGTGGCTTACGAGTTAGAGCTACCACAAGAGCTAGCAGCGGTCCATCCGGTATTTCACATCTCTATGTTGAAAAAGTGCATAGGTGATCCTTCATTGATCCTACCGACTGAAAGTGTTAAGATCAAGGATAACTTATCTTATGAGGAGGTGCCGGTTCAGATTTTAGATCGCCAAGTTCGTAGGTTGAGAACGAAAGATGTGGCATCAGTCAAGGTCCTTTGGAGGAACCAATTTGTTGAGGAAGCCACTTGGGAAGCCGAAGAAGACATGAAGAAGAGATATCCTCATCTTTTTGAATCCGGAGGGAATGCGGATTAAGGTATTAATTTCCTTCTTAGTGCTCTTTAATATATAATGGGCATGTTGTAGTTGTTGTTGTTGTTTGCATGATTGCTTGTTGAGTGTTTGAGTTAGATGTTACACCCTTAGTTTTGTTAGAGCAACCTCATTCGAGGACGAATGTTCCCAAGGGGGAGATATTGTAACATCCGGCAATATGAAATAATTGAAGAGGCTTAGAATTGGAAATTTTCATTTTTTGGAAAGAATTTAAAGTTTTGGAAAATTTTGGCTAAGTATGGAAAATGTGAAATTTTGGCCAACTTTGAACAGCCATAAATTCTAGCTCAGGATGAGTTAGGTGGAATTCCAGTTATGGTTGCAAAGTTCGTGGAACGACCTTTCCAACGCCACCGAGTTTGCTCGATTCCGAGTTCGTATGAGGGAGTTATGACCTTCGAAAGTTGGGCAGTTGACAAGGAGATCCGTCCGGGAATCATTAAGGGCATTTTAGTCTTTTCCCTAGCCAATTCTTTTGAGCTCATATTGTTGTATTAGGATGATCTTTGGATCATTTTTGTCCCATTTTTGGTAAGAGAAAGAGTTAGGGTTCTTGTGATTGAAGAAGAGAAGAAGGAGAAGAAGAAGAAGAGAAGAAAGAGGAGATTTGTCAAGACCATTGTGGAATTTCGTCGGGGGTGATCCCTATCAAGGTATGTGAGTTTTCCGTGTGGGTTGATCCTTTCCCTCACACACACCAAGTTTATTTTATGCTTTGAGAAAAGATTTGGGAATTGTTGTTGAAGTGTCGAAGTTGTTAGTTGTGGTTGATATTGTTCGTTGTGAGGTTTGATTGGGTTGTGCATTAAGTTGAAACCTATTGTATGTTGAGGGGATTATGATTCTAAGAGCTATGACCCTTTAGAGGTTGATCCACCATCGATTTGCAGAAGTTTCTGGGCTGTCGATCCCCATCTACGGGACTGACCTACGGACCGTAGATCGATTAACGGTCCGTACTGGTCAACCGTCAATCGAAACAGAAGTTGGTTTTTGGGGCATCGATCTACGGTCACGACCTACGGTCCGTGGCCTGACCTACGGACCGTAAGTCATGACCGTAGGCCAACACTTAGTCTTTTTCTTAAATGAAATTCTGGGGAAAATCTCTGACGCAATCTACGGACCTGCAGTACGGACCGTAAGTCCATCTACGGTCCGTCGATGGCGACCGTAAGTCCCATCTGTGTCACCAGAAATCTGAAGTCTCAGCTGTCACGCCCCGAGCCTATACCCTGGGCGGGACCGGCACTCGGAGACCATTGCTGGCCCCAAGCGAACCCTTGGCCTGGCTTTCTTAACTCAGCGGAAACCTACTCAACAGAATAACTCAATGCTATGCAGAGGCATAAACAACTTAAATGATACATATCTGGCCAAAAAGGCAACTCGAGTCTCAAAATAGAATACTTACATATATACATAGATAAGAGACTCAAAACTAACTGACTGACTGTCTATGAAGCCTCTAAAATACTTAGATGGATGTTGGGACAGACCCCACAACACCCTAATAAACAAAACTAAGAGAACAAAATAACTGAGCCCTTTGGAAGCAAGGAGGTTCACCACTGACTCTAGAGTGCTCAACTGGATCAACGGTGTGCAGGATGCTGATCCTGGGTACCTGCGTCTGCATCATAAAACGATGCAGGCCAACTGGCATCAGTACATGGAATGTACGAGTACGCGAGCTGGACCGCTAAAAACAACTTAAGCTTGAAAAGGGAACAAGAGATCACTTACCTTGACTCTGAGCGACTCATATACATAACTGGACTCAAAGTAAAGCAATAAGACACGAGCCACACATATAAAGCTTGTAAAAGAATGTAAACAACTTAGATCGTTAAGGATAAAATGACAACAAACTCCACTTTTCTTTTATAAACAAGGTAGAGTTGAAGGAAGTTATATGGGGTGTCATGGCTGAGGTAGGGAAGCCTAACCTAGTAGATTTTTTTCCCATACTTGAAAAGATTGATCTTCAAGGAATAAGACGTCGTGCAATCATTCATTTTGGTAAGTTGTTTAAACTTTTTGATGGTTTGATCAATGAGCGATTGGAGGAAAAGAGAAGATCAGGATTCATGGAAAAGAGTGATGTTCTGGAAATGTTTCTCAATATTACTGAAAAAAATCTTGAAGAGATTGATCATAATCACATCAAGTCCATGTTCCTGGTTCGTATTCTCTTAATTACCATCATTTATCATAACCTTATGTTAGTTTCTATTAATTATTATTCTAATTAATGAATTTTCTTTTAATTACTGCAATATATGGTTATATATTTTGATGTACAAATGTTATAGGACCTATTTGGTGCGGGTACTGATACAACTACAAGCACATTGGAATGGGCAATGACAGAATTGCTTAAACAACCTGAGATAATAAAAAAAGCTCAAGTTGAACTCGCAGAAATCATTGGAAAAGGAAAACCAATAGAAGAAGTTGATGTTTCTCGACTCCCTTACTTGCAATGCATTATCAAAGAAACATTAAGAATGCACCCACCAATTCCGCTCTTAGTTCCGCGCAAAGTGGAGCAAGATGTTGAATTGTGTGACTACATCATTCCCAAGGGCTCACAGGTATGTGTGCCAAATTAAAGTTATTTGAAACATTGACCAAAATAAGCTATTTTAAAAATCAATTCACCAAACTAATACGCTTTTTAAATTTTTTACAAAAGTAGTATAAACATACTTCATGGTAACGTTTTAGGTTATTTTTATTTTAAAAATTCAACGGACAAAAACTGACGGAATTGACGACGTTAAATGAATAAACGTTACTGTAAGTAACGTTTTAGGTGTAAAACGTTACTCCCAATAACGTTTATTGAGAATCCAATCACGTCAACCCTACAAATGCAGAATCAAATCCTGCAAATTTAAAACGTTACTATGAGTAACGTTGTACACCTAAAACGTCACTCACAATAACGTTTTACACCTAAAACGTTACTATGAGTAACGTTTACTAAGAATCCAATCACGGGTCTTCAACTCCTGCAAATTTAGAATAAGTGAAGTTTATCATATTATGTTAAGTTCTTACTATAGCTTTAAAATTATTTTTCTAATTTATTAATATTATTTTAAAAAATCTCTTAATAATATGATACACTTGACTTATTACCTAATGAAGTTTTGTGAAAATTATTTTAACAATGGGCAACACAAGTAAAAGTTTTGTTGAATATTGTTGGAATATGCAAAACATTCCTTACAGCAACATTTATTTTACAATCACATGTGGTCAGTTTAAAAAATGAAGGAAGACTTTAACAGAGTGTCGTAACTGACAGTCACGTTTTTGAGGTAAAACGTTACTATGAGTAACGTTTTATAGCTAAATTTGCAGGATTTATTCTAAATTTGCAAGAGTCGAAGACCCGTGATTGGATTCTTACACCTAAAACGTTACTATAAGTAACATTTTAAATTTGCAGGATTTGATTCTGCATTTGCAGGGTTGACATGATTGGATTCTCAATAAACGTTATTGTGAGTAACGTTTTACACGTAAAACGTTACTCACAATAACGTTTTTTCATTTAACGTCGTCAGTTCCGTCAGTTTTTGTCCGTTGAATTTTTAAAATAAAAATAACCTAAAACGTTACCATGAAGTACGTTTATACTACTTTTGTAAAAAAATTAAAAAGTGTATTAGTTTGGTGAATTGGTTTTTTAAATAGCTTATTTTGGTCAAAACTTCAAGTTATTTGACGAATATAATATGAATAGTACTCCAAAAAAAGACCCAAAAGAAAATTTATCAAATTAATTTTGACTTGTTTGGTATTTCTTTTTCAAAAATAAAGAAATTAAAACTTGGTTAGAGTTGGACGGATTAGGTTTGACCTATTATTTAGTACTCAATCTTAGCTCTGATATTTTTGGGCGAGTTAATGACCTTTCTATTTATTGATTAGCTCTTTTGATCAATACAAACATAAATTAACTAACTCATTTAATTTGATGCCTTTACTCACAGGTACTAGTTAATGTGTGGACGATTGGTCGAGATTTTACTTTTTGGAAGGACCCTTTAGTGTTTAAACCCGAGAGATTTTTGAGTTTGGATTTGGACACGAGAGGACAAGATTTTGAGTTGATTCCATTTGGTGCGGGGCGAAGACTATGCCCTGGCTTGCCACTAGCATCGAGGATGATTCCAGTAATGTTGGGCTCACTCTTGAATTCATTCAATTGGAAACTTGAAGCAGGCATTGAGCCAGAAGAATTAGACATGGAGGAGAAGTTTGGTATCACCTTAGCTAAAGCTCGTCCTTTGCGAGCTATCCCCTCTCCTCTTTGATGTTGCATTGCCTAGTCGATAAATACTTCTTTGTATTTGATATTTACAATGAACCAAAGTATTTAAGTCTTAATAATCTTATCACTTCATCGTGACTTAACCATGATTAAGTGATATGTATAATACCTATGTAATATATATATATATATATATATATATATATATATATATATATATATGTATATTGACTATATGATGTTTCTCATTAATGTTATTTTCTTTAGAAAAATAGACAAAAAGAGAATAAATATAAAAGATTATGAAGATCAAAAGAGGAGATTCATGTTGTGCAATAGTAGTACTAGGGGTGTACATATTAGGGTTGGTTCGGGTTCTTCAAATATCAAACCAAATTATTTGTGTCGGATTTTTAAATCTATAAACCAAACCAAACCAATAAAACTTGGGTTTTTCAACCTCGGGTTTTTTCGGTTTTTTCGGGTTTTTCGGATTTTCGGATTTTTTCGGGTTTTTCCGGTGAAGTATTCATACAAACATATAATTTACTTGTACTTTAAATATTTCTTTAGTCCTACCAAAATATAACTATCTAAGGTGTTTCTTAAGAAATTAACACAAAATATGATATGATTAATGACACTAAAATATCCAACAAAAAAATAATAATAATGAAATCGAGTAAAACAAATATTGCAAATCAACAAGTCATAAGGAAAATGATCATAATTTAAAAATACTAAATCATACTATGACAACTGTTTAGAGATCAAGAGAGTAATGTATAACTGTATATGAACATGTTATGCTTAATGGATAAAAATAGTTCATGTTGACCAAGAAAGTTCCACAAAAATTATGCCTCAGTAATTGCTCTATGCATCAATTTTCACTCTATGATAGTACATAATAGGACCATTTGATATTAATGGATGAAAGTAGTTCAATACCAAGAAAGTTACTCAAAAATTAGGCATTGTGTAATTATTCAACAGTTGTGTACAAAATTTATTATTCACACATTGCACTATTGTTTTTGGAAAGTCAAGCAATATATATAAATATACATTGTGCAACATAACACATCAAATTTGTGAATAATACTAACAAAGTTGAAGGAAGAAAGAGAGAGCGCTTTGCATAGTGTGTTCAATGTAATAAGCCTGAATTCTTTATAATTTCTACAAAGTTAATATTTAATATATATTACCTTCATATATTAAAAGAAATTTACCCTATCACATTAAGTTGACATATACTATGTAAATGATAGTTGGAATAATGTGTATTAACTTAAAACTCATGATACATTAATTAGAAAAAAAAATATGAATCAGGAACATGGACTTGATCTGATAATTATATATGATTAATTTCTTCAAGATTTTTTTTTCACTAATATATTGAGAAACACTTCTAAAAAAACAGATTGATAACATAATTATTATAGTTATAACAACATGAGTACATTATATTAAATGCACCATTTAATTTCTGTAAAAAATCAAAATGAGGGGTTGGGATGTCAAAATCACATTCAACTCTACCTTTGAATCCAAAAAAGGGGTCATAAACATTTATATCAACAGTATAGCAATTCATGTTGATATTTACACAAAAAAATCATTTGTCTCTACCTTTAATTGAAATAAAAAATCATAAACTGTTATATTAATATTGTAATCAGAGCTGACAAAATTAATCCATGAAAATATAAATGAATAATTACCGCTCAATTCCTTTAAACTATCTTGCATATAGATAATATACACCTTGTACTAAATATACATATCGATACACAGCATACTCAGATGTTACAATCAAGTTATTGTTTTGAAAGCAATTTGACCTACAAAGTGAAGATTTCCCATAATTGGCCATGGTGGAAGTTTTTTGCTTCCTCTTCTGCATGCATATTTTTGCTATAATAATATAAAGAAAAATCAAAGCAAAAATTGATACAAACACATTTTGTCAGTGATAATACAAGTCATGTGTCATGTACATTTCAGTTTTTATGATAAAAACAAATAGGCATGTGCCTATAAGATGTGCTTGTGGACACAATGAATTTTTGCTATATATAATGCCAAACTTTTTAGATTTTTGCTATACAATGCCAATCTTTTTAGATTTTAATCTAATCTTGGCTAAATATATGCCAATAATTCTTAGAACTATATATTATATAGATATGGATATCCCTATCGTTGAAGAGAAAAAACAAAAAATAGTCTATTTTAAAAGCAGAAAAAATAGTTCATTAATTATGTCCAACTGAATATTAGCAAAAAGGTCTATTTTAGGGTAATCTTTAAATTTCGTCTTTCACCATTTTTTAATATTTACTAAATTTTCCCCTTATAGACTATGTATAATAATAATAATAATAGTAGTAGTAGAATACATCTATAATTACACATTAATGATTAAAAATAAAATAGTACTCCATATGCCTTCTTCTACTCTTTGATATGACGAGGTCCAGGGTGGCTCTACTAGCCTAATAAAATGACAGAAGCCTTGGGCCACCTAATTTGAGGGACCTCTTCTTCTTTTCTTTAAGTAATAATAGATTATAATTTTATTTTATTTTTTAAAATGAATATTATTTAGAAAATATAAAATTTTCATAAAAGAGAAAAAGTTCATTAGAAATTTTGATAAATCTAAAATATTGCATATCAAAAAATATTAAACGAATTAATTATAAATAAATTTATTTAAAAAATAATTAAAATTTATGAACTTTGTTTGAATTTGGCGATAGGCTACTAATATATTTAAGTCGCATCAGCTCAATTACTTCAAAGTCAATCAGTTGTACTGTCTATGATAGAGTGATGTAATTTTCTACCCTTCTATTTCGTCTACTTTTTTTTAATTGGACCTATTTTTGATATAATAAATAATCCATCTGAGATTTTTTTTTTTAAAAAAGAATATTAATTATTCTTTCAATCCCATTGTTCATTAAAACCAAAAAAACAAAACATATGATTTATCAAATTTCCCTATTAAAGAATCACTATCATTTATCATTTCCCTAAATGTTCGTGGAGCGACTCCAATTGAAATGGATTGATTTTTAATAGAAAAAAAATTGAAAGAGAGAAATCCTTTCAATCAAGATTTTTTTAAAGCAATATTTATTTAATATGTCAGTTTGAAAGGAGTGGTGGTTATTGACTTGTACATTATTGATTTTATGATATTTACTGACACACATATGCATCCTATTATTGACTTGTACATATATCTTGTTAGCATTTTAATATTAATTCTTTGTAATATTAATTTGCTATCCTTTACTTACTTTTGGTTACTGCCTTCCAACGGTTAGGTGGCATTTCATTAGATGCCGTTGGAACTACTTTATTGCTGCATTACTCCATCTTATTTTGGAGTTAGTGCTCATTCCAATTCTTCAATAAGTTGAGCAGCAATCCGTTAGAGAAATTAGCCATTGATGGCATTGGATACCCCTCATTTCATTTCACTCTTAATTCCTCCATTATACCTTGTAACCTATGTAATTTCTAAAGCCATTATCTTTACTATTTACTATCCCATTATCTTCCTATTCATTGCTAGGAAGACTTCTTCTAGTATAAATAGTGGTGGTCTTCATTTGGTTTGGGAGATACAATACACACAAGAAAATATAGAGTGCATAAAGTTTATCAAAAAGAGAGTTCTTATTAGTT
Organism: Solanum verrucosum; assembly: GCF_900185275.1. Taxonomy (NCBI): domain Eukaryota; kingdom Viridiplantae; phylum Streptophyta; class Magnoliopsida; order Solanales; family Solanaceae; genus Solanum; species Solanum verrucosum. The sequence goes on along the minus strand of NW_026020302.1, from coordinate 746,548 downwards.
GAAGGAAGGTGTTTCTTTTGTGGAGTTTTGGACTCAACTCTTGTCCAGAGTTGTTGAGTTATATTTTGTGAATAGGCTGTTGTATCCTGGAGGGGACAAGTCAAGAAGGACTACTGTTGAACCAGTGAAAAACATTTGCTGCAGTGGACTTAAATCCCCTTAAAGAGAGCGAGATATCCGCGCCTCAGTCTGAAGAGATTTTATTTCTTCATTTTTATTTTCAATTATAATTTTGTAATTCTGTTATTTTGTAATATTTCACTAACATTTATCATTTCCCTAAATGTTCGTGGAGTGACTCCAATTGAAATTGATTGATTTTTAATTAGTAGAAAAAAATTGAAAGAGAGAAATCCTTTCAATCAAGATTTTTTTAAAGCAATATTTATTTAATATGTCAGTTTGAAAGGAGTGGTTGTTATTGACTTGTACATTATTGATTTTATGATATTTACTGACACACACATGCATCCTGTATCATTTATGATATCCTATTATTGACTTGTACATATATCTTGTTAGCTTTCAAAGTTGAAGCAAGGGAGAGAGGCATAATGGATTGCTATACACTTGTGTTTGGATCAATTTTAGTATTGGCAACCCTTTGTAATATCATAGCAAAAATATGTAGCAAAGGAAGCAAAAAACTTCCACCAGGGCCATCACCATGGCCAATTATTGGAAATCTTCACTTGTTAGGTGCAAAACCTCATATATCACTAGCCAATCTTGCAAAAAACTATGGTCCAATTATGAGTTTAAAATTAGGACAAATAACAACAATAGTAATTTCTTCATCATCCGTGGCAAAACAAGTCCTTAAAACTCAAGATCAAGCCTTTTCATCTAGATTTGTTCCTAATGCTCTTCAAGCACACAACCATTACAAATTTTCTGTGGCATGGCTTCCTGTTTGTCCTCAATGGCGAACACTTCGCAGAATATTGAACACTAACCTCTTCTCTTCCAATAAGCTTGATGCAAATCAACATCTAAGGTCTCAAAAGGTAAAACAATTGATTGCTTATTGTGACAAATGTAGTCAACAAGGTGAAGCTTTGGATGTAGGTCAAGTTGCTTTCAAGACTAATCTCAACTTGTTGTCAAACACACTTTTCTCCAAGGATTTGGCTGACCCTTTTTCAGATTCAAAGGTAGAGTTGAAGGAAGTTATCTGGGGTGTCATGGCTGAGGTAGGGAAGCCTAACCTAGTAGATTTTTTTCCGATACTTGAAAAGATAGATCTTCAAGGAATAAGACGTCGTGCAATCATTCATTTTGGTAAGTTGTGTAAACTTTTTGATGGTTTGATCAATGAGCGATTGGAGGAAAAGAGAAGATCAGGATTCATGGAAAAGAGTGATGTTCTGGAAATGTTTCTCAATATTATTGAAAAAAATCTTGAAGAAATTGATCATAATCGCATCATGTCCATGTTCCTGGTTCGTATTCTCTTACCATCATTTATCATGAGCTTATGTTAGTTTCTATTAATTATTATTCTAATTAATGAATTTTCTTTTAATTGCTGCAATATATGGTTATATATTTTGATGTACAAATGTTATAGGACCTATTTGGTGCGGGTACTGATACAACTACAAGCACATTGGAATGGGCAATGACAGAATTGCTTAAACAACCTGAGATAATAAAAAAAGCTCAAGTTGAACTCACAGAAACCATTGGAAAAGGAAAATCAATAGAAGAAGCTGATGTTTCTCGACTCCCTTACTTGCAATGCATTATCAAAGAAACATTAAGACTGCACCCACCAGTTCCATTCTTACTTCCGCGCAAAGTGGAACAACATGTTGAATTGTGTGACTACATCATTCCCAAGGGCTCACAGGTATGTGTGGTAGATTAAAGTTATTTGACGAAAATAATATGAATAGTACTCAAAAAATACCCAAAAGAAAATTTATCAAAATAATTTTAACTTTAGTTTGGTAATTTTATTTTCCAAAAAAAATAAATTAAAACTGGGTTAGACTTGAACATATTAGGTTTGACCTATTGTTTAGTACTCAATCTTAGCTACGATATTTTTGGGTGAGTTAATGACCTTTCTATTTATTGATTAGCTCATTTGACCAATCCAAACATAAACTAACTAACTCATTTAATTTGAGTCCCTTACTCACAGGTACTAGTTAATGTGTGGGCAATTGGTCGAGATTCTACTTTTTGGAAGGATCCTGTAGTGTTTAAACCTGAGAGATTTTTGAGTTTGGATTTAGATATGCGAGGACAAGATTTTGAGTTGATTCCATTTGGTGCGGGACGAAGAATATGCCCTGGCTTGCCACTAGCATTGAGGATGATTCCAGTAATGTTGGGTTCACTCTTGAATTCATTCAATTGGAAACTTGAAGCAGATATTGAGCCAGAAGAATTAGACATGGAGGAGAAGTTTGGTCTCACCTTAGCCAAAGCTCGTCCTTTGCGAGCTATCCCCTCTCCTCTTTGACGTTGCATTGCCTAGTCGATAAATACTTATTTGTATTTGATATTTACAATGAACCAAGTATTTATGTCTTAATAATCTCAACACTTCATCATGACTTAACCATGGTTAAGTGATATGTATAATACCTATGTAACATATATATATATATATATATATATATATTGCCTATATGATGTTTCTCATGAATGTTATTTGCTTTAGACAAATAGACAAAAAGAGAATAAATATAAAAGATTATGAAGATCAAAAGAGGAAATTCATGTTGTGCAATACTCTTAGTTTCCTCATAATAAATATTGTAGCAATAAAAAAAAAAAATCTACCTGAAAAATAATAATATGATAAAATGTCAATGATAAATTTAAAATATCAAAATGACATAATAATATAATATGTTTTTCTTAATCGTTTGGTCTATTATTAGCTGTAAGATCTACAACATCAAGATATGGTCGATTATAACTTTGTAATTTAACTTGATATTTTAATTATATTATGGCTCTCAACCATACAATGGTATGTGATGTACATTCTATTTTTGTATTATTATTTTAAAAGATACCAAATGGCATGCCATGCGAATATTAAAGAAATTAATTGAAAATGGATCAAATAACTATATTAATAGAGATAATATAAAATATGAATTGTAATGTCAATGATATACTGAAAATATATAGTGTATTAGATATTAATAACTCACAAATATTGATAATAAGTGGGCCAAATCCACAATTCAATATCTGTTAAGGATGTTGGATTGGGCCCGGAGAAGTTGCACAAGGACTACTATTTAAAATATAGCCTAAATTTATTTTATTTATATCTTAGCAACTTTGGGTTTAAACTTGAGATTTCATGTTTGAGTTTCGATTTCAGTTCTTCAAGACCAAGAACCTACTAATGGCCGAAAGTAGTTACTCCATCCGTCTCAATTTATATGACATAATTCGGATTTTAAGATTAATTTTTTATTTTATTTTGATCGTGTATATTTCTTCTTCAACCATTGCAAAACAAATCCTCAAAAATCAAGATCAAGTGACCATCAATCAAAACGAACAAACACAAATCTAGTGCTATTCGGTGTGTCTGTCAGAGAAGACGAGGAAGGATCTATTGTTTATCGGAAAAACGATATAGTTAAATATGAAAGAGATCAATGACACACGTCTCAGTTTAACTAATAAGGTAAAGTTGTCTTCGTATATATCATAAATTTGAGCTATGATAGCAATCACTAATATTTTCAGTAGGGTGAGATGTCAATAATACACCTCTTTAGATGTGACCCTTCCTCGGACTCTACTAATGCGTAATGCTTTGTACATCATGTTGACCACCTAAATATATATGTATAATAGAATTTTGTCTTGGTACAATTTAAAATATTTTAGACATATTATGTGATACATACACGCACAAGCTAGTAAATTAGTCCCAAAAAGAAGCACTACCAGAAAATAAAATATAATATGACCCAATGATTCAATTAAATATATCAAAATCATGACATAATATGTTTTTTTTTATATCGTTTTATATTCTTCTATCATTAGTACGACAACATAATGAGACGATATTGTGATAACTTTGAGAAAAAAAATCTGTACATAAAGTTAAGATTTGCAAATCTGATTTTTATATTTTTAATTGTATATTATCGATCTCATTCATATAATATAGAAACATATATTATTATATTATATTAATGGAAAGCTCCAAAGTGAAAAAATAAAAATTAAAATAGCTATGAGTTTTGTCGTATGGGAAAATGCAATATCGTGTCATTATGTTGTCGTACTAATGATAGAAGAATATTAAACGATATTAAAAAAAACATATTATGTCATGATTTTGATATTTTTAATTGTATCATTGAGTCACATTATATTTTATCTCATGTAGTGCTTTTTTTGGGACTATTTTTTTTTCCCCTCCCTAGGAGCTCCCAGAGTGACTCGAACTCGCAACATTCGGGTTGGAAGTGAGGGGTGCTTACCATCCGAGTAACTCCCTCTCGTCACATAGTTTTAATATGAAATTACAATCTATCCCTCTTTTGTTTGTAATTACATTAATTCCTTAAAAAGTAACACAAACCGGATACATAATATATAGCTCAGATACATTAAAGAGTATCTCGGATACATTATAACATAAACCAGATACATTAAAAACTAGCTCGGATACATTATAAAATAAGCCAAATACATTAAATACTGGCTCGGATACATTAATATGTAGCTCGAATACATTAAAGAAATAAGGGATTTTAGAGGTTTTTAAAAATAGAAGGGGATATTGGAAATAAGGAAAACATAAGACGTGTATTTCAGTAATTTTTCCAAAAAAATAGTCGTCAGATGTATAACATATGTATATTAATTAACGATTGTGAATAGTTTTCATCGAGCATCAAAATATGTAACTTTCCCTTGATATTATTCCATATGTTTAGGTCAAGACAAGACAATTTTTATATTGTTGGGTGTGGAATTTATACTCTTCAAGAGAAAAGTTTGATGACTTTATTAAGTCTTTAACACAAAATAGATTTATATAAAGACACAGCAAGTGACTACCAAGGTAATTAGACAAAAAAAAATGATGCTCTTTCTACTCTTTGTAGCCCTTCCTATCATTCTTATTTTCCTTCTTCCTAAAGCCAAAAAGGGTGCAAAAAACACACAGCCACCAGGTCCTGTTGTCCTGCCATTCATTGGAAATTTGCATCAATTTGATAGTTTAACCCCTCATATCTATTTTTGGAAACTTTCCAAGAAATATGGAAAAATATTCTCATTGAAACTTGGTTCTACTCCAATGGTCGTAGTTTCTTCAGCAAAATTAGCAAAAGAAGTGTTGAAGACACAAGATTTAGTATATTGTAGTAGACCCTCTATTCTTGGCCAACAAAAATTGTCTTACAATGGTCGCGACATAGTCTTTGCACCTTACAATGACTATTGGAGAGAGATGAGAAAAATTAGTGTGCTTCATCTATTTAGTCTCAAGAAAGTGCAATTATATAAACCAATTCGTGAAGATGAAGTATCAAGAATGATCAAGAAAATATCTCAACATGTTGCTTCTTCTCAAATTACAAATTTGAGCAATTTAATGATTTCGCTTATAAGTACAATTATATGTAGATTTTCTTTTGGTGTTAGGTTTGACGAGGAAGCACATGAAAGGAAGAGATTTGATTATCTATTGGCTGAAACTCAAGCTTTGATGGCTAGCTTTTTCGTGTCTGATATTTTTCCTTTTTTAGGTTGGATTGATAAACTTACTGGATTGACAATTAGACTCGAGAAGAATTTCAAGGAATTGGATGAGTTTTATGAAGAACTCATTGAGCAACATCAAAATCCCAATAGGCCAAAATCCATGGAAGGAGATATTGTTGATCTTTTGCTTCAATTGAAGAAAGAGAAATCAATACCAATTGATCTCACTTTGGAGGACATAAAAGGACTTCTCATGGTAATTTCACATGTCTTAACTCAATACATTGCTATTTTTAAGATAATTCGATAGCTATTTTAATTAAATTATTTGCTTGTATATAGAATGTGTTAGTTGCTGGATCAGATACTAGCGCGGCTGGGATAGTATGGACAATGACAGCTTTGATGAAGAATCCAAAAGCCATGAAGAAAGTTCAAGAAGAAATCAGAAAGTCAATTGGGAACAAAGGCATTGTGAATGAAGATGATATACAAAATATGCCTTATTTCAAAGCAGTGATAAAAGAGTCCTTTAGATTGTATCCACCAGTTCCACTTCTAGTGCCAAGAGAATCAATGAAAAAATCCACACTAGAAGGGTATGAAATTCAGGCCGGAACTATAGTTCATGTTAATTCATGGGCAATTGCAAGGGACCCTAAAATATGGGAAAATCCAGAAGAATTTATACCTGAGAGATTTCTGAATAGCGACATTGATTACAAGGGACAAAACTATGAACTAATTCCATTTGGAGCAGGTCGAAGAGGTTGCCCCGGAATGACACTTGGGGTTGCATCCATGGAACTTGCATTATCAAATCTTCTTTATGCATTTGATTGGGAGTTACCTCACGGGATGAAAAAAGAGGACATTGACACAAATGTTAGGCCTGGAATTACCATGCATAAGAAAAATGACCTTTGGCTTATCCCTAAAAGTTATTTTTAAAATATACTCAGATGTGAATCTAAGGCGAGTTTTGTAATAATAAATTGTAACGACTTTAAATCTGGAATTCACATTACACCCTCCTTCCATTTTGATATTCTTCGCCTTATAATCCATTTAGTCATCCGCTACTCGCTTTATTTGATACTATTCAATGGACCTTAGTTAAGTTGGTGTATATATATATATATATATATATATATATATATATATATATGGTTATTATAAAAATGTGTATCGTAGATCCAAATCTTGAATAATGAAATGAATATAACTCTTAAAAAGTTTTAAGGATAATATTATTTATGAAATTGTTATTCTATAGGCAGAGTTGGTATGCTTCACTTTTGAGATGTTTGGGCCAAGAGTACATTCATGAGTTGTAGTTCTCATGGAGTCATGTGTGGACGTTATCGTTCATACAAGTCCCAATCAAAAAGAAAATTGTGCCCACATTGGTAGAAGCTCATCTTCTCATGGTTTGATCAATTGAAAGACATCCTCTTGGTGCAATTACGTAAGTAACAAAAATAATTTGTTTTTAGTTTTATGTTACTCGAGATGATTTTTATACATAAAAAAACTGAAAAAATTATTTTTGTTATTTAATTATTGCAAATAGTCGTAGGAGAATTGTGTTCGGTGTTAGGTTTGATGAAGAAGGGCATGAAAGGAAGAGATTTGATTGTCTTTTAGCCGAAGCTCAAGCTATGTCCGTTAGCTTTTTTGTGTCTAATTTTTTTCCTTCTTTAAGTTGGATTGATAAACTTACTGGATTGACAAATAGACTTGAGAAAATTTTCCAGGATTTAGATGAGTTTTACGAAGAACTCATTGAGCAACATCAGAATCCCAATAGGCCAAAATCCATGGAAGGAGATATTCTTGATCTTTTGCTACAATTGAAGAAAGAGCAATCAACTTCATTTGATCTCAATTTGGATGACATCAAAGGAATACTTATGGTAATTTTCCGAACCTACCTACTTCTACATGCATCTCGCATACATGTATATACATATACATAATTAGCTAGTAATCATGAGTACTTTGGAAACTAATTTACTAACTAGTGCTTATATGTAACACATATCTCTATAATATTTTAAATTGTACCATGACAATTAATATATCACTGTAATTACATAGGGAAAAATCACTATGTAAGACAATGATGATGTTAATTTAAAATTTAAAATACTCCAATTACACAACTCTAGAGAATTTATAAGTGGGAAAATGAATGGCATACTTTAAGACCCTAGTGGATTATTATTATTACAAACAAGGGTGCATGAGTGTATGAGAGAGGCATAATGGATTGATTATATACTTGTGTTTGGATCATTTTAGCTTTGATTTTTCTCTATACTACTCTAGCAAAATTATCCACCAAAAAACTTCCACCAGGGCCATCACCATGGCCAATTATTGGAAATCTTCACTTGTTAGGTGCAAAACCCCATGTATCACTAGCCAATCTTACAAAAAAAATATGGTCCAATTATGAGTTTAAAATTAGGACAAATAACAACAAAAGTAATTTCTTCATCATCCATAGCAAAACAAGCCTTTAAAAATCAAGATCAAGCATTTTCTTCTAGATTTATCCCTAATGCCCTTCAAGCCCACAACCATTACAAATTCTCTGTGGCATGGCTTCATGTTTGTCCTCAATGGCGAACGCTTCGCAGAATATTGAACACAAATTTCTTCTCTTCCAATAAGCTTGATGAAAATCAACATCTAAGGTCTCAAAAGATGAAAGAAATGATTGCTTATTGTGAAAAATGTAGTCAACAAGATGAACCTTTGGATATAGGTCAAGTTGCATTCAAGACTAATCTCAATTTGTTGTCAAACACCCTTTTCTCTAAGGACTTGGCTGACCCATTTTCGGATTCAAAGGTAGAGTTAGGGGTGTACAAAATCGAACCGAAACCAAACCAAACCGCAAACCGAGTCAACCCAAAAAAAAACCCCGACTAGTGGTTTGGTTTGACTTGGTTTGGTATTGAAAAAAAAAAACCTGACTATATTTGGGTTGGTTTGGTTTTAACTAAAAAAAACCAACCCGAGATCAAACCAACCCGACATTATATATATAATTTTAAAATTTTATTTTATACATAAAAATATTACTTTGATTTAATTTTTAAATATTTCTTATACTTTTTCATAGTTTTTGTCACGACCCGATTTATCAAGTCATGATGACACCTACTATAACCCACCAGCAGGTAAGCCAACCCGTAACCCGGAACAACAAGTAATGGGTCTTAGGGTAGAAATTAAACAAGAGTAGACAAATAACAATATAAACAGGCGGAAGCAACCCAAAACATATATACAAATAAAGATCCCTCCGAGAACCTGGAAGTCACCAGTCCAGAGCTACTACAAAATGAGTACAAGTCCTAAAACCGGACAACAGAGAATAGACTGTCTCGAAAGGAAAAAGACAAGTCTATATATACAGATGGAGACTGAAATAGTACAAAACGTCGTGTGCTCACCCCCGTCTCCGGATAAGTCTACTCCAAGCTCGATCAACGCTGGCTACTAGTGCTCGGACCTGCATCACGAAATAGATGCAGAGCGTAGCATGAGTACCAAAACAACAGGTACCCAGTAGGCATCATCGGCCGACTGAGCAAGATAAGCAAAAGTAAACTGAAATGCGAATAAAGGGTTACATCAAGTGCAAAGAGTAGTAAATGGGGGGTATGTACACGAGCGTACAGGCAACAAAGACAAGTAATCTAACTAACTCCGCCGAGCTCCCATAAACCCGACGGGTACGCTCGTGCACAATAAAAGAAACCACCTGCACGGACCCCCATAAGCCCGGCAGATGCACCGACAGTTGAAGTAAAATAATGGAGTTAGAAGGTCTATCACAATATTACCAATTTCCAGACTTTTAACTGAACCATTCCCAATCATATTCTAAGATCTCATTACGTCCCGGACTTTAATCAGAATCTCTCCAACCTCCAAAACCTCAACCTACAGATGAGAGTAATCAAGACTAAACTGAAGCTTTAGTGAGGAATTGGGAATACACCACGTGCAAGCTGGACCACGGACTCGAACCGGGTACTATAGCTAATGAGTCAACCTATATGGGTTGGACCACGGACTCGAACCGGGTGCTGTAGCCAAAGGTCAGGCACGGGTGGGCTGGACCACGGACTCTAACCGGGTACTGTAGCCAAAACCAGATCACAGGTAAGCTGGACCACGGACTCTAACCGGGTACTGTAGCTAAGCCTGGACATAAGTAAGCTGGACCACGGACTCTAACCGGATACTGTAGCCAAAACCAGATCACAGGTAAGCTGGACCACGGACTCTAACCGGGTACTGTAGCCAAAACCAGATCACATGTAAGCTGGACTACGGACTCTAACCGGGTACTGTAGCTAAGCCTGGACATAAGTAAGCTGGACCACGGACTCTAACCGGGTACTGTAGCCAAAACCAGATCACAGGTAAGCTGGACCACGGACTTTAACCGGGTACTGTAGCTAAGCCTGGACATAAGTAAGCTGGACCACGGACTCTAACCGGGTACTGTAGCCGATAGAAAAGCAGGGCATTATGGATACAAGGTCATAAGCTGAGTTACCGTCTAGCTAAGGCTCAGACTATCAGACTCAAGTCTGCTATATCAGTCTACAAGGAGCTGACCGTCCGAAACGACGTCGGAAAAAGTTCTACTGCCCAACGACATCCGAAACCTCGCAAGTCTATGGCAACACTAGTCTAAGCCTAGACTAAGGCTAAACATACTTCAAATCAATATTATCATATACATCACAAAGTATGGATGTTCATTAATATCAAGAGACATGCTGTCACAATCCAACACTTTCCCGAAATAAGGTCTAAGGCAGGAATTATAGAAATTTAGCATGCTCGACACCCGAACCCCTCCATACTCAAGAAAATCAATAAACAAATGCCTAAACATGCTCAATCTCACGAGAGAAAACCATAGCCTACCTGAAAGCCGACCACGCGTGCTCCAACTCACGGTACTGGATCTTTTCCCCTCCGAACGGTCTCCAAATGCTTCCCCACTAACAAAAGGTTAATCACCTCGTCATTACGAATATATTGACACTAAAATTATATTTTTTGGAGACGGACCCAAAATCGGGTCTAAAACGGGATTGTGGGGCCCACAATTAGAATCTCAAAATCGAATCCGTGGAAACGTCCCAAATACCTTACTAAACTAATACCCCAAAATTTTAGCACAAACAGATGCCTACAACACCGCAAATCAGCCACAACAATTAAAATGGACAGCCCCTTGATCATCAATTTCTGGAAAAACGAGACCCTTTCAACCCAAACAGATTATACCACGACGATCCTTGCGAAAAACTCTACAAGTTAGCCTCAAGAATGACTCAAAACGGACTTACGATGATCAAGATCTCACATTTCAAAAATTCAACAACAAAACAATCCGGAAATCACCCTGGCAGTGGCTAAAAATCAATTTCTTACCTCAAATGAAGCCTCCCCTCGCGTTTCTGAGACCACCGCTAGATTCCCCTCGAAATTCTCTTGAAGTTTACCTTTTGAATCACTTAATTTGGACTCAAAATGAAGGAGCAATCTCAAGTTGAAGTTGAAGGAAAAAATTGGACGAATTTCGTCCTAAATTCTGGAAATTTCCAGATTCCCACTCCTCTGCCACGTCACCGCCGCGTCAAAATTCTACAACCCTTCAAACTTAAATTTCGATGTTTCGGACTCGTTCGGAGTCGGAAAAATACAAACCTTATATGGAATCTGATTGGAAATGATATTTTGGACTCAACGGTGAAGGCGGAATTTCCATTTGGAGCTCGCTTCGATGAAAAGTGGGTCCCACACCCAGTATCGTTTTGAGCCAGATTCCACAACTGCTATCTAAAGTCTCGGGAAGTGAACAAAGGGTCGTTCTAGACCAAAATCGATCTTCCGAAGCTAACCTAGCTGTCAGAATTTTCATCTGAGCACGCCTTCCAAAAAGGTTGACCAAAGTCAACTTTTCAAGTCATTACAGTTTTTATCTTTTAATATATTATTTCAAGTTTGAAACTTAGAATTATGAATGGTCCAATAAAGATTATAGTCCACAGCTGTTGGTAATTATAATAAAGCTTAAATCAAAATCAAATTAATACTAATGCAAAAAGAAAATCAATTCAACACTAAGAATGACAATAATATTGAATATTTGTTCTTTAGTTTTACATTGGTTTAGACAATTAAAACACATAATCTAATTTTAATTTCTTTTAATATTTAGTTATGTAACTAATACTTATTAAACTTATTTTAGCATGATTTATTACTTTTAAATTATGATCATTTTCATTATGACTTGTTAATTTGCAATATTTGTTTTACGCGATTTCATTATTCTTATTTTTGTTGGATATTTTAGTGTCATTAATCATATCATATTGTGTTATTTTTTTAAGAAATACCATAGATATTTGTATTTTGGTAGGACTAAAGAAATATTTAAAGTACAAGCAAATTATATGTTTGTATGAATACTGTCACGACCCGAGCCTACACCCTGGACGTGGCCGGCACTCGAGAACTATTGCTGGTCCCCAAGCGAACCGTCATCCTGGCTGACTACAAGCAGAAGACTAACTCAAGCATACAAAAGCTTAAAACCTGAATAAAAATCCATGAAACTGAAATATAAAACTTTAACTCAAATGAAATACTCTGAATATAAAAATAATATTCAACTCGCCATAAAATAGGCAACTTAAGTCTTTAAAACATTTAATAAAATAAATGAATAATACAGACTTCTCAACTATACTGACTATCTATGAAGCCTCTAACTGATAAAGATAGAAGTCGGTACAAGACCCACGACATCCTGACTAAACTGAAAGGTAAATGAAATCCTCCGGAAATAAGGAGGCTTACCATAGCTAACTCGAACTTCTGAATGTATCAACGAAGCTCATGTTGATGACCTTGAATACCTGTGTCTGCATCATGAGAAGATGCAGGCCAAATGACTCAGTACGTGAAATGTACGAGCATGTAAGAGGAATTTTAAAACATAAACATAAGCTTGAAACTTGATAAAAAGGAAACATACTTACCTCTTTTCAATCTTACTCAACTCAAGGAATACTCCAAACTACTCAAACTTACTCAACTCAGAGATTAGATACTCAACTCAAGGATATGATATACGACTCTGGATACTCAACTTTGAATACTCAACTGAACTCATTTCATTATAAAGCAGTTTAAAACAAGTGCAATATAAAGAAAAGGAAAATTGTTTAAAAACATGTTGTCAACTCTGTGTGTATGCAAGGACACAACATAACTCTGAAATATATGTAAAAAAACAAATAATTGTGTATATAAGAATACAATAACTTCTGTGGGAGTTTCTCTAACCGACAACCATCACATAAGAGCTATAGTGATGATACAATGATCTACCTCACGCTGCCATCGCATCATATACCTGGCCAAAGGTATAGGACCTGAACTACTAAGTGGATTCACTAGTCTATTGTGAAAAGGGTTCATCTAAAAAGTATGACTCTTTTCTACCCATGATGGCTACATGGTTTATGGGGGCTGTGAGTTGTTTGAACTCTCCCCCATATCGGTGCTCAATACTACTCCCAAAATATACTAGCTCTTATGTTTTAAAAACATACTTTTTCTGTGATTTGAGATTAGTGCTCAAAACTTAGCCCAAAGGCTATCTTGGAAATATCAGTTTCCTCTCTTGCTTTATTTAGAAAGCGGTTTCTCTTTTCTGAAAACTAGCCCAAAAGATCTTTGGAAATCTCAGTTTCCGTTCTTATTTAAATGTGAAAACATTTTAAATCTCTTTGGGAATACTTAGTCCCCATATACTTCTTTGAAGAACAGAACTTCAACTTTACTCTTTCTCAACTCAGTGCTCAAGTCTTTAAAACAAGTTTTAAAACAATTTGTAAAAAGACTTCTTGAAATAGGGTTCATGCCGAATTATGGACATGAACGACTCAATTCAAGGTTTTCAATAACCATGCATAGAACTCAATTAAAGGCTTAGAACTTGAAGATACCACTTCTCCGAAAGATGCTCAACTTACGAAGTTCATGTTGAATTATGGGCATGGAACAACTTGACTCGAAGGTCTACATAACTACATGGAACTCATGTATACGACTCTTCTCATTCTCTTACTTACTTCCTCAAAACTTAGTTCAAATCAATAGTTGATCTCAAAGGATTCACAATTGAACTCAAAGGCTTTCTTGGACTCTACTCTTTAACTCTCTCTTGAATGTGAATTATGAATTCAAGAGTTTGGTTCATGACATGAAAGATCTAGGTGATAGTGTAGACTCATGAATACATTCTCCTAACTCTCATGCTCACTTACTCGAGTCTTGAAACAAGTTACTAGAAGTTGTAGAAGACTCCACAAAATGACTTAAAAGGACTTTCTTAGAATGTTTGAAAGAATTCTTAAAACTTAACTCTTAACTCTACCTTGAATTTGAATTATGAATTCAAGGTTATGATCATGTTTGGAATGATTTTAGGTGTTTAGAAGTAGCTTAGAGTAGTTAGAATCGAAAGGGAGTGAAGGTGCACTTTAAACGAACTCAAACGGGGCAACCGACGACAAACTGGATGGGGCAGGCGACCCTGGCGCTATGGGTGGCGCGGGGCTCCAGCCCCTAAAATTCAGAGGAGGGTTTGGGGCGCTCTGGCAGGCGCATCGCGCCAGGCCCCAACCCAGAAAACGCGACGAATTGCTTTGCTCGTTTTCTCACCCTAACTCGCCTAGAATCGAACGGTTTCTTTCCAAATCACTTAGAATCAATTACTTAACATAAGTACACTCTAATCTACTCAATACAGCCCTTAAAACACTCACTTTGATCTCAAGAAATCATCAAAAATCCAACAAAACAAGATTTAGAGAGAACTTCAAGAACACCTATCAAGAATTCATCAAGAACTCTACTCTTTCAACTTCAAGAATGAAATTTGTGCTGAAAACAACATGTTTTGCGTGTGGGTGAAAAAACCCATCACTATGGAAGCTTACATACCTCTTAAGGATCAAACCATGGCGAAAATCCGCAACAAGATGCAAGAATCTCGACGAACGCTTTCATCCTTTCTCTTTTCTTCTCTTTTCTCTTCTTCTTTTCTCTTCTTGAATTCTCAACTAAAACCCTAGGCCTAAACTAGGATTATAAAACTGAACCTAATCATATTACTCCCCTAAAATATTACTAAAAATGAATTAAATCTGATTGGGTAAGGAAAAGACCAAAATACCCCTTACTATTTCCGGTTTTGACTTTCCTTATCTAGACAGCCCAACTTCGAATGGACATATCTCCCTCATACGAACTCGAAACTGAGAAAACTCAGCGGCGTTGGTAAGATAATTCAAAGGTATTTCCTACAGTATCTGGTAGCACACCTAACTCATCCTGAGTTAGGAGTTATGGTCGTTTGAAGTCGACCCAAAACTCATACTTAAGCATAACTTGCAAAATTTCAGATTTTGCTATATCCAATTTAGTTCTTTTTCGAACTCAAGGTGCTATATCTAGTGAACTTAAAACTTAAGAAATTTTAATTCCTCAGTAAAATCCTACTCACAACGAAGGATGGTTCAAGTCTTAGCTCAAAAATTTTCTGGGGTGTTACAAATACTTTACCGGAAAAACCCGAAACAACCCGAAAAAATCCGAAAAAACCCGAGTTTCATTGGCTTGGTTTGGTTTATAAATTTAAAAATCTGAAACAAATGGTTTGATTTGATATTTGAAAAACCCGAACCAACCCGGCCATGTAAACCCCTACGTAGAGTTGAAGGATGTTATATGGGGTATTATGGCTGAGGTAGGGAAGCCTAACCTAGTGGATTTTTTCCCTATACTTGGAAAGATTGATCTTCAAGGAATAAGGTGTCACGCAATCATTCATATTGGTAAGTTGTTTAAACTTTTTGATGGTTTGATCAACGAGCGATTGGAGTAAAGGAGGATGGGAGTCAGTGATAAGAGTGATCTTCTGGAAATGTTTCTCAATATTGATGAAAAAGACCCTGAAGAAATGAATCATAATCACATCAAGTACATGTTCCTGGTTCGTTTTCTCTTTTAATTCTTCATGTCCATTGTCTATCCATACTCCATCTAGTCAATGCATTCACAAATTGATTTGCTTCTATGTAACAACGTTGAGTAATTTGATTGAAAAAACATGTGTTAGAGCCATATCTTTCTCAAAATTTAAATGCATAAAGTATGCTAAAGGATTACAAATGGAGTTTTCCCTCCTTTCAATTTCCATCAAAGTTAAGAATAATTTTAAAATAGTTCCCCTCTGCTTATTATTGTTTTGTTATTTTTTTAAAAAGAGGTACCTCAATTTTCTTCACTAATATAAGTGTTTTATGGTTATAAATATACTCTGACGTACAAATTATGTAGGACTTATTTATTGCGTCTACGGATACATCTACAAGTACAATGGAATGGGCAATGACAAAAACACCTAAACAACCTGAGATTATGAAGAAAGTTCAAGTTGAACTTGCAGAAATCATTGGAAAAGGAAAATTAATTGAAGAAGTTGATGTTTCTCGTCTCCCTTACTTACAATGCATTATAAAAGAAACATTAAGAATGCACCCACCAGTTATGTTATTACTCCCACGCAGAACAGAGCAAGATGTTGAATTGTGTGATTACATCATCCCGAAGGGCTCACAAGTATGTATATCGAATACAAGTGAAACCCCCCAGCCTTCCAAAAAAATAAATAGCTTCACGATAACATGTAATAACCCGTAATAATAAGGATATTTTTGTCTTTTGACAGAAAAAAAAAAAGGAGAAGGAGATAAATGGGCCAAGTCCACAACGAAATATTCTCTGTTAAGGATATTGGATTGGGCTTAAGAGCCTAGGATTCAGGAGAAGTGTATAAGGATCACTATTTAAGATATAGTCAAAATTACACTATTTAAAATTTAGCCTTAAACTTGAGATTTCATGTCTAAGTTGCAACTTCAGTTCAATTGGTCTGAAGTTGGGATTTGGGAAAACCATGCCTAACGTCAAGCTTTAAGTTTTAAAGTTTGAATGGTAACTCAAACTTCGAACCTATGAATTTAAAGTTAAGTAATTTTAATAATACACCATTAAACTTTTCAAATTTAAATTTTAAATTCGATTTTTTGATCATGAACACGATAAAAAAAGAGACTTGCAAAGGATGGGATTTGGCTAAAGGTACTACCAAATTCCCCTCCATGTCTAATTCTTTTGACAAAATGGCATCCACAAGCTTCCAATTAAAATAATTTAAAATGGACCAAACATTACATGTAATCATTCTCAATGCTAATAATATCTTCTTTCTCTTGAGTTGCAATAGTCCACAATTCTCATGTAAATATATAACTTATAACCTAATAATCATGAACCTATTAACCTAGAATATGTCTCAAATTTAAAATTATTTGTGGCCTTGACCTATATATATTAAAAGAAACTCTCAAAAAGTTCAGATACGTGCATTTTGAGATTAACTAAAAAGAGGAGTAAGTCATATATATTAATAAACTTGAGAGAGTAATTTTTCATTGCTTTAGTTCTATTGAAATAAGTATAATTGTTACCACCGTTGAAATAGTGTCATTTATGACAATTAGGACAGTTTGAGTTGAGATCGACGGATTTCAAATATAATTAAGCCACCTCTGACCAGGTCAATTACTTCAAAGTCAATTAGTTGTACTGTGTGTGATAGAGTGATGAGTGATGGATTTTAGTTAGTAATATGAGTGGTGGTTATTGACTTGTCCATTATTGACACACACATGCATCCTGTATCATTTATCATATATCTTGTTAGCTTTCAAAGTTGAAGCAAGGGAGAGAGGCATATGGATTACTATACACTCGTGTTTGGATCAATTTTAGTATTGGCTATCCTTTGTAATATCATAGCAAAAATATGTAGCAAAGGAAGCAAAAAACTTCCACCAGGGCCATCACCATGGCCAATTATTGGAAATCTTCACTTGTTAGGTGCAAAACCTCATATATCACTAGCCAATCTTGCAAAAAATTATGGTCCAATTATGAGTTTAAAATTAGGACAAATTACAACAGTGGTCATTTCTTCATCAACCATTGCAAAACAAGTCCTTAAAACTCAAGATCAAGCCTTTTCATCTAGATTTGTTCCTAATGCTCTTCAAGCACACAACCATTACAAATTCTCTGTGGGATGGCTTCCTGTTTGTCCTC
This sequence comes from Solanum verrucosum, assembly GCF_900185275.1. NCBI lineage: Eukaryota > Viridiplantae > Streptophyta > Magnoliopsida > Solanales > Solanaceae > Solanum > Solanum verrucosum. The sequence goes on along the minus strand of NW_026020302.1, from coordinate 728,557 downwards.
AATGGCGAACGCTTCGCAGAATATTGAACATAAATATCTTCTCTCCCAATAGGCTTGATGCAAATCAACATCTAAGGTCTCAAAAGGTGAAAGAATTGATTGCTTATTGTGACAAATTTAGTCAACAAGGTGAAGCTTTGGATGTAGGTCAAGTTGCTTTCAAGACTAATCTCAACTTGTTGTCAAACACACTTTTCTCCAAGGATTTGGCTGACCCTTTTTCAGATTCGAAGGTAGAGTTGAAGGAAGTTATATGGGGTGTCATGGCTGAGGTAGGGAAGCCTAACCTAGTAGATTTTTTCCCCATACTTGAAAAGATTGATCTTCAAGGAATAAGACGTCGCGCAATCATTCATTTTGGTAAGTTGTTTAAACTTTTTGATGGTTTGATCAATGAGCAATTGGAGGAAAAGAGAAGATCAGGATTCACAGAAAAGAGTGATGTTCTGGAAATGTTTCTCAATATTATTGAAAAAAATCCTGAAGATATTGATCATAATCACATCAAGTCCATGTTCTTGGTTTGTATTCTCTTAATTACCATCACTTATCATGACCTTATGTTAGTTTCTATTAATTATTATTCTAATTTATGAATTTTCTTTTAATTACTGCAATATATGGTTATATATTTTGATGTACAAATGTTATAGGACCTATTTGGTGGGGGTACTGATACAACTACAAGCACATTGGAATGGGCAATGACGGAATTGCTTAAACAACCTGAGATAATAAAAAATGCTCAAGTTGAACTTGCAGAAATCATTGGAAAAGGAAAACAAATAGAAGAAACTGATGTTTCTCGACTTCCTTACTTGCAATGCATTATCAAAGAAACATTAAGATTGCACCCACCAGTTCCGCTCTTAGTTCCGCGCAAAGTGGAGCAAGATGTTGAATTGTGTGACTACATCATTCCCAAGGGCTCACAGGTATGTGTGGCAAATTAAAGTTATTTGACGAATATAATATGAATAGTAGTCCAAAAAAAGATCCAAAAGAAAATTTATCAATTTTTTTTTAACTTTTGTTTGGTATTTCTTTTTCAAAAATAAAGAAATTAAAACTTGGTTAGAGTTGGACGGATTATATTTGGCCTATTGTTTATTACTTAATCTTAGCTCTGATATTTTTGGGCGAGTAATTAATGACCTTTCTATTTATTGATTAGCTCTTTTGATCAATCCAAACATAAACTAACTAATTCATTTAATTTGATGCCTTTACTCACAGGTACTAGTTAATGTGTGGACGATTGGTCGAGATTTTACTTTTTGGAAGGACCCTTTAGTGTTTAAACCCGAGAGATTTTTGAGTTTGGATTTGGACACGCGAGGACAAGATTTTGAGTTGATTCCATTTGGTGCGGGGCGAAGAATATGCCCTGGCTTGCCACTAGCATCGAGGATGATTCCAGTAATGTTGGGCTCACTCTTGAATTCATTCAATTGGAAACTTGAAGCAGACATTGAACCACAAGAATTAGACATGGAGGAGAAGTTTGGTATCACCTTAGCCAAAGCTCGTCCTTTGCGAGCTATCCCCTCTCCTCTTTGATGTTGCATTGCCTAGTCGATAAATACTTATTTGCATTTGATATTTACGATGAACCAAGTATTTATGTTGCAAATCTATATTATGCTTCTCATGAATGTTATTTGCTTTAGACAAATAGACAAAAAGAGAATAACAATAAAAGGGAAAGAAGAGGAAGGGGAAAATTGTAGAAACCCCTTTTGATTCGAATTCTGATTTTGTTAGTGAAATAAAAAAGAAAAAAAGCAACAAATGTAGAAATTGTTCAATCTTCAAAACCATCAACAAGAAGAACAACAAAAAAGAAGGAATCAGAAATTTGAATATCCAAAAAAGGCAAAAAAAGTTGTTATGGTAAGTATTATATTTAATTTATTTTCACATTATTCAAATTAGTGATTTTTTTTCTAAAATTATCACATTATGCTTATTGTTGTTTCGAAACTTTTGTTTGGGTGAAACTTGTACGAAATGTGAATAATATTTATATGAATCTCACTTTAATATACGATTTTGGGATATTATATGAAATGTGATATAATATTGGTATGCAAATCGTATGAATTGTGTTTTGACATTGATATGAAATTGGTTTGATATCAGTAGCCCAATGGTATGAGTTGTTAAATTGGTATGCAAATGGTATGAATTGTTAAATTACTCTGTTTTGTATGAATTATGACTAATATTGATATGAAATTGAGATTTTTTTCTAATAGGAAGGTTTCTTTTTCAATTTCTTCATTAATGTATTTAATTTTTTAACATTGGTATGAAAATGGTATAAAATGATTTTTCTTTCAAATTTTTTTTAGTGATTATGGTTTGTACACGTGTCTATTTGCTGAATACATCAGTAATGGAGTTTTTGATATGCGTTCTATTGATATCGATGCAAAGTACCATCGTCAAAGGTATGCCACAATCATATGGCATTATGGAAAAACAAAGAATGATGATGGCGCGACCAGTGAGAGTGAAGTAACTGGCACTGTTGCTAGCAAATTTGATGGACCCCGCATAGCAAAAGAACATGCTCTGAATACCAGCAATTATCTCACACCAAGACCACGGAGATCAAATTTGAGATAGTTGATTGCACCTTAGACTTTTTAGAATTACAAGTTTTTTTTTTTACTTTTGGATGATATTTTTGTGTTTGTTACAGCTTTAAGTATTTGATATATATAATATCCACTGTTTTATTTCAAAAAGATACCAATTACATATGAATTACAGATTGACTATTGTAATCGCAGGATACTAGTTATATACAGACTGCATTCCAAATGGATACACCATTCTAAAGATAAATTACACATTGACTATAATAATTCTCGGGATAACAGTTATATACAAAATGCATACAAATTGGATTCGACATTTAGAGTTTATGATTTTACAATTCTTATTAACTAGAAAGAAATCATACTACTAATTGAGAGTTCATGAACTAACTCTGACTTATAATTGGTATCCAAAATGTACACCTTTGGCATCCAAATTCATATTCTAACACAAAAAAATAAAAAAATAAAAAATAAATGAAGTTGGTATCCAACATGTATAAATACCTTGTATAAACGATTATGCCAATGTAAAATAGTGATAATTGTATTTTGTAACAACCTCAATTACATTTTTGTTTTACATTTTATTCATCTTGGACAATTTACAACCTAATTGTAAATTATATTGTCTTAACAAGCGTGGATTAAGTATTTTTAAAGATGTATGAAGTTGTATACAATCTATATAAATACTAGAATAAACGAATCTTACAATTTAAAACATAGATCATTAAATGTTGCACCAACATCAATTACATCTGGTTTTATTTTGTTTTTTTGAAAATGGATAAAAAAGACTTCTTAATTAATTTTAACAGATTAGAGTGAATTAAGGAAAAAAAATATTCCTAATTAGTTTGAATCTCCTAAATTTATGCTAATTAAAAATTATCATCAATCAATTCAAATTTAATTAATACATCTATTTCCATTTTTTCAATTTTTTTCTTTATTATTTCTAATTTCGTTTTTTTTTTAATTTTCGTTTATCTTTTTTTTTTTTTTTAAGTTTTTTCCAATTAATAAAAACATTTTTTTTTTTTGTAAATTTGTTATAACCTGAAATTTTTAATGTTATAGCTTGAAAGTCTAAATCTACTGCTATAGCTTGAAAATAGTACTATAATATATGTCATATATGAAATTTACACTAATATCAATGATATAATTCATAAATATTGATAAGAAGGCCAAACCCACAATTCAATATCTGTTAAGGATGTTGGATTGTGCCAGGAGGAGTTGCACAAGGACTACTATTTAAGATATAGCCGAGAGTTACTTTATTTATATTTTAGCAACTTTGGTTTCAAACTTGAGGAGTTGCACAAGGACTACTATTTAAGATATAGCTGAAAGTTACTTTATTTATATTTTAGCAACTTTGGTTTCAAACTTGAGATTTCATGTTTGAGTTCGATTTCAGTTCTTCCAGACCAAGAACCTACTAATGTACAAAAGTAGTTACTCCCTCCGTTCAAATTTATATGACATAGTTCGAATTTCAAGAATCAAAATTCTTTATTTTGATCATGTATATTTCTTCTTCAACCATTGCAAAACAAGTCCTTAAATATCAAGAACAAGTGACCATCAATCAAAACGAACAAACACAAATCCAGTGCTACTCGCAGAAAAACGATATAGTTAAATTTGTATGAGATAAATGACACACGTCTCAATAACTAGTAAGGTAAAATTGTCTTTGTATGGGTCACATGTTTGAGCTATAAAGCAATCATTAAAACTTGTATTAGGGTAAATTGTCTACATCATACCTCTTGAGATGCGGTCCTTCCTTGAACTCTACGTGCATATGCGCACTAGCTAGAAAATTAGTCCCAAAAAAGAAGGCGCTACCAGAAATAAAATATAATATGACTCAATGATACAATTAAAAATATCAAAATGACATAATATGTATTTCTAAATATCGTTTATCCTTCTATCATTAGTACGACAACATAATGATATGATATTGTGATAACTTTGAGAAAAAAATTCTGTACATAAAGTTTAGATTTGCAAATCTGATTTTTATATTTTTAATTGTATATTATTGTTCTCAATCATATAATATAGAAACATATATTATTATATTATATTCATGGAAAGCTCCAAAGTGAAAAAATCAAAATCAAAATAGCTATGAGTTTTGTCCTACGGGAAAATGCAATATCGTATCATTATGTTGTCGTACTAATGATAGAAGAATATTAAACGATATTATAAAAAAAAACATATTATGTCATGATTTTGATATTTTTAATTGTATCATTGAATCATATTATATTTTATTCATGTAGTGCTTTTTTTGGGACTAATTTACTAGCTAGTGCTCATATGTAAATTGTACAATGGCAATTAATATTTTACTGTAGCAATCAAAATATATGAACGTTATTATAAAGTGATTTCATTGTATCACAATATAACAACTGAAAAATATCCAGACAAATCACTATGTAACACAATGATGATGTTAATTTTAAATTTAAAATACTCCAATTACACAACTCTAGAGAATTTATAAATGGGAAAATGAATGACATACTCTAAGAACCTAGTGGATTATTATTACAAGCAAGGGGGTGTGTGTGAGAGAGGCATAATGGATTACTATATACTTGTGTTTGGATCAATTTTAGCTTTGATTTTTTTCTATACTACTATAGCAAAATTATCCACCAAAAAACTTCCACCAGGGTCATCACCATGGCCAATTATTGGAAATATTCACTTGTTAGGTGCAAAACCCCATGTATCACTAGCCAATCTTGCAAAAAAATATGGTCCAATTATGAGTTTAAAATTAGGACAAATAACAACAATAGTGATTCCTTCATCATCCATAGCAAAACAAGCCTTTAAAAATCAAGTATCAAGCATTTTCTTCTAGATTTATCCCTAATGCCCTTCAAGCCCACAACCATTACAAATTTTCTGTGGCATGGCTTCCTGTTTGTCCTCAATGGCGGCGAGCGCTTCGCAGAATATTGAACACAAATTTCTTCTCTTCCAATAAGCTTGATGCAAATCAACATCTCAAAAGGTGAAAGAATTGATTGCTTATTGTGAAAAATGTAGTCAACAAGGTGAAGCTTTGGATATAAGTCAAGTTGCTTTCAAGACTAATCTCAACTTATTGTCAAACATCCTTTTCTCCAAGGACTTGGCTGACCCTTTTTCGGATTCGAAGGTAGAGTTGAAGGATGTTATATGGGGTATCATGGCTGAGGTAGGGAAGCCTAACTTAGTGGATTTTTTTCCCATACTTGGAAAGATTGATCTTCAAGGAATAAGGTGCCGCGCAATCATTCATATTGGTAAGTTATTTAAACTTTTTGATGGTTTGATCAACGAGCGATTGGAGGAAAAGAGGAGGGAATTCAGTGTAAAGAGTGATGTTCTAGAAATGTTTCTTAATATTACTGAAAATGACCCTGAAGAAATGAATCATAATCACATCAAGTCCATGTTCCTGGTTCGTTTTCTCTTCTAATTCTTCATGTCCATTGTCCATCAACACTCCATCTAGTGAATGCATTCACAACTTGATTTGCTTCTATGTAACAAAATGTTGAGTAATTGTGATTACATCATCCCGAAGGGCTCACAGATATGGATGTCAATTAAAGTTAATTGAAAAAAATATTATTTTCTCAATCGGGTGGGGGTGGGGTGAATGACTTATCTATTTATTGATTAGCCCTTTTGATCCATCTAAATTTAATCTAACTTGCTTACTTGACGCTCTTACTCACAGGTACTAGTCAATGTATGGGCGATTGGTCGAGATTCTACTTTTTGGGACGACCCTTTAGTGCTTAAACCTGAGAGGTTTTGGAGTTCGGATTTGAATGTGCGAGGACAAGATTTTGAGTTGATCCCATTTGGTGTTAGTCGAAGAATATATATGCCTTGGCTTTCCACTAGCATTGAGAATGGTTTCACTAATATTGGGCTCACTCTTAAATTCCTTCAATTGGAAGATTGAGGCAGACATTGAACCAAAAGATTTAGACATGGAGGAGAAGTTTGGTAGCACCTTAGGTAAAGCTCATCCTTTGCGAGCTATCCCATTTTCTCTTTGATGTTATCGAGTCAAGAAGTATTTATATGTATTCGATATTTATACTGAAACCAAACATGTTGACCTTAAGCAATATTTAAAGAATAATGTGATAAGTGTGTGTGAAATATTATTAATCAAGTGTTTGGATATGTAGTATTTATATGAAATAACTGCTTGTTCAATTTTAATAAGGATTTAAATAGATCATATATTTATTTGTGTTTGTTTACTTCTATTATTGATAATTCAGTGTATAAAGTTTTAGTTTATACATAAAGGATTAAATGGAAGAAAAGAATGAGACAAAAGTACACAAAACTATCTGAATATGTCGTCAACATGATTATAGCACAAGATTTAATATAATTTATATTGGCTCTGAAAACGATATTCACAATAAATATGATTCATGGATAACGATTCCTTTAATATTTTATAATACTTGTATTGAATTCATCTTTTTGTTTATTTATTTAAACCACCATTAGTGGGGATTAGGCATTGCCTAATCTATGTATTGATAGTAACGAAAATACATAGATGGATACGTAGGCGTTTTGTCCAATCCACCTTGGGAGATCAGAAAAATGATTAGTTCATCCTTAAACAGCCAAGTCCTAATACATAAATATAAGATAACAGAGAAAATTACTTTCAAAATTGAAAAATAATGGATTACTATACTCTTGTGTTTGGATCAATTTTAGCTTTGATTTTTCTCTATACTACTCTAGCAAAATTATCCACCAAAAAACTTCCACCAGGGCCATCACCATGGCCAATTATTGGAAATATTCACTTGTTAGGTGCAAAACCTCATGTATCACTAGCCAATCTTGCAAAAAAATATGGTCCAATTATGAGTTTAAAATTAGGACAAATAACAACAATAGTAATTTCTTCATCATCCATAGCAAAACAAGTCCTTAAGAATCAAGATCAAGCATTTTCTTCTAGATTTATCCCTAATGCAATTCAAGGACACAATTATTGTGAATTCTCTGTGGGATGGCTTCCTGTTTGTCCTCAATGGCGAACGCTTCGCAGAATATTGAACATAAACATCTTCTCTCCTAACAGACTTGATGCAAATCAACATCTAAGGTCACAAAAGGTGAAAGAATTGATTGCTTATTGTGAAAAATGTAGTCAACAAGGTGAAGCTTTGGATATAAGTCAAGTTGTTTTCAAGACTAGTCTTAATTTGTTGTCAAACACCCTTTTCTCTAAGGATTTGGCTGACCCTTTTTCGGATTCAAAGGTTGAGTTGAAGGAAGTTATAGCGGGTATCCTAACTGAGTTTGGGAAGCCTAACCTAGTGGATTTTTTCCCTATACTTGAAATGATTGATCTTCAAGGAATAAGGCGTCGCACAACTATTTATATTGGTAAATTGTTTAAACTTTTTGATGATTTGATCAACGAACGATTGGAGGAAAAGAGAAAGGGATCTAATGAAAAGAGTGATGTTTTGGAAATGTTTCTCAATATTTGTGAAGAGAATCCTGAAGAGATTAATCACAATCACATCAAGACTATGTTCATGGTTTGTATTACTATATAATTTATGGTTATATACCTTAACGTACAAAATATGTAGTACGCAATCCCTTTTTATTACTATAAGTTATGGTTATATACTTAAACGTACAAAATATGTAGGACTTATTTCTGGCGGCTACGGATACAACTACAAGCACATTGGAATGGGCAATGGCAGAAATACTCAAACAACCTGAGATTATGAAGAAAGTTCAAGTTGAACTTGCAAAAATTATTGGAAAAGGAAAATCAATTGAAGAAGTTGATGTTACTCGTCTTCCTTACTTACAATGCATCATCAAAGAAACTTTAAGAATGCACCCACCAGCTCCATTTTTAGTTCCGCGCAAAGTGGAGCAAGATGTTGAATTATTTGATTACATCATCCCTAAGGGTTCACAGGTATGGATGGCAATTAAAATTAATTTACGAAAATATGATTTGCCCAGCTAATTTAAGCTAAATAGGTATCTGGGGGGGGGGGGGGTGTGTGTGTTAATGACCTGCCTATTTATTGATTAGATTTTTTGATCCAAATATAATCTTATTACTCACAGGTACTAGTCAATGTGTGGTCAATTGGTAAAGAATTTACTTTTTGGGATGAGCCTTTAGTATTTAAACCTGAAAGGTTTTGGGGTTCAGATTTAGATATGCGAGGACAAGATTTTGATTTGATTCCATTTGGTGCGGGTCGAAGAATATGCCCCGGCTTTCCACTAGCATTGAGAATTGTTCCAGTAATATTAGGCTCACTCTTAAACTCCTTCAATTGGAAGCTTGAGGCAGACATTGGACCAGAAGATCTAGACATGGAAGAGAAGTTTGGTATCACCTTGGCCAAAGCCCATCCTTTGCGAGTTATCCCATTTCTACTTTGATGTTGTCAAATTAGTAGTAAATATTTATTTCTATTTGGTATTTATATTGAACCAAGCATTCTGACCTTAGCATAAAAAGAATAAAGTGATGAGTATATCTATGCAATACATATTTGTATTATTATTGATTTGATATATGCATTGAATATTTGTTAATTTGATATAAACATTGAATATTACGTATAATAAAAACAGTGGTGACCGTAAAAGGAGAAGGGGATAAATGCATCATGTAATGGGCGAATTTGAATTTAATCAAATTCCAATATGTATATCGAATCCAAATGTAAATAGCTTCACGGTAACATTTAATAGCCCGTAATAATAAGGATATTTTTGTCTTTTGACAGAAAAAAAAGGAGAAGGGATAAATGGCCGAGTCCACAACTAAATAGTCTCTGTTAAGGATATTGGATTGGGCTTAAGAGCCGCTAAATTCAGGAGAAGTGTATGAGGATCACTATTTAAGATATAGTCAAAAATTACATTATTTAAAATTTAGCCTTAAACTTGAAATTTCATGTCTCAGTTGCAACTTCAGTTCAATTGGTCTGAAGTTGGGATTTGGGAAAACCATGCCTAACGTCAAGCCTTAAGTTTTAAAGTTTGAATGGTAACTCAAACTTCGAATCTCTAAATTTAAAGCTAAGTAATTTTAATAATATAAAATTAAACTTTTCAAATTTAAATTTTGAATTTGATTTTTTGATTGTGAACACGATTAAAAAAAAAAAGGAGATTTGCAAAGGATGGGATTTGGCTAAGGTACTACCAAATTTCCCTCCATGTCTAATTCTTTTGGCAAAATGGCATCCACAAGCTTCCAATTAAAAGAATTTAGAATGTACCAAACATTACATGTAATCATTCTCAATGCTAATAATATCTTCTTTCTCTTGAGTTGCAATAGTCCGCAATTCTCATGTAAATATATAACTTATAAACTAATAATCATGATCCTATTAACCTAGAATATGCTACTCAAAATTTAAAATTATTTATGGCCTTGACCTATATATATTTAAAAAACTCTCAAAAGTGCAGTGCTTTTTGAGATTAACTAATAAAAGGAGTAAGTCATATATATTTAGTATACTTTTTTATAGCTTTAGTTCTATCTGATTATGTCCCTTGTCATGTATAGTTAAAAAATGAAATTCGTGAAAAAAATGATAATTTAGGTATTAGAATAAAAAGATCTAACAATTGGCATGTGACACCTATCCACAAATGGAGGGTCCTTCTTTACTACACTCTTTACAATCCCATGATTGTTCCATTCCAAGTTGCTATTTTTTTATAATAATTTTGTAAGATCGCTCCTAGGAATTTGTATTTTTTATATATACTTCTCTTTGATTCTACTCTACCTCTAAAAGCTAATCTTTTCTCTCTTAAATCAGTCAATTTCAAGCATCAGTATACAATTTTCACTGTTAATGTGCTTTAATAATGGATTCTATGCATCTGTCACACTGTTATTCAGCTCTAAATGTGAAAAAGAGACAACCCCAGATCAAGATTTCGAAGCAATTCAACGTTGTTCATCAGATAAGTCATAAAAGTGTGAGAAATTTGACCCTTTTGCCTACAAGAAATTTGGGTTTTTTCATGGATCGTAGGGTTAAAGGAATTGTCTGTGGGGTATCTTCTGTTGAAACCAGGTACCCTGTTTTTCGTTTCTTTGAATTTGTTTTTATTGAGGTGGCTTATAGTGTGTTTAGTTTGAATTAAAGATCAAAACTTTCACATAAGTTCTTTATAATTTGGAAAAAGAAGTTTGTTTGTTTGTGTGTTTGAGTTTATTTTATGAGAATGGTGTTTTTCTTCTGCTCCCTGTGTCCTTTTTTAGGTGTCTTTAAGTTTGTTTTGGAAGTACAAAGTTTTCACCTTGAATACTTAATAATTTTGTAGAGAAATGGTGGGCACATATTAAATTGAAATTAATATGATATCGAAAAGTTAAGCTTAATTTGTATTAAAGGTCGAAACTTTCACCTTATTTCTTCATCATTTGGTAAAAGAATTTTTTGTGTGTGTGTTTAAATTTGTTCTCTGAGAATTCTGTTTTCTTCTACTCCCTCTGGCCATTTTTTAGTGTCTTTAAGTTTGATTATAAAGCTTAAAGTTTTCACCTTGAATACTTAATTATTCGGAGAAAATGGAGGGCACCTATTGAATAGAAATTGATATGATGTCGAATTGTTAAGCTTTAGTTGCAGAAGACTCTGTGTATTGTGAGTATTTGATGTTCAAATTTTTGTAATTTTGATCTTAAAGACAGCTTAGTGCAGTCAATTTGGGATAGAGTGCTAGTTTTATTGCCTTTGTAAATTAGATAGGAAATGCGTTGAGTAATGTGATACTATAGCGATATTAGGGATATGGTACTGCCAGACCTTGGTACTATTTCTCAAGTAGATGGAGCAACCGTGAAGTTCCACTGTCTCCCGAGTTAAGTTTTCTGTGTTGGCTTAACTGCCTCAACCTTGGTAGTCTTCAGTTCTTGTTTTAAGTCATTACTCATTCTATTATACCCCAATTATACATGGCAAAAATAAATGAATTATGTTATTGTACACCAATTGTATTATGTGGTTCAGCAAAATCATTGATTTTATTTCACAGATCTAAGAATAGTGGGTTTTCCTTCACTAAAATTTTCTTTGATGCAGGAAAAACCAAAATAAAGGAAAGAATAAAAATAATTCTGGATCATCTAGTGAGAAGGTTCAGCTACGTTTTCGGCTTGATCACCAAGTCGAATATGGGGAGCACATTGCAGTTTTGGGATCGGCCAAAGAATTAGGGTCCTGGAAGAAGAATATAATGATGGATTGGACAGAAAATGGATGGATTGGTGAATTGGACGTACGATCTGGCGAGACTCTTGAGTATAAGTTTGTAATTGTTGGTAAGGACAAGAAAATGTTATGGGAAAACGGCAGTAATCGGATCTTGAAGCTACCAGAAGGAGGAAGCTTTGAACTGGTCTGTCAATGGAATGTGACAGATGAGCCTGTGAATTTGTTGCCATTGGATCCATTTGAGGTAGAGAAGGGAGTGGAAGAGACAAGTGATAATGGAGCTAAAATTACTAGCCAGGCAGCTGTTCCTGACGTAGTAACAAGTCCGTTTGTGGAGCAATGGCAAGGGAGGGCTGCATCTTTTGTACGTTCAAACGACCAGCTGGATTCTGATAAAAACAGGAAGTGGGACACATCAGGTCTCACCGGAATTTCCCTAAAGCTTGTTGAAGGTGATAAAAATGCTCGGAATTGGTGGCGGAAGGTGAGAAGATGGATTAGATCTTGTCTTGATGGCATGTTTGCATTCTGGAAATTGACTGTGCCATAAAAGAATTACTTCTGTGCAAGATAGCATCACAGTGCATTTCTGCTATTTATTTTCTGTAATTCATCAATCTGCATTATTGGTATCCTCACTATTGCATAAGTTTTTTAAGCTCACTCACCACTGGTGTGTGAAGTCCTCCAAGTGTGTCTCCTTTTAACTATGGGGATATCTATATATATATATATATATAGATATATACATATATTTGTATCAATATATATTTGCTAGCCCTCATGATGATTAATGAGTGGAGAAATGGTACGAAGGAAGAGAAGGAATGAGCAAAGAGGGAAGGAAATAACTTTCCTTGCTTTCTGTCTAAGATCAAGTGGTCACAGAGGGAAGTTGGAGAGATATGTTTCCAGGAGATTGAGAGTTATTTTTTTGTAGAACGAGCACTTGGTTCTTATGCAAATTGACTAATGAACTAAGATATTCTCTTCTTTCAGTTTTATTTGTTGCTAAGTAGTCCATGGAGAAATCGATTGCTCTCCATTTGGTGGTCTACTATACTACAAATTGCTTTTTATCCATCAGATTAACACACCAAAACATATCTTGAGCTAGTTATGCGAAAGTGCATTTTCTTGTGCTTAGATGAAGCTTAAATTTGTTGTTCAGCTACATCAATAAGGATGGGAGAACTGTTACTTCATATTAGATTTAGATTATTGTTATTCTTTGCCTTATTACTGGTTCTCATTAGAGATACAGTGTGGAATAGCAGCAGCCCAAACAGAGAAACGGAGGAAACATGAGCTTTTAAAAACTAAAACTTCCTAGCATAATGCCAGTCAGTTGGCTGTGTATGAACTCATAATTCGTAGCAAATTGGCATCTATTTGAAATATTCCCCTTTTCTCATTCTGTTTACTTTACTAATTTGATTATATGTTGCAGAGCTGAAGGTCAGAAAAAATTCTGAGTCCTTAACTTTTTCCTTATCTAAAGGTAGTTTTAGTCTTTATCAATTGGAGATAACTAAATATACTTTTTGAACAATGGTAGATTGCGTGGTTAAAAAATAGCTGGTTGAAGAGAGGTAACACCAGAACTAAAGCATGAGAAGTGATGTTATTCTTTATTAATTGCAATTCTTGTGGTTTGTTACTTATCCATTTCGTGAAAAGGTTCTAACTTAAGATTTGTCTACATCTCTTTAAAATTAATAGTCTTCATGTTTTTTTACCCTTTTTAGCTTGAGGTTGTTCGAGAACTCGTTGTTGAAAACATGGATAGTTCACATCGCTTGGAGGCTCTTACGTATGCAGCTGTCTATCTAAAGGTCTCATCTATTTTTAGATGACTTGCTTGATTTGATTGATTTCTATCCCTACTGAATATTACTCTTGGGTGCAGTGGATAAACACAGGGCAAATTCCTTGCCTTGAAGATGGGGGTCACCACCGACCAAATAGGCACGCAGAGATTTCCAGGCTTATATTTCGTGAAGTAGAAAAAGTCTTGAGCAGGAGAGACACTACGCTTCAGGTGTTCAATCGTTAAGTGCACTCATTACGCTTATTTTAATTTTTATTATGTCTTTGGATTCTGGAACACGTTGGTTGCTCTTGAGAAGTTAATTTTGATCCGTTGAACTGGTTCAATTTGTTCTGCCAATTCTTATTTGATCTGTTAAGTGGTGGTACTTATTTGGTGACAGTAAATCATAGGTGACTGGAAATCTCAACAAGGTCGAGGGTCGGCCCACTATCCACTGAGTTTCAAACTGTGCTTACTGGCCCTCAGGAATTCTCGGTTAGAAAAAAATGTGACTGGAAATAACACAAATGTAACTTCAGTGTGGACGTGGCAGTAGATATTGACCTCTTTAGTATTTTGTGTCAGAAGAATTCAGTTGATCTATGTTTTATTCATTGAATTTTTATTTAGAGCAACTACTCTGAAGAGAAAATGTTATTGCTTCTACAATTGAGCTAATTCTGTGGTTCAGTTTTTTTTCTTAATAATAAAATCAGCTATGCTTTTTGAATAAAGAAGGGTCTGAACTTCTGAGTTCTGACTGCTATTCTTTCTTAAATCTCATTAATATAGTTAGAAAATTCCCTCGACAAGGTAACAATTGGTCAATATGAGCTCTTGCTTCAAAATATTATTAGCCCATACATCTACTGTCTGTAAATATGATTATGAGATTTAAAGCTTGTGAGTTGAAATGCAAACAAAAAAGGTAACTTGGGAACAGCATGTGGGAAGTTGAAAGGTAGTTAGAAAAATCATTGCTCTGTACTTTGTGGATATGAGTCAGTCATTAGCTTGTTCTCGAGCTTTGCCTTAGTTTTGAGTGGCTTAGAAAAGTTCTATTCAATATATGCAGGAAATACTTGTTATCCGGAAGATGCAACCGTGCTTGCCTTCTTTTAAAGCAGAATTCACTGCATCTGTTCCTTTAACAAGAATCAGGGACATCGCTCATAGGAATGATATTCCGCATGATCTTAAGGTTGTATTTTGAGCAGCTACCAAATATTTATTTTCAATTTTTCCTTGCATTCTCAATATTTCCATGTTTATTACACAATATTATCTATCGTTCTTGCTATTAAAAATTAACCTTCCTTCAGCAAGAGATCAAACATACTATACAAAACAAACTCCATAGAAATGCTGGCCCTGAAGATCTAGTATCCACAGAAGCAATGCTCGAAAGAATTACCAAGCAACCTGGACAATATAGTGAGGCATTTGTAGAACAATTCAAGATTTTCCACAATGAACTAAAAGATTTCTTCAATGCTGGGAGGTATGACCTTTATCTGTTAGTTGTTTCAAAATATTTGATTTCTGCACAAAAAGTCAGTCCTGATGTGGAATAAAAAGGAGATGAGTTTAGTAGATCGACTAATCAAGTCGTAGCATGCATTTGGTCCAGTTCCATTATTTTGTAAAATAGGCTTCTTCACTTGCTAGATAATAGTATCTCCCCAGTATGTTGTTCCTCAATTTCTTCCTGAATTGTTTTTCTCTTTCCTATATTAATTTTTTTCTACCTTGCAGTACCCTCACTTAATCAATTGAGAGGTATCTAGACATGTCTGAGAGATCAGTTGGTATCATGATGTATGAACTTCACTGTTTGCTATCACACGTGCAAATGTGGTTCTCTCCCATGGAGAAAAGAGAAGTGGATTGAGTGCATTATTATAGAGTCGTTTTAAAGATATTGTTAAGTAACTCTTAGTCTGATTAAATGTGCTCTTTGACAGTGAAGAAAAATGATTTAGGTGCATGTTATAAAATTTTCTCATCCTGCAAAATTGGTCACCCTTCAAGGGATATGTTTCTTCAGTACCAAATGCCAAATTATGAAAGTCTGTATGATTTGCACGGAATTGATTAGTTGGAGTATGTTCCTATAAAAATGCTTGCACACTGGAAAATGAAATTTGCTTGACATGACATCTTTCTGTTCTTTCTTTTCAGTCTTGATGAACAACTGGAATCTATAGGAGAATCACTCGATGGAAGTAGCTTGTCAATGCTTTCATCATTCTTGGAGTCCAAAAAGGTCAGTGTATTTGTTTTGGTGATAGCTCTACCTAAGACAAGCTCCAAAGTTTTTGCTAATACGCTGTGATTTTTAGCAATAACTGTGTGTTCTTTGCTATAATGAATGTAGTTTAAACTGTTAGTTAGGTATTTGTGTACATAAATATGACTTAGATGTAATATAGTGAAGGTTTACGAGCTGCTCTGGGCTTCTTTCATCTCTCTCAATTCATATGGGTCACTGACTCTGATCCGTACCCACTCTTCAACCATCTCTCCGCTCCAAGTCCCCTCTTCAGCCTATTCTCTGTCTCTCTACCTTAAACCCACTATCTTCTAAACAAAAGGAAAAAGGTAAAAAAGAAAAAACAAGAAAAAAAAGGAAAATCTTCCACCCACATGTAAACATAGAATCTGTTTACACATGTGGCATGCGGGAAGGTGTAGGAGAATGCATTGTCCCCACGATCGTGTAAGGATTTCTAAAAGAGTTTATAATGTCATGGGTGACGCCATCGATAGCTTTAAGGTTTTGGGTTCGATGCTCAGATTATATCATAATATTAAAGCAAGAAATGTATGAATAATGATTCAAAATAGAATAGATTCATTATGGAGCAAGACCACTAACAAACCATTGCATAAAAAACCAAGTTCTTCCTGTAACTTAACAATTACCAAACATTACTTATTCTAGAACTAAAGATATTTTAAGTTAATGCTCTTTGCATGACATACAATTAATATCACAACCCTAAGTGTAGGTTACTTAATCCCAAGTTACTAAGTTCAAAAAGTGTAGGTTACTTAATCAATCAAAAGTCAGGATTTAAAACCTATTAAACTTTATTGTTATAGTGGCATTAAATATGTCTTTCATCTTTACATTTATTTGGTCATCAAGATGTGCAAGGATCCCTGTTTTTCTTTGAGTAGCCTTCTGCTAACAAAAGTTTAGTTTCTTCATTTCAATGGTTCATTAGTATACTCTTTTCTTTTAATTTGCTAGTTAGGAAAAAATTAGCTATAAGACTGGAGAAGTTAAGGCAGACCTATGGTGAAACTAGTAGAAATATCAACCTGGGTAAGACCCTCCATTTTTTTTAGCATGTGGTGTTTTCATCTTTTTGAAGGAAATTGTTTTGTTACATTGTGTGTATATGTAAAACCATAAAGCCCATTCTATGCACCATACCTAATGTGATTTGAATTTCATGTCAGAGTTCTTGTTCTGAGCGTTTTGGAGAGTATGTTCCATTCGCTTAAATCTTTTCCTCTTCAAGTTTCTGGTTTGTTTCACACGTTTGACTATCCCGACTTTGGTGTCTTACCTTCAGGATTACTCGGCAGTCTCAGGCTATGATTGATACCCTTGCCTTACTTAGTGACTTAAAAAAGGAAAAAAAAGATACTTCTTGCTGAGTGGTGAAAATTTTATCTAGTTTGTTTGCGATGACATGCATCTTTAGCTTTCTATAGACCCTATGTTTCCTTGAAGAGAAAGCATATACGAATTTTGCAGCCTCAATTGTTTAATCAATTAGTGTTGGCCTCTTGATTTTTTCCTGTAAGCAAGGATCTCTTAGTTGGATAATTCCTATTATTAAAACTGATGTTGATTCTGGTTTCGGCGTCTCTCCCAGGAATTGGCTAGATTGGATGAAAAACATAATGTTTCAGAGACTGAAAGAACTGGAATTCTAGTCAGGACTATTAACTCTCTGAATGCTCTTCGTGAAGTAATTGCCAAGGGTCTTGAAAGTGGCCTCCGAAATGATGCTCCGGATGCTTCAATAGCTATGCGTCAGAAGGTATGAATTGCTTAAATGCACCAACACTAAAGTTGTCATTGATTCCTGTTACTTGAATCATCCAATACTTCCAACTTGTCATTGTGCAGTGGCGTCTCTGCGAAATCGGGCTTGAAGACTATGCATTTGTTCTTTTGAGCAGGTATACTCTGAATACCCTATATGTATGGAAGGAACATATGGGTGCATTGCAGGGGAAGGACATTGGTCCATTTCGCATTATATTTTCCCTTTTTCCTGGCAGTAAAAGATTCTAAAAAAGTAAAGTTGAGGATAGGTTGATCAATTAAACATAACAGTATTTTATTGTCTTGATGGATCCTCTTTTTCATTTTAGCATCAGTTGCTTATGGTTATATGCTTACCATTTATTATTATTACAATCTTTTTTTGTCCCGATCTAAGAAATTTTCTTCGAAATATAGGTTTGTGAATGCAGTTGAAGCTCTAGGTGGAGCTGATTGGCTTGCAGAGAATGTAACAGTGAAAAACGTTAGTTCTTGGAATGATCCAATTGGAGCACTTACAGTTGGAATCCAACAGCTAGGTATATCTGGTTGGAAGCCCGAGGAATGCAAAGCTGTTGGAAATGAACTTTTGTCATGGAAAGAAAGGGGTATTTCAGAAATTGAAGGTATCTTATTGTCATCAATGATTTATCATGCGTGCAATAAAGAATGCATCAGCAATCCTGAAAATTTTTGGGCTTATCCTAACTGAAGGCAGCGAAGATGGTAAGACTATATGGGCATTAAGACTAAAAGCGACTCTTGATAGAAGTCGAAGGTTAACTGAGGAGTATTCCGAGACACTTCTCCAAATATTCCCTGAAAAAGTACAGGTATAACAGCTTTTTGGAAAATAAATTATTTCCTCAGTTTTAATTTGCTCGTCTTACTTTCCTTTTTAGTCCGTTTAAAATTTAAAAAAGAATGATTCTTTTCTTTTTTGGCAACTCTTTAATTCTAACTTTCCACATGACATGCTTAAGACCACAAGATTAAAGGCATTTTGATATCTTTAGCTTAAAACCACAAGATTCAAAAATCTTCCTTACTTTCTTTAACCACAAAGTCAAAACCAAACAAACAAATTGAAACGTAGGGAGTACTTCAGAACACAGTAGTGGCTTCTAAGCTTTCAGTTTTTCTCGTGGTACCGGTTTAGCTATTATTTTCAGTTCTTGTGTAAATTTGTGTTATTATTCACTAGTTTGGAATTATTATTTTTAAAAACTCCATTATATGTGGCATGCCTGTAAGCTATCCAAATTGGACAGTTACATTTGGACCACATGATGATATGGATTAGCTAAGTCAGTTGGAAGGAAATTGGTTTTCCTATATCAGCCCTTATTTTATTCAGTGTCATTGACATGCTTGTTAGTTAAGAGATATATAAATTGGGATTTGAACTGAGTTTATATGTTCTTGCAGATTTTAGGAAAATCTTTGGGGATTCCTGAAAATACTGTCAGAACATTCACTGAAGCTGAAATTCGAGCAGGGTATGATTGGACAAATATTTTATTGTTCTGAATAGAGTTGCTCCAATCTTTTTCTTCTTATTTCTCTGTCTGATAGAAGATGTTACTATAAGTTAACAAAGTGCCTAACTTTGTAAAATACATGCAATTTGTAGTGTGGTTTTTCAGGTTTCGAAGCTTGCTACACTACTTTTGAAGGCTGTTAGAAGGACAATTGGGTCTTCGGGATGGGATGTTCTCGTTCCAGGAGATGCTTTTGGAGAGCTAATACAGGTAAATATTATATTGTCAATCTCTTATTCCAGCAATTTATTTATATATTTAGAGCTCTAGCTGGTATTTGCACAACAATTGTTTAATTTTCTCGAAATGTGAGCGCAAGCTGGCCCAGGGTTATAAAAAAGATTTGGTTTATTTGCTAGAAGTAAGATTTTTTGTCACAAAAGAGTCTAGAAGAATTCATTCTGATCAAGCAACGAAGCACTTAGGTTTATCTGAATGCTTGCAGTGTAATTTCTTCTATCCAGTTCAGTACTAGTTCTATGTTTTGACCTTAACTCTATGTTGTGAATTGCATCTTCTCTTTTTGAAATTTTATCCAAGGTAAAACGAGTTTAATGCTGATGTGTTGGCTGATTTCTCACATTTCAGGTGGATAGAATTATCCCCGGGACTCTACCATCATCGGCAACAGGACCTGTTATTCTTGTAGTGAACAAAGCTGATGGAGATGAAGAGGTTGCTAGCACTTCTCATCTCTATGTTGCTTCTGCAGAATCCTAAGGTATTAGAAACTTATGTATTACTCAGAGAAAGATACTGAATGGCGTTGTTGACCATCTTTCAGGTGACTGCAGCAGGGAGTAACATATCTGGAGTTGTACTTCTACAGGAGCTACCACATTTATCTCATCTAGGTGTTAGGGCCCGGCAGGCGAGTTCCAAATTTTGGCTCCATGTCCAAAAGTTAATTATAGTGTCTTGTTTTTGTTATCTATCGCGGATTAGGATAGAAGGTTAGTAGGTATTGGAGTGTTTTTTATTGTGTTTCAGTTATCACACTATTTTTGTTGTTATTATCTCCTTATTAGTTACTATGTCTTCTTAACTGTCGTTTTTACTTTTCATACCTACTTTGATTTGCTATGCTGAGGGTCCTTAGGAAACAACCTCCCTACCTCCACAAGGTAGGGGTAAGGTCTGTGTACATTCTACCCTCTCTGGACCCTACTTGTGGGATTTCACTGGGTATGTTGTTGTTGTCCAAAAGTTAATTATAGCCTTTCTTTTATCTGAGTGTTAGTTATAGAAGTGTTACATACTTTTGTTGCAGGAAAAGGTAGTTTTTGTGACCTGCGACGACGATGACAAAGTTTCTGATGTAAGACAACTACTAGGAAAATATGTGAGGTTATATTCTTCAAACCTTTTAACTCAGTGATGATTATAATGCTTTAGTAGTTTCTTTATTTTTTCCTTAATTTTCTTTGGTTTTTCCCTTTGTTTTTTCAGGTTAGAAGCATCATCAACTGGTGTAAAGTTAACTGCTTCTTCATCAGAGAAGGCGGGTGGTGTTTCTCCAAATAAACTTCCTTCAAGTAATACTTCTTCTGCAGGTGCAACCTCATCAGACAGCAGTGCTTCCTCAATTGCCGTCAAATCATCTCAAGTTAAAGAGGTAAATAATTGATTCCTTGCAAATAACCTTTTTGTGCAAATATGTTCTGCTTTAGTTCAGTTCCACCCCTCTTTTCTCACTTTGCTTTCTCTTTGTTCTTTCTTTTTCTATCATTTGCTTATCGAGCTGCCAAAGTTCTACTTGCAGGTTGGACCTACCAGAGGTGTTATTCCTCTTGTTGATGCAGATATACAAACCTCTGGTGCAAAAGCTGCTTCTTGTGCTCAATTAGCTTCACTGGCCACTTCTTCTACTAAAGGTAGTCTTGGTTCTTTGCAGGACAACCCTCTCTTAGTATCATCCATACTTATTATTTTCTTCTTAGTTTCTGTAGCTAAAATGTCAGTTCTGCTTAACGAACCCCCAATGATTTATTTAAAAATGAATGTTCCATGTAAATGTTTTTGCTCCCATTCTATTTTGATTTTTTTTTTCCTTTTTCCAGTTGAAATCTGGTCCCTTGCATTTCCTATGCTTGTTATACATAGTTAAATTTCGATTCTGGTCAACATTGATTGGTACATTATTTTTGCGTTTTGCTTATCATAGCATAAATGATGGATCCCATTGGTGCAATATATGTCTTTGCCTTTTCTTTTGGTCTGATGATCTATCTGATTGCAGTTTATAGTGACCAAGGTGCACCAGCATCATTTAACGTTCCTGCTGGAGCAGTTATTCCATTTGGTTCCATGGAAACGGCATTGAAAACGAACAAGTTAATGGAGACCTTCACATTGCTTGTCGAACAGATAGAAACAGCTGAAATTGATGGCGGTGAACTTGATAAACACTGTGAGGATCTCCAGAAGTTAATATCTTCTCTATTGCCTGGACAAGATGTCATTGAAAGCTTGGGAGAAGTATTTCCCGGTAATGCACGTTTAATAGTGCGTTCAAGTGCTAATGTCGAGGACTTGGCGGGGATGTCAGCAGCCGGACTTTATGATTCAATTCCTAATGTTAGCCCTTCAGATCCAATAAGGTTTGGACATGCTGTAGCCCGTGTTTGGGCCTCGTTGTATACTAGAAGAGCAGTACTGAGCCGCAGAGCTGCTGGTGTGTCCCAGAAAGATGCTACAATGGCCGTGCTAGTGCAAGAAATGCTTTCACCAGATTTATCTTTTGTCCTCCACACACTGAGCCCAACGGACAACAATCATAACTTCATTGAGGCTGAAATTGCACCTGGACTCGGTGAAACACTCGCTTCAGGAACAAGGGGTACACCGTGGCGTCTATCTAGTGGTAAATTTGACGACACAGTGCGCACACTGGCATTCGCCAACTTTAGTGAGGAGATGGTTGTAGGTGGCAATTCCCCTGCTGACGGAGAAGTTATTCTCTTGACTGTCGATTATAGCAAGAAACCTTTAACAATCGACCCCATTTTCAGACGTCAGCTTGGTCAGAGGCTTGGCGCTGTTGGTTTCTACCTAGAACGCAAGTTTGGTTCTCCTCAAGATGTCGAAGGATGTTTGGTTGGTAACGAGATTTTCATCGTGCAATCGCGACCTCAACCCCAGTGAGTTCTCGATTTTGCACTGAACTTCTTCACAATAGTGTTTGTAAAATTCAGCATCTCTCTGAGGTGTACATAGTTGATTAAATAAGCTTATACTAGTCCTATACAAGTAAAGGGGCAGCTCGGTACATTAAGCTCTCCTGTTATGTGCGAGGTCCGGAGAGGAGTCGAACCACAACAGTCTATTGTACGAGTCTTACCTTGCATTTCTGTCAGAGGCTGTTTTCCACAAGTAATTTATGAATAAATATTCTCACCCAGATTGTACAATCTGCTGGACTGGGTGAGATCATACTTTCATGTTATTATAGACATTTATAAAGTTCAATCACATATTAGTTAACTGCTTTGAATTTTTCCATTGAAATCAATGATATCAATGGTCTCTGTTACCTCTAAACACTTTTGGAGGTTTTTCTTTTGCTTGGATTTTTCATCTCAGCAGCTTCTTATATTATTTTGAGAAATTAACATAAATAGCCGTCCACCCAAAAAAAATCTGTCAGATGCATGATATATGTATATATTGGGCAGAGGCTGTAAATATTTTTGATCGAGCAACCAACTATGCGACTCCCTCCCCCTATAGTGAATGGAAGATTACAGTTTCAATGATCAAGGCTGCTTGCATTTTATGTGGCACTTTTTGCTTTTTTTAGTCTGTTTCTAAAAAGAAAGACAGATTCATTAATTAAGTTTAAACTTCTTGTTTTAACCTTCTTGACATGCTTTTACCGTCATAAAATATCATGATAGGTTTAAAATCATAAGTTCAAAAATATACTCCTGATAGGTGTAAGAAGTCTGTCTTTCATAAAGAAGTTCAAAAATATACTCGTGAATCGTGATAGGTGCAAGAAGTGTGTCTTTTTTTCGTAAACTCTATGGACAGTCAAATACCATCACTTTGGGCCCTTACATCATACTACATTCACTTTATGACTTCAATTGGTCGTCTTTCTATATCAAAAAATAGTACTTAACTACAATTAAAGTGAAATTAATACTGTTAATTCCATCTCTAGGATATGGCTTTTTGACAAAAACAGAAAAATATCTGGAAAAATGAGAAGAAGCCCCTTACCTCTTTGCTATATAAATAGTTAATTTAACTTTAAAAAGCTGAAAAGCCAACGTTTCATTTTAGATTTTCCACAAATTAATTTACTTTAATCAATAAAGTAAATGCATCTACATAAGTAAGTAGGGTAAGTAGCTTTTCTTTTTTGTTATTCCAAAGAACTAAACCTGAGCAACTTATCCACTAGTAAATATTCCAAATTACATGTATGAAATGAGGAGGTCACAGTTCGAGCTGTGGAAACAATCTCTTACAGAAATGTGTATAATCCGTGTGGTTTGGTCCTTTCTTGGACCCCGCACATAATGAGAGTTTAGTGTACTGTACCATAATTATAAAACTAATTTGTATATCCATCACAATATAAAAGTGATGGATATATACTTGCAGTGTTGTTCACTATATATATGACAAAAAAAGAACTTGGAATCCCAAGAAAAGATAGAATTAAAATGCAGAGGGACTTGAGTGACAAAGCAAGTCGAAGATCACAAGCTTACATAGCGGCATCTGAAGGGAGGTCTCTGGAAATTTTATGCGAGTTTTGGAGAGAAGAAGGTGTTTCTCCGATGGATAATCGGGGTGATACCATTCTTCACTTTCTAGCAATCCATGGTAACTTGGCGGGTTTCGAGATTCTTGATTCTAATTTGAGCATTAAAGATTTGGAAATTAGGAATAGTAATGGAGATACACCATTGCATGAAGCTGCAAAATTTGGTAAACAAGATGTGGTGGAGATGATTTTGAAGAAGGAGAAGGAGTTAGTTTTTATGCGCAACAACTTAGGTGAGTTAGGTGGTGGAGTTGGAAGCCCAGATACGGGCCGGGTTCTTCCAGACAGACTTAGTAACTTTTGCTCAAATAGTAAATTTGTTGAATGTATACTCATTCTAAAATCCAATACATAAAGTTGAAATCCTGGCTCGGCTTTTGCAGGTGAGACACCACTTTACGTAGCCGCGGCAAGTGGAGAGAAAGATGTATTTACTCTTCTGGCAAATTGTGATTTTAGTGAGGTAACTATGAAGAGGAATGATGGTAAAACTGTTCTTCATGCAACAGTAGCCCATAATTGTTATGGTAAGTTTTATATTGACAAGCGATTGAGCGGATTGAATTAAATTTGAATTTTGTGATCTTTAATTATATTGTTGCTATGTTCCACCAGTATAGGTACCTAGTAACTTTATCCATTGATCGACTAGCTAATTATTATTTTGTTCCGTAACTTTATCCATTGATCGACTAGCTAATTATTATTTTGTTCCGTGTGAAGCAGATCTAGCAATATATATTGTGAATCAATATCCTGAACTTGTTAACCAACGTGATAATGAGAAAATAAGTGCTTTGAATGTGTTGGCTACAAAGCAATTATCATTCAAGAGTGGATCTGATTATTTGTTTGAAGAAATTGGGAAGACACCTTCTGTTCCTGTTCAGATGATTGAAACTATGATCTATTCTTGTAAGCTCACATTTAATATTCCTCTACTTGTCTCGTTATACTTTGAGGTCATTCATATACTTATTATTAGTTAATCGCATCGTATTTCCCCGTGTCAAAATGCTTCGGGAAAAAATAGTCCAAATTTACTTTCTCTAATTTTGACTATGGTTATTACCTACATTTAATTTACTATTTGATGGAGCAGGTATTCCTCCTTTGTATACACAAGCTAGCACCAAAATTGTCAGCAGAAAAAGGTTTTTATTTACCAATTTTGTGTTAGGTATGCTCTCCATATAATCATCCATTATATGATTGGAATTGAATGTACCACTTTTACATTTGCTAAAATAGTATTATATTATATGCCTACTATAACATGTATAGATAACTTGATAGTGTAAAAATTATATGCGTAACTCTCCATTACAAAAACGGAATTTGTAATTTTGAAAATAAGACACGTCACCTGCTATAACATGTAAAAGTGACTTGATAGTGTAAAAATTCTTTAGATTGTCGGTAGATATTAGTCATACTCTTAATACCCTACTTTCTCACTATTATATTTCTTGTATTTTTAGGTAATTTCTGGTTACAAGTCATTGATGAAGCAAAGCAAAACCATGTTCTTGCTCTAATATTAGCAAAAATGTTGCTGGAAAATTATGATTGGAGCTATAATACTGATTACATTGTGCCAAATCCACTAATACAAGCATCAAATCTCAAAATCAATGAGTTAGTTGTTGAAATTTTGGAAATTTACCCTGAAGTTGTTGAGACATTGGATGAACAAAAGAGGAACATATTGCATATAGCAGTGGAACATAAGAATAGATTTTTGTTTGATTATTTGGTCAAAAAAGTGGCTCATATAGAAAGGATGTTGGCTGATATTGATGAAGAAGGGAATACAATATTGCATTATGCAGCAAATGTTGGGTCACCATTTAGGACATCAAGTTCAGAGCATTTTGAGGAAGTGTGGTGTGTATTGTCTGTGTTCATGATGATGTGGGGGATTCTTTGGTTTAAGGTACTTTTTTCTGTTCTTTTCTCTTTTGTGTGCATTTATGTTGTGCTAGGGATTGATCTCCTTAACGCGGTGTGAGTTGCAATCATATTGTTGGTTTCATGTTTAGGCTGACAGTCAACGTAAAACTAACTAAATTTGAGTATTCAACCATGAAGTCTTGTCTTATGATGTCATGATTGGCCTTACTAAAATTCGCCTTTTGTCTCGTGAGGACTTTGTCCAATGAATCTCGTTACTATATCTAGTTGGTACTTTTGCCCCAGTGTTGTGTTGGTCTTTAATTTTTTGCCTCTCGAGAAAAACTACATTTTCGCAGGGCATAAGTTTATATTTTCACATCATAATAACTTATGATAAGTTATGTCCTACATCCTTAACTAGGCATAAGTTCGATTGCTAAGGGCAAAAATTAACGACCAGCCTATTTGAAGGGCAAAAGTGTAATTTTTCTATCTACCCTACTCGAACCACCCTATCAGGGAGCGACAACGCCTACCATACAATGCCTCGTACAATATCAGTTAGCTAGCTGCTATTGTAGGGAAACTCTATATATATAAGTCTAGTACTACTTCAATTACCTTCAAAATCAACTACTCAAGCTCTGAATTACTAGTCCAAGTGGGAGATTGTTAGAATTAAATACTAATTTACTTTACTTTACACACGTTTATATATACAATTTTATGTTACTTTATTATGTGATTTCTAATTTTATCTTTGCAGCACGTAAAATACCACGTACATCCACGCCTATGGGACGTTAAAAACTCCAAAGGTGTAACAGCAGAAGAACTATTCGAAAAAAACCATCTACAAATACGAAAAGAAGCAGAGGACGCGATTAGAAACCTCGCGAATTCAGCTCTGATACTTGCTACTCTCCTCTGCACAGTCAATTTCGCCGCGATTTTCACAGTTCCTGGAGGATTTGATCAGAAAACTGGCCTACCAATTCTCCTCCAAAATTTGAAACGCGAACTATTGATGTTGATATTTTACTTAGGTGCAGCACTTATAAGTTCAGTAGTCACAATAGGTACATTGCTATCATTTATTCTTTGCAAATTTCATAGTGATGATTTTTACATTTCTTTGCCTATAAGGGTCATAATTGCTATGGTTTCAGTATTTTATGCCACAACATTTTCAGTTTTGGCATGTGTGCAAACACTAAATCTTGATAATATTTTTTTGAACAAAGATGTATGGTGGCTAATTATAGTTATGGTAGTTGTTGGATTTATTATGACCCTTATTTATATAGATTTAGCATTTCCAATTTTTGATTATTTGTATTATTTTGTTTCTTATTCATTTATATCCAATAAGAGAGGAGTTATGTAAGTTAAAGGTTTTGATTTAACCATGTATATTTCATGCAACTATGTTGTAAATTTTTTATTATTTGAAGGAATAAGAAGGTTGAATTGTTGCTATCACACTTTTTTTTTTTGAGTATTGAGTGATTGTTTTACTTAAGTGGCATCTGCCTGAATTTTTTGTAAGTGGTGCAACAATATGAAATGAAGTGAACTAATGGATAATTTATCATCATTATAGCTGATTTATTTAAAATGAAAGAAACGACGGGTTTTATGAATCGCCACTTAATTTTTAGAGTAAAATTAAGAAAATTATTATTTTTCAAAAGACTTTACACAATATCAAATGAAAAAGGGTTCGGGATTCATATTAGCATTTCGGAAAGAGTTTGAAAGCACCTGAAATGCCCGCTAACATGCGGTTATCCAACAATTAACTATTTGGCTAAATATATGTTTAATTAAGTTGGGAAAATAAACAAGGGAAAATTAGCAAACTAGTCACAACTCTAACATAATTATTAAATGCATCTACAATTTAAAATAATTGTTAAAAATGTCAATATTTTAGAAAATAATTGTATCCTAATATAATTATTTTTCTTTCCTTTTATTTCTCAAATCAATTCCACATTAGATTAATTTCTACACCACTATCCCATAAAAAGGAAAAAGCTTCACCCACTACATACCTACCCATCTTTCTAGGGTTTTCCCCCCATAAAACATAAAATTGTATTCAGTACTCAATTGTATCCACTACTCACTACAAATCAGCAATAAATTATTATAACACATAAATTTTGTCGATTGTATCCCAAATTAGTTATTCATTATTGGGCTACAATATATTTGTTGTATTAAAAAACACCATCTACAAAAATCAAAATTGTATCCTATACTCAATTATATCCAGTATTCAGTACAAATCAACAATAAATTATTATAACACGTATATGTTGTCGATTGTATCCCAAATTAGTTACTCATTACATAATTGTATTGGACTATATTTGTTGTATTCAAAAACACCAGCTACAAAAACAAAAAAAACACGCACTTTCATTCATTATAATCCTAGAATGGCTACAATATTTCGTAAAAAGGTCAAAATCTCCAATGTACAAACATTCCACTACATTTATCCAAAAAAAAATTCTACTCAATTTTCTAGTCAAGATTTACGAATATCAAAAATTAAATAATCAACAATTAAAAAGAATACTTAATCGTTTTTTGAGTTTTCACCGACAATATCGAACTCTAAAAAAATCTGTGGAATTGACTTTGCTATCCAAAACGATTGTTTCAAAAATCTGTCGAAGTCAATTCGACAAAGATGGAATTCAAAAAAGAGTCTACTGATTCGAAACTTGTTTTGAAAATTTTAAGAACAATGGAGAAAGACTCTTCAAAGAACAATGGATAAGAGAGACCCACTTTTGTATCTCTTTTGAATACGTAACTGATGAAAAAATTGAAAGATTTTTACCTTTTAAAAATATTTTGTCCTATGATTTTCTCTATTCTGTAACTGATGAAACTTGTATTCTTTCCAAATTAAACAAATTTTTAAAAAAATACATAACTCAACTCTTAACAAACTAAAATATTGTTGTTTTGGAAAATTGTAATCTCAAGGGGAAAGGGAAATATTAAGATCCTACTTAAGTATTATATTTTGCAAATTTATTTTTAAAAGTCTAAGAAAATGGCCGCTTACTTAATTTTGTTAAATTTAATTAGGAATGGCTATCCTTAGGAAATTGAATTGTGACAACCTCAAAACTAAAAAAAACTAGTATGCAAATGATAAGAGACACAAGTAATAAAAGATGGGCCCAAGTTTGATTTTCTGTCCGTCTGGGTAGTACTTGGGCCTGATTTTATTCTGGGGCCTTTGGCCCATTTAAGCCACTTGTTGTACATGTGCTTAGGGCGTACAAAATCGAACCGAAAATCGAGTCAAACCGGAAAAAAAACCGACTAGTGATTTGGTTTGACTTGGTTGGTATTGAAAAAAAAAACCCCTATATCGGGTTGGTTTGGTTTAACTAAAAAAAACCAACTCGAGACTAAACCAACCCGACATTATATATGTAATTTTAAAATTATATTTTATACATAAAAATATTTACCAAATATAATTTAAAATATTTCTTATTTCATAGTTTTTATCTTTTAATAATATTATTTCAAGTTCATAGATTGATAATATAAAAACTTTAAATTCAAATTAATGCAAAAAGAAAATCAATTCAACACTAAGAATGACAATAATATTGAATATTCTTTAGTTTTTTACATTGGTTTAGACAATTAAAATACAAATCTAATTTTAATTTTCCTTAAATATTTAGTAATATAACTAATCTATTAACCTTATTTTAGCATGAACTTTTAAATTATGATCATTTTCATTATGACTTTACAATATTTATTTTATATGATGATTCATTATTATTTTTTATTGAATATTTTGGTGTCATCATTACTCATCTCATATTTTTTTTATTTTCTTAAGAAAACATCTTAGAAAACATCTCAATGTTTGTATGCCTTTACCGAAAAAATTCAAAAATCTGAAAAAATCTGTCATGAATTGATTGCAAGTATTTTCTTCCATTTTTTTATTTATTAATTTTAAATACACCCAAAACACATGAATTAAATTCCCTAAAAATAATTGACATTCAATAAATATTTATTGAAGATTCAAATAGCAAAATCGTAATTGTATACGTTCAAAAACATCCACAACATGTTACGGCATGTTTTGTCCTTGCAAACAAAGACATACATGTGCATAGTTTTCAATAGTCTGTCTTTGTTTGTCAAGCATGCCGTAACTGTACATGCTCCCGATTGCTCATGTGAAACAAGGAAAAAAAAAGATTAGCAAGAAAATTGGCATTTGACGGAAAAAAAATGAATTCACATCAAAACCTTAGAGAGGAGGGGGGGGGGGGGGAGGGGGGGGAGGCTCTTCAAGAAATTAAAAAAATCACATATGGAACAAACCCTAATTATTGGTTAATAAGATTGTCCATTTTTTAACATAATCATCAAATACTGGATACAGATGTCCCTGGAACACATAACAATACATGATTCTTTAAAATTTATAAACATGAAATAAAATTATCAATCTAACAATCTGGGATCTTCTTTAAATGCGAAAAGAAAGTTCTCAAACAAAAAGTTAACACAAGATTCCTAGATATATATATATATGACTTCTACAATGGAAATGAGAAATCTATTTACACAAATATTCTCACACAATCAACAAGTTTACAGAATGGAGAAATGGTGAAGACTTAAGACTAAATATGATGGACCAGTTTACTAGACAAAGCACAAATAGGTTTCAGTAAAGTTCTCTAATAAACATGAATTCTTCAAGACAAGTTTCCTTCTTGCGATTTTCTAATTAAAACATATAGGATAATGACTAACAAGGATTCTAAGAAAGATTCCTATTATTTGGACACAAACCCTTGAAGAAAATGAAACCAAAAGATCAACATAATGTTCAAATTCACTCAATTATTAATTCAAGAAGAAAACTCTTATGTACACAGTCTTGTTTCATCTTCAAATAAATCGACAGTGAACCAAAATCAAAGCGGGAGAGCATTGCCAAAACAGATTTCAGAAGAGACATTATTCAACATTTGTAAATTTTGACGAGTTTAGACCTATATGAATCAGTGATGGCATTTCTAAATTTTCACAGCTCATTTTAAGATTGTAGAAACAAAAATTAGACATGGAGATCTACGACAAGTGAATGAATCAATAATTTTCCCCTTAAAATTTCCTACCTTAATTAACCATTTTACGTACTAAAAAAAATTGTAACGTAGATTTTTTACTAATTTTTACTAAAAAAAATCAGAATGTTACCAATCTATATTTCAAACAAATATTTTTTACTCTATAAATTATAATGAGATAAAAGGGCAAACACGCAACTTTTACAGGGCAGTGCACTGAGGCAATGTATGTCGAGCCTCAAATCCACTTTTCCAAGGTGTTTGGTTAATGAATATGTGATTCAAAGGACAAAAAAAATTACACTACAGATCACGTGTGGATATTTAGGCATTTGACGATATTAGATGTGGAAACTGTCAAAAAATTGCAGATCACAGAGTTATTGTGCATTTCCCTATATATGATAACGTCATGAGTATTTGAACTTCTAGTTATCTATTTTTGTGCCCAATTGATGAACTTCTAGTTATGGTCAACTGAAGTTCACCAGTACTGTAAAGATTGTTACTGGATCTGGACAAACTTTCAAATCATGAAACAATAGCTTCTATTACAACTTGACAAAATTCTAAAAAAAGAGCATCTCGGGTGCACAAAGTAGCTAGTACCATAAAGACACTAGTTAGCAAGACCCTACCTAGTTTACACACATGTACACGATATTTGGTTTCAAAATAACGTCTACACACCAGTGTCTCGGTGTTTGTATACTTGTTCTTCGGAAGGTTCTGAATATAGAAGCTTATTTCATGAACTATTTGGTTACAGAGTTGGTTTATGAAAAGTCGAAACAACAGAAAATAATATTAAGTCAACTAGAACCAAATGAAGGTGAAAGGCGATTTCTCCGCAATGGGTATCTATCATGTCCTTCAACACACCAGTGTCTCGGTGTTTGTATACTTGTTCTTCGGAAGGTTCTGAATATAGAAGCTTATTTCATGAACTATTTGGTTACAGAGTTGGTTTATGAAAAGTTGTAACAACAGAAAATAATATTAAGTCAACTAGAACCAAATGAAGGCGAAGATTTCTCCGCAATGGGTATCTATAATGTCCTTCAACCATATTGATGATGGGTCAGCCTTCAATGAGCTAATTGTGATTTCCTATGAGTTCTCCACACTCATTATTATCTTTTCGCCGATTATTACATGTAATATGAGTCAGTTTATGCTTAACTAACCTGATTACTACTATTGGGGTTTCTAATGGCAAGCTTTGTGACTATCATGTTATCTTAGTCATCCAATCCCCCATTGTTTATCCTTCTATAATTAGCTCCAAAAATATTGCCTCGCTATTTTATATTTAAAAATTTTATAGTGATGTGCCTACAAAAAAATCACGAGAGATTACCTACAAATGCACTCAAATGTCACAACTTGCTTATACAAATACTTCATGTCAAGGATTTTTTTTTTTAAACTACAAGGTTTTGACTAAGGAACATATCCAATTGACGGTCATGAAAGCTCTGTGCATGGAGTGGTCATATGTCAAACGAATGAAGTTGATTCAAGGGTCTAAGCTATGCAAAATTGCAGTTTAGTGGGATACTTATTGCTATTTTCATCTTTGTGGCTGGTGTTTTTCTTATCTTTTCCAGAAAGCAAAGAGATAGGACTATGTTCTCTAAGTAAGAGCAGCTAAAGAGTAGTGATAGAGACATCCATGTAACAATTAATTACTTGAACCAAACTACTGCAAAATAAAAAAATGTACATCAGGCATCAAATGACAACTTGAATAAACCTCAATAGATGCATCCGAGGACAAGTTTTGGGGTGTCTTCTTCCCTAGAAGATGCTCAAGCTAATTGCTTGTGGTACTAGTTGTCTATTGCAGTCACTAGACTGGCTAACTATAGTTATCGATTGAATCAAAGTTGACTTAATTTTATGTTCTCTTCCCCTACTCCTAAATTGTGTTACTTTTTTGTTAGATTTTCATCCTCTTTTGTGGACTTTATTTTGGTATAGCTCATCTTCACACTATTAGAAGTACAAAATGAAAGTTGCATAGCAAGTTGTATAATGTCAACTGAAAATACTAACTAACAGGGTTGCAAATGATACCAAGAAAGTTATAAAGCAATAAAAAAGACAATGATTAGGTCATAATGACTTTCTAACATATAGGTTCAAGTTTCACTTAATTTGATGGTAAACCAAATACTGAACTTAAAACAGAAAGAACAACGAAGAAGAAAAAAAGAACATTAAGATGGACTAAATTGAACTTAATATAGAAAAAATTAACTATAGCAATATAAATATTATCTAATCTAGATTTTGTTGCCTGAAATGAGTAACATATGAGGCTAATAAAATTACAGCCACAATACACAAATACTCTAAATGAAAAATCATGAAACACCCATTATGTAAACAAGCTCAAAAATCTGACCTAGAATACTTACTTCTGGAATTTTTTGAAAGGAAGAAAACTTACCAAGAGCAAATATTTCGAACTCTGTTAAGAAAATCTTGAAGAAAGTATACAGATGGCTAGCAAACAATAAACTCCAAACTCGAATCTGCCACTTCCACAAAAAAAATCATGAAAAATGTTGAGAGATAACCAAAAATCTAACAAGAATCTCTTTACGCATTCATGACAAAATAATCAGCTAACCAGAATGAATAAATGAAATGAATGAATCCTAGCAACATATAAAGTGAGCTAACAATTTCATACTACGAGATGATCCCAAATGATGAAGCTGAGGTTTTAAATTTCCCAAGATGCATTCTTCAAAGCAAATTTCAACAACCAGATGCTTAAATCGAACAACCAGTAGAGTTATTTCAACAAGGCAAAGTAAAGACATGAAAGCATTACACCAACTTCCAAACATCAAGAAAACTTGAGAGAAGTAGTCTTATCTAAAAAAAAATACAGATAACACTAGCAGAAAACAAAGCAGGCAGCCCACTGGAGAAGCAAGAGCATTCAAAGTGCTTAACAAATTCCGAACCTGGTAACAGGAATAAAATCTAGTATTTAGAGAAGATAACACCATTATTCAACCCAGCGACGAAGAAGAGCAACCAAAACGAGATGAAGCTAAGGTTGTTACCTGCAGCGAACTCTAGAAATCGAATTCCAAACCAGCAGACTCCTAAAGCTTCAGCTCCTAACTTTTGGATATCTAAATCTATATATCCTTCTCTGTATATTTTCTGCCTCTCCAAAATCTATATCTTTCTCCCAGGCAAAGAGGAGGTTTATATAGGAGGACTGAATAAATTCGAATTGATTGAAAGCTGGAATTGTAACGGGAAAGAGAGGAGAGTCGTCCGATTCCTTGGTGAAGGACGAAGGAGATGCAAGATTGGAAAATTCAACAACGGTCCTTGTACGGAGATGGATTTTCGCGATTCGGGTCACCTTCTTCGCGTGAAGAAGAAAGGGGTTGTAATGGGTTTCTTTGGTATTATGGAGTGGGCTGCTCAATTGTTTTGTTAATGGGCTGCCGGGATTCAATTGGAATGAACGAAATTGGGCCAAATAAAAATTGGTTAGGCTTGCAATCGTAGCCATTGAAAGTTTAGAATGTAGCTATATTGAGTTAATTTTAGAGAATTCGGCTAGATATTAAATAAGATCAATTAATTAATGAATTTCTTCATCTTAACAATTAATTTAATTATTAATTAATAACTCAAAAATATAAGTATTAACTAACTAAACCAATTAACCAAAAAATTAAAATCTTTTGAGACGATTTTCGAATATTTGTAAAAATATACTAATTATATACATATTTATCTAAAACATATATATTATTTAAAAAATTATAAAAAGTGACAAAACTATTTAAAATAACTTGCAAACTATTTTTGAAACTTTATAAAACTAATTATTTTAAATCGTTTAAAATTGAAGAAGCTCGATGATTAATCTATATTGTGGAGGTCCAAAATTGGGTGTCAACAATAGCTATAACATATTCAATGTAATTCAATAAGTGAGGTATGTGGAGGATAAAATGTATGTAAATCCTTATGGAGTTGAGAAGCTATTTCCGATAGATCCTTGGCTGAAAAGAGAAGTTCATCGAAGAATGATTGTAAGAAGAAAAAAAATGACACCAAAATATCAAGATACAAAGCAAAATGAAGCAAGTAAAACATATTGAAGAATAAGAAACTACGTGATTACAGAATACTACTATCAACTATGTACTAATTAATAAGGGAAAGAGGATATGGAGCTAGCCCCTGCCTCTCCCACCTAACAGGAGACCACACTCGGCGGCTAGCTATTTACAAACTTTCTACATTAATTCTCGACCTCCATACCTTCCTATCTAGGGTCATGTTCTCAAAAAGATGAAGTTACTCGAACAACAATTAGTCATCACTATTTATCAAAGTAGTACCCTATATGTTTGGCAAGAAAAGTGAAATTATACAGTGTAGAATTTTTCATTCCTTGGATATGAAGTAATAATAAGAATCATCATGGACAAAAATAAAGGAATATAATGAATAAAGTTGTTATTAAGTAGTATTGTTTTTGTAAAATTTCCACAAAGAAATATAATTTAAATCAGAAAGCAATCAAAGACAAGTGAGTGTATATAGCTTTTTCCTTTTGTTATTCCAATTAGTAACCAAGCCTTGAGAACTTTTGCTGAATAAAATCTCATTCATCAAAAAATATACTCAAAAGAATACAAAAAAAACCAAAAATAAACAAAGCAAAATGCAGAACAGCTTCAGTACTAAAGCAAGATGTAGATCAGCAGCTTACAAAGCTGCATCATCATCATCATCAGGAGTACTGCAACCTCTCCACGTTTTACGCGATTTTTGGAAAGAAGAAGGTGTCTCCCCGATTGATAATCGGGGTGACACCATCCTTCACTTTCTTGCTGTTAGTGGCAATGTGGCTGGTTTCGATATTCTTGAACCTAATTTGAGTGTTAAAGATCTCGAAACTAGGAACAATAGTGGAGATACACCGTTGCACGAAGCTGCTAGATTTGGTAATATTGAAATATGTGATCGTCTCATCTAAAAGTTTAAACGGTTAGAGATAACACTTTTATTTACTTAGTTACACGTGCGAACCTGATTCTTTTTTATGAGCCAAGCACGCTTGAATCTAGGACCTCTGCCTGCTCTGATAGACTAGTATTTACTTAATTATGTTTTCAACGACAGGTAAAAAAGATATGGTGGAGAGGATTTTGAGAGTTGAGAAGGACTTAGTTTATATGCAAAACAATTTAGGAGAGACACCACTTTATGTTGCAGCTGCAAGTGGGGAGAAAGATGTATTTACTATTTTGGCAAATTGTGATTTTAGTAAGCTCACAATGAAGAGGAATGATGGTAAAACTATCCTTCATGCAACAATATTCCATGATTGTTATGGTAAGTTTACATTGGACTTACGGTACTCGCTTTAGGGCCCTGACTAATTCAAATTCGCGCCATGTATGGTCAATTAAACGGGCAAGAGTTATCTCTTTATTTGGTTTTTGGCAATACAGTAATTTTTTTGTTTAATGTCATGCAGAACTAGCAATAGATATAGTGAATTTGTATCCTGAACTTGTTAATGATCGCTATAATGATTGTATGACTGCTTTGGATATGTTGGCTACAAAAAGATTGTCATTCAGGAGTGGATCCAACTACTTATTTGCAGAAATAGGCAAAACACCTTCTGTTCCTGTTCAGATGATTGAAACCATCATCTATTCTTGTAAGCTCTACTTAATTTACTATACTAATTAAAGTCGCGGAAACATGTTTGTCACATTAAAGTAACTGAATTTCACCCTCTTATGTGTTAGCAGGTATTCCACCGCGATATAAAGAATCAAAACTTAGTGATAACCAGACACAAGCTGGGACTAAGGTTGTCTGCGTTGAGAGGTTGTCGTTTACCAAGTCTCTATTAGGTACCACTCACCATTACTTTACAAGTTGCACGTTCAATTGGTCGAAATGAATTTCTAGATTGTATTTTTGTTTCTCTAGGTAATTCCTGGTTACAAGCTATTGATGAAGCAAAGCAAAAGCATATTCTTGCACTAATATTAGCAAAAATGTTGCTAGAAAAATATGATTGGAGCTATAGTAGTACAGATCACATTGTGTCAAATCCACTAATACAAGCATCAAAACATAAAATTGATGAGTTAGTGGTGGAAATTTTGCAAAAATACCCTGAAGTTGTGGAGACATTGGATGAAAAAAAGAGGAACATATTGCATATAGCAGCAGAACATAAAAACAGATTTTTGTTTGATTATTTGCTCAAAAAAGTGGCTAGTCAAAACAGGATGTTGGCTGATATTGATGAAAATGGGAATACAATATTGCATTATGCAGCAAATGTTGGGACACCATTTTTTACATCAACTACAGAGCATATTGAAAGTGTATGGTGTGTGATGTCTGTGTTAATGATGATGTGGGGAGTACTTTGGTTTAAGGTAAGTTTCTTTAACTTTTTTTTTTTTAATATCGGTTACGATATGTTTTGAATAGGTCTGATTCATTAAGATCTTGAACG
This sequence comes from Solanum verrucosum, assembly GCF_900185275.1. Classification (NCBI taxonomy): domain Eukaryota; kingdom Viridiplantae; phylum Streptophyta; class Magnoliopsida; order Solanales; family Solanaceae; genus Solanum; species Solanum verrucosum. The sequence goes on along the minus strand of NW_026020302.1, from coordinate 690,868 downwards.
ACATCTTATTAAGAGGTTTTGTTGTGAAGTGACATTTTACAATTAGTAGTTTAGTATATATCCACTATCATCGCGAGTCGCCTCCACTATTAGTCACCACTATATAGCCACCATAATACTAGCACCATCGATGACTACCTACATCACCAGGCTACTGCTACCACCAAGTACCAACCATCTTCACCGCCAGCCACCACCACACAACCACCAGTGTCGATCACCTATACTACCAACAAGCTCAACAACACAACGACTATTGTTGACAACTACCACCTACAATATCGACCATCTCTGTGTCATCAGCCACCACCATCAACTACCTTCACCGCTAGTATCCACCACCAGCTAGCATCATACAACCATCATCAAACCAAATAGTTTCGTAAGGAAAAGTGAAACATGAAAATGGGCTAGGTCTAACTTGGCCAAAAGTCCTAAATTAACTTTAAAAACTTACATTTGTTAATTTTCACTTGATGAAACTCCCAACAAATACACAATCAATCATGTCTTGATAATTTCTTACTTACATTTGTTCTTACAGTATATAAAATACAACATGCATCCGCGCCTTTGGGACGTTAAAAACTCAGAAGGCTTAAAAGCAGAAGAGATATTTGAGAAAAACCATTTACACGTACGAAAGGAAGCAGAGACAGCAGTTAGAAATCTATCAAATTCTACACTAGTACTTTCTACTCTCCTTTGTACCATCAACTTTGCCGCGATTTTCACAGTCCCCGGAGGTTTTGAAGAGAGAACTGGCCTACCTATTCTCCTTGACAAAGTTCAACAAGAACTATGGATGTTGATGTTTTACTTAGGTGCAGCACTTTTTAGTTCAGTATTCACTATGGGTACACTCTTATCATTTCTTCTTTGCAAATTTTATAGCAATGATTTCTACATTTCATTGCCTATAAAGATCATAATTGCTATTATTTCAATCTTTTATGCCACAGCATTTACAATAGTAGCCTGCCTTCAAGCACTTAACCTTGAGAATATATTCTTGAACAAAGATGTTTGGTGGCTTATTATAGCAGTTGTAGCTGTTGGTTTTATTATGACTCTTATTTATGTAGATTTGACATTCCCTGTCTTTGATTATATGTATTATTTGGTTTCTTATTCATTCTTTGTATCCTATAAGAGAGGACATATGTAAGTTGATTGAGTTTATTAGACATTATATACAAAATGTGAGTTAATTTCACGTATGGTCTCTGAACTTCATCCATTGTAACAATAAAGTCATAAAATTATTATTCTGTATGGATCCATAATCTAGAAAGTTGTAAATAAACAAGATCTTTCTTTCCAGGTGATATGAAATGAATGTATTGATCGATTCTTTTCAATGAATAGATCCAATCGCAACTTTTAATATGTAATACAAAGGGATCAAATAGGAAAGGATACTCAATATCATAGAACTAAACTGAAAAAAACAATTGAAAAGGTGGAAAGCACAAAAAATAAATCCATTCATTCCACTAATTTCTTCTGTACAATACTATAACATTTTCCTCCCATTGTTGGCCATTTCTTGGATAAATTAAACAATATGATATATCATCAAGATATTGGAAGCTGATAAGACTAAATGTAACTGAATAAAAATGATATAAAGAAAAGGACAAGGCTACCCCAGAATATGTACACACAAGAAATTATGATTCATTTAAGAAATCTAATAGAGCAAACTTCACATGCAAACCTATCTTCCCACCTTCTGTAACAAGCTTAGCAGCAGTTACCAACCAATGTCCAGGAGTGTCGTATGGCCCTCGTGCAATCTCAGCCGTATCCACATACTTGAGCATCTTTGTTGATCGAACTGGTACTGGAGGTCCGTCTGGATATACACCTGAGTTAAGAGCAGCAGGAAGCTGCTTTGGTGCAGCGTCTGTCTTTGTTCGCTGAGTGAATGTAAAAGTTGTGCTGAGATTTGTTAAGAAACTTGACCTATGAGTACCCTCTGGTGTAGCTGCCCACTCTGTCTTTCGTATTGTACAGTTGGGAAGATAGGTGAAAAGTAGACGCAGGTGAAGCACTGTCTTAGGCCACTTCCCTTTGCTGACAAGGTGTGCGCCAGTTACCACGAAGACGCCACTGGTTTCGCCCTGCATCCAGCTTGGATCATGCTTAACTACAGATGAGCACACGTTGGAATATCTCGGCCATCTGACGGGATCTAAGAATTGGTCGCTAGATTCATAATCATCGGAGCCTCGCCATTGACATGGCTTGCATAAGGTTGGGTTATTTACAGACTTGGATGCCATAATGTTTGGTAAACTAGAAAGATGCTGTACATGTATGGCTAACTGGTTGCATTTCTTCCCTTCTAAATACAAGCGCAAACCAATGACGGGTTTTTGACCACTTGTAACCTACATATAAGAAGAACATATTGATTAGGTTCCATCATGAACATCAATACCAGTGCATTAGAAGCCATGGCCAGACCAACATCTCATTGGAACGAAGCACATATAGTTTCAACTTTTATTATTTTTGTAATAAAGCAGCGGTCTTTTTGCTAAGAAAGAAACACCAAAGAAGTACCTGGGTAGGTCTCACACAAAGCTTTGGGCCGAATAAACAGAACTGCAATGCAGGGCAAGATGCCACTTTTCTTTGATGGCAAAGAGGCAGCTCACAGAACAATGGCGCCCACTGGCTAGGAACTTGAAACTCGAGAAAACACTGTAAATCCTCTAGAGCAGGCTTATCTGAGGATGAAAAAAATCATGGATAACACTACTGTCATCTTTCTTGAACAGAAAAATGAAGAAGAAAAAACTGACAGATAAGAAAAGTATGCCCATTTTATGAAATATGCCAGATACTAGAATTTATTAAGAAAAAAAGTTCTTCACGTTCTTCTGTATGGATAATTATTTCTTGTGCAAGGTAAGTAAATATGCTGAAGAGTTCAAGAGAATGTTAAAGAAAAATGATCACAAGACAAGAAAAAGAATAGCCTCCGAATATATGCACTATGTAAATTTCAATCTAAATTATTGCCATGTCAGAAGATAGCCTTGTTTTAGTCACAGTAAAATACTGCAGAGTAGATAAAGCCTCAGTGAGTAGAACTACTAGTTTGCAAATAAATGGTCAACGATGAAAAGCAATGATAAACACTAGACCCTCATAAAGATATGATAGCCAAAAATGTATTCAGCTACATTAACATTCATTATTCATTAACAAAAATTAGGCCAAAGCAAATTCTTGAAATCTTTAAAATCTCTAATTTGGACTTGCATGACCAAATTTGATATTGTTGTAGGTTAATCTAATTTCGTAGGTTTCTTTTACATTTTGGAACACTATACAAATCCCCAAAACCCAATTAAAACAATATCTGCAACAGTACCGGAAACACGCTATTTATTTTATATATAAAAGAGAGGCAGTGATGACCTTTTTATCTGATTATACACTATTAATGGATGGAAAATATGTTTCTCATCTATAAAAGACGACTATGAAATACTTACAGCGTAGATATAAATTTATCGCATGGCTGAGATAACCGCTTCCTGGTATTCCTGTTAGGAGCGAAGTAATCGGTACAAGTCTGAAGAGTATGCCATCAGGGTAAGCAGCCACGGTCTGAAGCCACTTCGAGTGGCTTTGTGCAAACACATCACCACCTCTTTTTGACCAAATAATAGTGAGACCCTGCTCCACATTATTCGTTAATAACTAATCATGTCTAGCACTTCTTCCATTTCAGAACACAAAAAAGCAGAGAGTGACTTACATCCTTGCTTGATGTCTCTGTTATGCTAGTAAATTGCATGGTATGCGACTGCAACATGCGATTGAATACCTCGGGGACCTATAGATTTGAAATAGAAATCCATTCAGATATGATTGACCCCACTTATGTGCAAAAATATCAGAACATACCCAAACGTAAATCAAGTGCCTATTTAAGTGAATGTAAAATGGAATAGTAAGGGTTCATATATTATAGACACCCCCAGCTTGTTTGGGACTAAGGCGTCATCGTTGCTTAGAGAGTGTAAAATACCTTCTTTTTACTCTCTTTTGACTTCCACTCAGGCAGCGGACTTGCTTCATCAGAAAAGAGACAATCTCCGAGATCATCCAAGTGTGCTTTTAGTTCAGCAGGAGGAACGGTTGAAGATGGTTTCTGCTTAACACAAAGTAGGTCCTGGCCTCCAACACCCATACCCACAATTATGTGTGTCCCATAAGCCTGAATAAATCTGCTTAGAATTGTCAAATTAGAGATCATATGAAATAAGACTACCATATGAAAACACAAATGCAGCTCCAAACACTACCATACAGTAGCATAAACTCATCCACCAACAACAACATACCCCGTGTAATCCCATAAGTAGGGTGGGGTCCGGGGAGGGTAGAGAGTGTGTGCGAACCTTACCCCTACCTTGTAGAGGTAGAGAGGTTGTTTCCGATGGACCCTGATGTTGTGGGATTACACTGGGTATGTTGTTGTCAACTACTCCGAGATAAGTTTATCATGGAGTTTTGTCAATTTTGAAATGACAAACTGAAGATCCTTAAATTAATCAGTACAATAACAATTACACCTATGCTTCAAGAAAGCTGGGGTCGGCTATCCTTGAACGCATCAGTACTTAATCCAAAAACTAAAAGGGATCCACAAATGCATCAGTTAACAGTCTCCTCAAAGGCATTGCAATGATATTTTAAGAAATTATGCTTAGTCAGTTAGAACTCACAAACGGCAATTCATCCGATTAAGCAAAGAGAGTACACAGTGGAATGGAGAAGCTACCTGGATAAGGATGCTGGATCCCAATGCGGTGGAACAGCTTTCTTCACTTGGTCATGGAGTACTAATGGGGATGCTGTCAGGTGCAAATAGTACAACGAGACAAAATAACCATCGAACGCCAGGTATTTAGCATCTGCTGAATCGTTCAACCAGGCTCCGCTTAAATCAAAAATGGCATTTAGATAGCCTGATGGAACCTTTCCATGTATTGATGATTTTTGATTTAGCAATGCTGACATCTGCAATGAAGATTTACGGGAAAGTTGGAGCTAATGAGACAGCCAATAACACGCTCAACAAAAATACAACTCTAAAGATCACTTTGTCAATGATATATAAAAAGATATCATTTTTTTTAAATAGACCAACCGAGAAAGTTCATCATATAAAATAGAATGAGAGGAGTAATCGTTCTAAAACCTTGACAAAACTAATCAGTAAGATGTAACGACTTCACCTAATTTGTATTGGCCATCTAAGAGAAATTAGACCCCAAAAGAGTTACGTAGTTACAACAATACCCGCACCTCAATCCCAAACAAGTTGGAATCAATTATACTATGCAGTTTTTAACAATCAATTCACAATGGTCATTAGAATAACTTCTACTACACTTTTTTTTTTATAATCACGTTGTGCTAAGACAGCTTGCATATACCTCAACTAAATCGTTATAGTACCTACCTTCCACCAACACAAGTACTAGCTAACTCTGACCACCAAGGCTTGAACGGACGTAAAGAAAACAGCTAATGCTACTTATCGTCTTTTACCACTCGTTAAGTCAATTTTATGAGTAGTTAATTTCATCTTAATTAACTAGAACCAAATTCATAAAATTTGTCTAAAAAATTGAACTTTATTAAATACAAACACAAAACTTTAGAACTTCATCTAAAAATTTGAACTTTAACTAAAAATTCAATCAAAACTACAAAATTCATTCACATAACAACTTCATGATTCTAAATTATACATACAATCAAACAAACAAAAAAAATTAAACCAAGTAAATAATCATTAAAAGGGAGGGTAAAAATGGAAACCTGATTAAATTCGAGAACATCAGACTTGAAACGAATGTGGTCCCCTTTATCACATCGGATATTTTCAGATACATCGGGAATTGTAACGCCGCCGGGGATGACGACGTTCCGTCTATTACTCTCATCCAAAATTACCAATCTACCCCCGTTTGGACATCTTTTTACGAACTTCAACCTGAAATCGCTAGCAAAATCAAACCCACAACCCAAAGCTTCCATAGCCTTAACTTCAATCCGCTTCCTCTCGAATTCTTCACCCATCAGCTCAAAAACGACGTAGTTTTAGTCTTTCTGGTTGGTTTTTTGAGCTGAAAAAGTACCCAAAAAAATGGAAATTAAGAAATATTCATTTGAGAAATGGGCGTATAAGGTTTGGGAGTAGGTAGGGGGGTTTTGGTCAGAAGTAGATGACGGGAGAAGGAAAGGGAAAGAGAAAAGGTTTGACTTTTGACCAGATGTTTCGTCTGTAAATTGTTGACTCCATTAATCTTGTTACTTAAAAAAGAAAGAAGGAAGAAGGAAAGCACCATAACCAAAAAAAATAAAAATGAAAATTGAATTGCAGGTGAAAAAGGGTAAAAATGGAATTTCACTTTTAAAATGAAAATTGTAATTGAAAAATCAATTTTTTAATTTTTTTTAATCTGTGTTTGATATTTATTTTAGATCTAGTTAATGTAAAATACAAATTTGTTGGTATAAGAGTTGATTTTTGCACTTTTTGGTTCTTGTTTTAATTCCCTTAATACGATAGAAAATCTACATGTCAGACGTAAACGTCCTATGTTGTACAATATAACAATTTATATTTTTATGTCAATGTTTGCGTCTGCAGAACGCTGAGTATTGAGGGATGTAACAAATGTGACGATATTGTGTTGTGCTCAAAGGGGGAAAATGTCATCTTGAAACTAAATATTAATTTTAAAATTTTGAAATATTAATTTAATTTTTTACTGAAAAACTTAATTTGAAAAAGGTGTTCCTTAGCAAGATATTTCATTATTGAAATAGTGATACTTTTGAGATATCAACAAATATTACCCAACATGAAGGTTGCTCTTAATTGAAAAGTTGTTTCTTTTTAGAAATTTCAAAGTTTTAAGAATAATGCAACATGATTAATAGCATGAAATAGTTGACTCTTGCCAAATGCAGAAAGAAAAATCAATTTTGGATCAACTTCTTTGTTTTTTTTCAAAAATTAAATTTCAGAAATAAGTAAACATATTACAAAAGTACTAAAAATCACAAATGCATAACTAAAAAAAAATTAAAAGGTGTAATGTAGTTTGAATATGTTAAATGAAGTAATCCATTAAGATGTCATATTAATTAACTATTAGTTAACATCAAATTAAACAAAAAAAAAAACATTCCTCACCTACTATAAGATACAATAATTAAAATAAAAATATTCATGAACTTGGAGTTGGTAAACTAATTTACAGCTTCAAGCATAAGCATGCATACATGTAGTAGGATAATAATTAAGATTAATAAACTATGAATAGAAGATAATTTGATGTAAGCCTAAAAAAGTTTTTCAGGTTCAAATTTCAAAACATAAAAGATATTTAGACTGAAGTGGTCAATAAATTTCTAATATTAGATGATCAACAATTGATGTAGTTTTAGCAACACAATCTAACCAAACTTAACTTGATATATATATATATATATATATAAAAAAAACTTTAAATAAATACTCATTATTAAACCCATAATTTTAAAGATCATTGAACTCTAAGCTAAAATTTTAATGTAATTAAAATTTTGAATTCGTTTCGATAACTCAATAGATAATTATAGAATTTTCAAGAATCTACCGATCGCGTGGCGAATAGTAGTGACGTAGGACCCAGAGAGTGGCTGATTGTTTGTTGGTGAGTCAGCAATCTCCAACTTTGATTTGATTATTCATTTTATTTTATTTTATTATTCTTTCCAAATCTCACCTGCTTTCTCCTTTCACTTTAATTAATTAATTACTTAATTTAAATATTATCTTTAATTGAGATATGGATCAATCCATCTAATTAACAAAAAAAAATAGGCATATTATCTTTGTCTAGTTCAACTATGAATCAATGAAGATTATATTCTAAGAATATTTCCTATGATAACATGTTGGTTACCATTCTAAGTTTTGGAGATATCTGACTTTAATAAAAACAAAAAAAAAGGGGTATAATATATATTATATATATATTTTAAAAGCTTTAAGTAAGAGCCAGCTCAGCAACATGAAATTTGTTGTGATTTTCTTTATATCTACCCCTTATGATTTTTGAAGATATAATAAGGTAGGTGCTTGCAAGTTTCGTAATGATATTTCTAACTTGAGAATAACTATATACAATTAGTGTACTACATTTGATTAAATCAACTATAATTAGAATATATATATATATATATATATATCAACTAGTTGTGTGATATGATCAAAGAACCAAGAGGGGAAAAACGAGATGCAAATTGAAATGTGAATGAACTCTAATGACGAATGTTCTCCTTTTTAATAAGTCTTGCATGATGAAAATTTAAATTAGTCAAATTATTAATTGGTATCGATACTAAATAAGACAAGAAACATGAGATTGTGCATCATGAGCTAGATCTAAATCGCAAGAAAAGAAAAAGGCAAAATGTAAAAAAGAAAAGTGAATAATCTCTACTATAACAAACACTTTCACCTTTATTAATAGCTTTTTACATAGTGCAAATCAAAATTTTGGAGAATGTACCTTATTATCACGAAATAGATCTAGAGGTTAGCCATTAGATCTCGACTCATTCCATCATCACTATAGAATGTGGTAGGAATTAAGATAAATGAGATGAGAGATCTAGCTATCAAATTATATCCTTAACAAAAAAATTTGATTCGAGCACTATATCTGAATTAATCGAATCAGTGAATTACAAATACATATGAAATGATTAAACAGAAAAACAGAAAACTCATCTAAAATTAACATACTTACAATGAGAAAAACTTGAAGATCACCTCCTCAATCTGCCAAAAGCCTCCCTAATAGAAGATAGCACACATAATAATAGGAGTATTTAAATAAGAAAAAAATTCATTGAGCATTTATTACTTAACAGATAGAGTCAACGAGAGAAGAATATTGACTAATGACTATTGATGTTAATGAATTAATTAATTATGGATTACGTTTAATTAAATTGGATTCTCTATTCATACAGTTGGTTATGATGTTGAGATAATTTTGTCATTAACAATTTTAGGTTTAGTACTATTTAATAAATCATTTTAATCTTTGACCATATTTATCATCCCTTTCTTATCCGTAAATTTTTTATTTTGATGAAAAATAAATAAAAAAGTGGTAAGTTAGTGTAAATGCAAAAGTTCATAATCATATATTGGAAAATTCAGGAGTCATTTGGTAGGTGCATAGCAAGGAGATCTGATATTATAATCTCGAATTCTCGATATAACATTTAATGTTCGGTTATTTTTTTTAAAATTTTTTTGGAACCTCAGGATAACCCGCAGTCGCTACAACCTCTGCCCTTTGGGTGAGCAGTCTATGGTGAGCACTGAGTAAACCCTCCACTGTGTAATTGCCTGCAAACCACACAGGGGGATGTAAACTGCACTAGGCAAGCCCTATGCGACAGACTCGACTTAGAAGACATTGAGGGGAGATCGATCCCGGGTCATCCGTGTGGATAACCACCCTCCAAACTAATTGAGCCATTCCAAAGGACTTTTATTATTATTATTATTATTTCCACATAAGTATATTATACGTGAGTAAGTTAATTATACGGAAAAGTTATATATTAATTTATTTATGATGATAGGGTATGAAATAATAATAAAAGACTAAATTTTTATTCCATTTAAGAAATACACACATTTTATAAATTGTTAAACATTATATAAACGAAAATTAAATTGTACATGGTATTCCAATTATAATTTATAAAATTGGGGCATCCAACATTAATAGGTGTACATCTAGTCAATTTTTCTACGACTATATAGTATTGTATAAAATTTCATGGAATTGTTATTTTCTCGATTGACTCATGACTAATTGTAATTGATATTCCGAATTCTTTTGATATGCTAAGTTGTTGACTATAAGGTAGCAAAGGCCATTCTTTAAAGTGTAGTTTTATTACACGAAAACCCTTATCATGTGAAGAAGAATTCATCTAATTAATATTTGAAAAACGTGATTTTAGGGCAAAAGTTATGCTAATTTACGTTACAGTATGGGCAGAGAAGGAGAGTTCATATAAATTTCTTATCAATAAAACTTTGTTGGAAATTTGACAAAAGGAAACTTCAAAAAGTACATTCATCTAGAATTTGGACAAGTCCTTTGTAAGAAAAGTAAAAATATTTGAACTCGTCAACTAATTAACTAGAAAGACAACAAGCTATATTTCTAACACATTATTGATTATCCTGTAATTCAATTTAGAATCAAGTCAGAAACCATTTTGTACGTATACTATAGTCAGACCTTTCTATAATAATCATCCTCTATAATAATATTTCACTATCATAACTATATTTTTGGTGGAATCGATCTTTCATATTATGTTATATATATATGTGTATATATGTTATTATTACATCAATTTGTTATACTAGTAAAAAAATATCGAATCAAACAATATTGTTTACAAAGAGATTTGACTATATATAGAATTAAAAAGGTCTACATGTTTTCTGGGTCAAATATAACCTTAATACTTGTCTTTCCAGGTGTAAAGATGTCACACCCCAAATCCGGATGTGATGGCACGTGTCCATTTTCCACCGGACACGTCAGCCTAACCCAACCACAACGATAGAGAAGTAGAAATACGAGAATAAAAGATAATAAATAAGCGGAAGACTTTGATTAAGACTCAACACTACCCAGAATTTGGTTGTCACATGTACAAACCTCTAAATACAGAATTAGAATAAAAATATACAAGTCTCAGAGTATAGTTCTCGAATAGAACAAAACTGAAAGTAAAGATAACTCAAGGGCACGTCTGGAATGAACCGCTACCTCTCAAGTATGTCCCGAAGCTCAATCTGCTAAAGAAACTACTAAGCCGAATCTGAGAGAGAGCTGTCAACCTACACAATTGTGTAGAAGCAAGGGTGAGTACCGAAAACCACAGGTACTCGCAAGTAACTCTAAACTAAGCAAAATTAGCAGCTACAAACAACTCCTTTCAATCCCAACCGAACCACCGAAACTTCAATCTAGCAGCAAACCAACCAACCTATACTAAGCAGATCATATTCAACAGCCAGAACCAACAGTATATCCTCATCAACCTCAGATCAACAAATAAGAGCAAGTAGATCAAATTCCACAAAGAAGGGTAAACCGATACAATCCACACATCACAGACAAAGATAAGGCAAATGCGATGCAAAATGCAATAATGATGTCATGTAGTCGTGATGCATGTCTGTCCTACGATACACATCTGTTGACGTAATCAGTCTGTGCTGAATACTTAAATCAGAACCCATGGGGGCCATACATGGACCATGTATCACCACCGGAACCAGATCCCATCGGCATCCAAATCGCTAGCCGGAGCTAGTCCATCTCATATATCTCTAGCCGGAGCTAGTCTCAACTGTGTCTCATATCTATCCATCATCATATCAGGTTCTCAGAACTCATGCAACAGATAGTTCACACATGGGATGAATAATGAATATGCACATGTCATCAATCACAATCATATCACGATCACATCATAGTATTACACATCATCTGTCTCAATCACAACCATATCACGGCCATATCATAGTATTACACATCACATGTCTCAATCATAATCATATCACGACCACATCATAGTATTACACATCACCTGTCTCAATCACAACCATATCACGACCACATCATAGTATTACACATCACTTGTCTCAATCACAACCATATCACGACCACATCATAGTATTACACATCATCTGTCTCAACATCAATGTATGTATCAATCATAGCCTACTCATGCTCTTCTATCCCCTCAATATCAGTTATCACATGACTTATTCAACAAATTCAAGTCACATATAACACATTTTAGCTCATTTTATTCCCCATCTTTCATTTACAACAATTTCAATCAACAAATAAAACCCATCCTCAATCCCCATTACTCCCCAACACAATTAGGAAAGTAGTCATGCGTAGTCTAAGAGTTTTACAAAGTTTGGAAGCCATTTGCCTTAAAAACGAACTCCAAAAGTTACTTGACTTGAGCCTTTCCTTTCCGAGTATAATCCAAATCACGATAATCTATTCAAACAATTATTCACAATCACAATTCGAGTCCAATGACACCAAAATCAAGAAATTTAGGGAAAAAGGGCAAAACGGTCCAAAAGTCTCATACCGGAAAACGATACCCAAATCTGGAAATTTTTGATGTAAAATGATCCTTAAAGTATTTGGAAGCTAATGGTAAAAACAAATTTGAAAACGGAGTTGAAATCAATTCACAAACTCAATTTGAAGGAAAATTCACGTTCTTGAAGAAGCCTAAAATATTCGGATCCGAAACCCCGACTCGAAAATGAAATATCTCTTGAAAAACATCTTACCCATGCTTAGATAAGTTCAAATACAAAATTTCATCAAAAACGGAGTTAAGATGGACCTTGAAATTCTCAATTTATCAAACTTTAACTTTACCGGGAAAGTCCAAATTGTACGCGGTTAATATGATGAAAATAATCAATGAATCAATAATTTTATGTTAAAATCAGTTTACCCATAACATAAGGATCATAAATATACCTTTTTCATCAAAAAGGGAGTCCAAATCGATAAAACCCCAATTTTTTCCAAGAGATTTACGGATAGGAAAAAAAACCAGATAAAGAAATTATGAGAAAAATGTCGAATTGAAGATTGAATACTAACCCTCATATTAATTCAAGAAGAAACCCATAAGAATCACTCCATTCCGATCTCTAGAACTCCCGATATACTCAAAATACCAAATGAACACAGTCTGAGATTTTTATAACAGTACATGGCTGTTATGCACCAGAAAAACAGCAGTTAATCTTTCACTAAAAAGGCCGTAATTTCCTCATACGATAGTGAAATGACCTGATTCTTTTTTGTAAATGTCTTAAATAATGATACGGACCTTCTCGTTCAATCGGAGCTCAATTTCATGCTCGTTTGCCCAGTCAAATATCATTTCTACTCGGTAAACAATTATTTCTTATTTGCGATAAAGGTCCAATTTCGGGTTAGCGAAAATGCACCAAAATTTGCAGATAAGTCCTATAATTCATGCTCAAAGTTTCAGAACCTTCGGAATAATTTTTCGACCTTTAAAACTAGTAATGAACCCTTTAGGTGCCACAATTTGCTGAAATAGTGTCAAAGCATCCAAGAAGCTTAAAAGCTCACTCAAAACTCATTTGGCACTTCCCGAACACAAACCAAATATGCTACTAGCTTGAAAATGACATTTCGGACTCAATGAAATCGTCGGAATTTGAATTCGAGGTCTCCTTGACCCGGTATCCGATAAGGCGTCAAGAAATTAACTTTAGGCTCAAAAACTCGAAACGCACTCGGGGCCTCTAAAAATTCAACCAAGACTCATTCTAGACTTGGAATCACCCCCTGAATCCAACGGTGCCCTCGGAATTCCATTTCGAGCACCGAAACCTCGTTTGTTGACCAAAGTCAACTCTTGATCAAAATTTCACAATCTTTGCAACTTAGGACCTCAAATCTTTGTTTTAACTCCAAATTCGACTCCGTAAATTCTCATAGACCCGTTTCGACATTCTAAAACTGCTGGAATCGACGGAAATCCGATTCGAGTCTCAAAACTCCAAATGACTCGAAATAGCACTTTTAACCAAACTTTAACTCTTAAAAACTCAACTTTTCATCAATTTTCCTTCAAACCAACTTCGAAAATACAACAATTAGGACTCGGGGCAACTATCGGGAGGGGTAAAACGGTCATTTTATGAAAATTTCCAAAAATGACCTTTAGGGTCATTACAAAAGAACACATTGTCATTTAGTACATGCTAGTCGATAAATTGCGCTAAGTAAATTTATTCAAAGTAAAACGTTCTTTATCATCAATCAAATAGTATTTTTATATGTAGAGTTCAAACTCTACCCCCCCCCCCCCCCTCCCTCTCCACATCAAATTTCATATCTAATCAAACACAATCTGACGTCAAAGTAAGTAATGCACAAATCCTTATCTCCATTCCTCATTATCATTTGTAAATTGAATTCCTTTATTTTAGACTTAAGTCATCCACGGCTCCTTAAAGTTGTCCGCATAATTCGCTTAAACACCTTAACCAAAGTTTGTACCTATTGAACATCTATACCCCTTAAAATTGATACTTATTTGACAATCAGCCCAACATATGAGATGTGTGTAATACACTCGCTGTGACATGGCAGTGACATGACAAATTGATGAATTAAATGATGACAGGTGTCATTGAAATCTAAAAATGTATTTTAAAAATGAAATTCTAAAAAATAACTTTTTTAGTCTATTTTTTAAAAAAAAAAAAAACTAACTAAACAATTTAAGACATTTTTCTAAAAGAAACCACCTACATACCCACGCCTCCCGTCTTCTTCGTCAAATCATGTATCACTTTTCCCGGTGGTATCGTGCAATCACAATGAGTAAGCCTTACCTCTTTGCCCCAGGTAGTATGACATGGTTGCGCACTCAAGCTAAAAATTAATTCCCCTTTCAACCGAATAGCATCAAAAAATTTCATTCATTCCCTTCATTTTCTTTCCATTACAAATAATTTATTACAATTATATGAAAAATAATAACTTTGCGGGAAAAAAATGTTATCTTCATCGGGAAAATGAAGTTATGCCGGAAAATATGAAACTTAGATCTATGTAATAACTAAAAAATGAACGAAGGAAAAAAAGCAAAAAAGAGTTGGAGAGAGTGAGAGAAAGAAGGAGAGAGGTGGAGGGGGTGTGGGGAAGAAGACGACCTTTTCTTCTTCTTTTTTCATTTCTTCTTGTTAATTAATTTTAAAAAATATTAGCGGTATAAGTTGGAAAAAAAAAATCAGTTGTTTAACGCACTTAAGGAGGGTGGAACACACTTTTTTAGCCATGTCAGCATTTTGTGTTTAATAGGAATGACTTTTGAACAAATAAGATGTTCAATAGGTACAAGTCTTAATTGAGGTGTCTAACTGAAATATGCGGACAACTTTGAGTTGCTGTAGATGATTTAAGCCTTTATTTTATAACCAATTTATGGTTCATAATGAGTTTCCTCTCATATTCATACCATACCAATGTCACTATCCAAAGACTTTTCTTACCTAAATACTCGTCAAAATTCTCTTTGAAGTTTGAAACTTCAAATTTTCTATTAGTAAAAAATCACTTCTTCTATCATGATATATCTATATAAACTCTAAATACTTTGCCCACAAATAAATTAACAAAAAAAAGTACTCCATCACCATGAAAGAATTAATTTTCATTCCTTTAGCAGGATTAGGCCACATTGTATCAGCCATTGAATTTGCAAAACAAATTCTTAATAGAGATGAAAATTTTTCCATCTCTTTTCTCATCATGGAACTTCCCTTAGACTATGGTGTTCATAATTTTATTCAATCACTCACTTCTCAATCTCGTTTAAAATTCATCGATATCTCCCTAGACGAAAAAACATCATCTGGATTCCTCAATAACCACGAAACATTCCTCAATGATTTCATCGATGGTCACAAATCACTCGTACGTGAATATGTTCACAACATTTGTAAAACAAGTTCATGTTATGGTTTTATTCTTGACATGTTTTGTACCTCGATGGTTGATATAGCTAACGAATTTAATGTCCCTAGTTACATTTACTTTGCTTCAAACGCTTCTTTTCTTGGCTTATGTCTTCATTTCGAGACCTTAAGAAATGAACAACATTCAGACACGTCCAGGTACATGAACTCTAACGAGGCATTATCAATCCCAAGTTTTAAAAATCTTTGTCCTACTAAAGTTTTGCCTAAGCATTTGTTAGATTCAAGACTTGCCTCAACGTTGTTTTTTGATGGAATTCGTCGATTTAAAGAGACTAGAGGGATTATTGTTAACACTTTTTTCGAGCTTGAATCGTTTTCTCTTCAGGCTCTTTCAGATTCTAAGATGGTTCCAAAAATTTATCCAGTTGGTCCAGTGGTTAGTTTTGAAAAAAGTGGCCATTTTAGAAACAATTCATTGAAGATTGAAAGTATTATTAAGTGGTTAGATGATCAACAGGATTCCTCTGTTGTGTTTTTGTGTTTTGGTAGTATGGGAAGTTTTGAAGCAGAACAGATCAAAGAAATAGCAACTGCACTGGAGCATTGTGGTCACAGGTACTATTAGTTGTAACTTTTTTTCTCCCCGTTTCAAGTTGCTTGTCTGGTTTAGATTTAGCACAGAGTTTAAGAAAATAAAAAGGACTTTTAAATTTTGTGCTCTTTAACTAAAAATGTGTAGCATGTGCCAAATTGTCAATTAATCTCGTGGTCTTAAATATGTCGTGTGTAAATTTGAAGTTAAAGAGTTGTCAAAAAGAAAAGAGATGTTTTTTTTTAAAAACAGACTAAAACGGAAAGTAAGACAAACAAATTGAAACGAAGGGAGTAACATAGTGTACATATATATAATGCATATATGTACCACTGAAAGGTGTGGTAAAATGGTAAAGGTTTCTTTATTATTAACTAGAGATGTTGTATTTGAGCCTTGTGAATGAACTCTTATAATTTACAACATTTTATGATAATGAGGATTCATATAACACTCCAACTAATAACTTAATTGATTGGGGTTAAGGGTGGTCTTTTAGTGGTATAAGTTTTTTTTTTTGTATCTTGAAGTGGCTTATTAATATATCTCCTTTAAGGAAAGTTGTTTTCACCTAGACTCTCCAAATTAATATTATGTCGTGCGTGCATATGTTGGATTCTCTAAAATTACTCTATTTTTAGAAAATCTAACATGTACATGTCGTTATTTTTGAAAAATCTGAGCATCATAAATTTTTATGCCTCGAAAACCTATTCTTAATTTTGTTTTATTGTTATTTTCAAATAGGTTCTTGTGGTCTTTAAGAAAATCTCCACCAAAGGGAAAAGTAGATATACCAACAAGTTACAACAACTATGAAGAAGTGTTGCCAAAAGGATTCTTAGAGAGAACAAAAGAAAGAGGAAAAATAATAGGATGGGCACCACAAGTAACAATTTTATCTCATCCATCAATAGGAGGATTTGTGTCCCATTGTGGATGGAATTCAATACTAGAAAGTGTACATTTTGGTGTACCAATTGCAACTTGGCCACTCTATGCTGAACAACAAATGAATGCATTTTTGTTAGTGAAAGAATTAGGACTTGGTGAAGAGATAAAATTGGACTATGTTGTTGATTTTGAAGGAAAAAATAATCAAGTTGATATAGTAAGTGCTCAAGAAATTGAAAGTGGTTTATTAAAGTTGATGGTGAAAAGTGAAGAGAATGAAGTGAGGAAAAAAATGAAGGAAATGAAGGAGAAGAGTAGAGTAGCTATGGAGAATGGTGGATCATCTTATAACTCTCTTGGACTTCTTATTAAGGATGTAATCACTAATATTTAATTTTCTTATAATATGAAGAAGCAAAAAGTAGAGAAGATATGGTATTTGAGGAGATATGTAGTATTATGATTTATGGTCATTCTTAATATTTGTATGCTTTTAATATTTCTTCAATGTTTTCGCTTTTCATTATAGTAGTTTTTTATTTTGTATTTCTTTCAAATAATTTTCTTGATCCGAGTCTATCGGAAACAATCTTCTTACCTCATAAAAATAGAGGTAAAGTCCGAGTACAATCCACCCTCCTCAGACCGCACTTAATCATAAGATTATACTTGATATATTATTATTATACTCGATTCAAAGAGAATAAAGAACACCGAATATTTGTATTTAACTTAAAATTTGAATATATGCATATCACTTAAACGCTAGTAAAAATTAAGTATTTAAAAGTGTATATGCATAATATGTATTGTATATTTCACTCGATGAAGACAATTTTTTTTTATCGTATTATCTATTATAATAATCCTATTAAATTTAGAATTTTCGATGGGGGATGATTTAAAGAAAAATAATAATTTTATAAAGTTAATGTAAAAAAAAAAAAAAAAAAAAACGTACTCTCACATGGAATGCTCCTTTACAATTTTAATTCCAAAATATTCTTTTTTTCAACTTACTCTAACCAAATACGTAGTCCAAACACTACTAGTCAAAGGGTCAACATATTCTGTGAGCTCACTGTTCAGACGGAGATTCGCCGGAGAAAATGGAAACGCCGGCGAGTGAAGTTCCGAGGGTCAAATTAGGCTCGCAGGGCCTAGAAGTTTCTAGAATCGGGCTGGGTTGTAGAGGCATGTCTCCCAATCATGGCCCGCCCAAGCCCGAGCCCGAGCCCGAAATGATCAAGCTCATTCAACACGCCATTGATCGCGGCGTCACCTTCCTCGATACCTCCGATCAATATGGACCCCACATCAATGAACTTCTCATCGGCAAGGTAAAATAAAATGTAACAATTACTGCTTTAATGTGCTGTACCTCCTGCTTTATTGTGTTGTACCTTGCTGCTTTCCAAGTTGTAATTACTCCCCTTTTTGTTCTAGATATTAACAACATTTTCTAGAATTTTAGTTTGCATCTTATCAAATTACTTAAATGAAGTTTCCAATAGCATATACACTAACTGAGGTAGTTAAATATGTGCATTCTAAATTTTATTTGTTTAGGCAATCAAAGGAATGAGAGAAAAAGTACAAATAGCTTCCAAGTTTGGCATAAGTTTGATAGAAGGGAAAATGGACATTTGTGGTGATCCAGAGTATTTAAGAGCTTGTTGTGAAGCTAGCTTGAAGCGACTAGATATCAACTGCATTGATCTTTATTATGTTCATCGGATTGATATCCGAGTGCCTCTTGAAATCACGGTTTGACATCTTACTCCTATTTTTTTTTTCCATTTATTATATTTGAGGATTTCTGGCAAACTTGTTGTAGTACTATTCTGTCGCTATCTGTTGTATACACTAGTACCTGTTGTTTCTTGTATTTCCGTTACTTCTTTTTCTAGACTACTATGAGCTATTTTTCCTTGAGCTGAGGGCCTATCGATAACAACCTTTCTATCTCTACGAGGTAGGGGTAAGGTCTGCGTATACTCTATCCTCACCTAGACCCCACTTTGTGGGACTACACTAGGTACGTTGTTGTTGATTCCTAGCGAATTGTTGGATTGTGTGGTTTGTGTAAAGAGGTAACAGTAACCAGTTAATCACTTGGATAGAAGTAGATTTCACTTGGATATAGCTTGGCTAGAAACCGCAAAAATCTTCTAGACTTCTAAAAAAAAGAATTGATTGAATCAACTGTGTGGGTAATAGTCCCAAGCTTATTTACTTGCATGTGCTTTTATATTGAGAAACTGACATATTCTTGAAGATCTTCTGATGCACTATATTTCTCGGAATCGTCAAAAGTGTTGATGGAGATGAGTGTGTGTAGGATCCTTCAAAGGCAGTACTTTGGGAGAGTCCGATCAATATATCTGATGTGTTGTTTGTCAATCCATAAGATAAAGTCAGAGACGAAATAATGTTCTACTGACAGTAGAGAAAAAAGGGGTGTACGAAAAGGTTGAATTGAATCTTATGCTATGTGAGAAATGTTATGTGTTTCTCTCGAATTCTCGGAGGATAGGCCAATGCTTTGAAATTTTTGTGTTGATAAAGTTTACTTAGTAAAAGAAACACTCATCTATGCTTACTGTAATTTTGTAGTTGCTCCAACTATGAAAGAATTTTTCTTTATGTCACATTTATCCACTCTACACTCTGCCACCGACGAAATGCTTTATGATGAAATCACAAACAAAGGTTAGCTGAGACCTGTACAGAAATAATCACGGAGATCAGGATTCTGAAAAAGGTTGAATTTTTTGTGTAGCATTCAGTGTGAGATTACTTGACAATTGACATTTTAAGGAGAAGAAGCAGCATCACTGTTAGCTACTACTATCGTTTTTGAAAGCATCACCGAGTCAAAATTAATCATCTTTTGTTATAAACAAGTGTATAAAAGAGATAAAATGTCCAGTGGATGAAAGAATGTCAATAAAGACGATACTCCTGTCAAATTGAAAATCAACATTTTGAGGCTTATGTAACAATATAATTGGGCATTTTGTTTATTGTGCCTATTGTTATTGTTTTGTTGTTATGATATTGTGGCATAGTGTGTAGATGGGAGAACTGAAGAAACTGGTTGAAGAGGGTAAAATCAAATACATAGGTTTATCTGAGGCTTGTGCAGCAACAATCAGAAGGGCACACGCGGTGCATCCAATAACAGCTGTTCAGATGGAGTGGTCTTTGTGAACCAGAGATCTTGAGGAAGAAATAGTTCCAACTTGCAGGTAATGTGTCTCTTAGAGTTCATTATTTCAGATAATATGAAGGTTCTTCTGAGTAAATGCCTTTTCCAGAGAATTAGGAATTGGAATTGTTCCGTATAGTCCTCTCGGACGAGGATTCTTCTCAGCAGGTCCAGAGTTGATTGAGAGCTTGGCCGAGGGAGACTTCTGCAAGGTTGGTCTAGTTAATTGCACTGTCTTCGATCTTGCGTGATTTTCATTTGCATTTTTACCATTTACCTCAATTAGCTGCATATCATAGGCATCATTTTCCTTTTAAACCAAAATTCTGTAATATGTGTCATTGGCTTTTTGTGAAACTCTCCAAGCCTCTCCTTGGGGGAGCTCAACGTTAGCATCAACGCTGTGACTTTCCTACTCTTAATCAACGGCTTGCTGATTGATTGAGCTCGACCGATCTACCAGTATTGATCTTGATGAGATTTTGTCAGTATTGATGAATTAAGGTTATGAAACACATGCTCCCTTATGAATAAGGCGATCTGAATACAAGATCAACGAGTCTTAACTTCTAGTGCAAATTTGGACATAAAAAAAGAGCACTCTTTATAAACTAACATGCTTAGAGAGTACAAAAAGGTACTCCTATCCCACAAAGAATGGCGGGTCACAGTGTCATGGTCAATGCATCCAATTTTTTTTGTATATCTGAATTATAGAAATTTCACTAGAAATCACAATATTTATAACTAGAACGATACAAAAGTAGAGTTGTTTAAACGAAGTTGTCATCAAAGAAAAAACTGTTTTGACTCATTGGTACTGGGTAACTCTATCCATCAAGGCATAGACAGATAGAAAGAAATCACCTAGTGTATTTTATTTGAACTTGAACCTCATAGTTCTCAGTCTAGTTTGCCAACTCATCCTTATCGCTCGAAATCTCTTCTGATACAGCATGTTATGATTAACGTATAAAACAATACATATGATCGGTACGGCTGATGTATGTTTCTTTTATCATTTGTTTTTTTTTCCAGAATATACCAAGGTTGAAGCCTGAAAATTTTGAGCACATCAAGCAAATATACGAGCAAGTCAAGGAAATAGCATCAAGAAAGGGATGCACCACAGCACAACTTGCATTGGCTTGGATTCTTCACAAAGGAGATGACATATGCCCCATACCCAGTACCACCAAGATTGACAACCTCAATGAAAATATCGAAGCCATATCTGTAAAGCTGACAACTGATGAAATGATGCAGTTAGAGTCCTGTGCTGCTGAAGATATGGTTAAAGGCGAAAGGCACGCATTCATGTGGGCGACTTGGATAAATTCGGAGACTCCACCATTGTCCTGGATAGATGAATAATGGATACTTTCTTGTTTTGCTTTGGAAGAATCCCCGTTAAAGCCCAAGTCTAATTCGAAGTAAAGGCTGAACCCGGGCTAATGGCAGTTCAGCATTTCTTTCTAGCAGGTGCAATAGAGACTAGGATTTACAAATCTACAATGTTCTGGACA
This sequence comes from Solanum verrucosum, assembly GCF_900185275.1. Taxonomy (NCBI): domain Eukaryota; kingdom Viridiplantae; phylum Streptophyta; class Magnoliopsida; order Solanales; family Solanaceae; genus Solanum; species Solanum verrucosum. The sequence goes on along the minus strand of NW_026020302.1, from coordinate 668,999 downwards.
AATGTATACACACAATGTAGTTTGCTAGTAGTCTGAAGTTCTTTTGCTAGTGCATACCTTTATATCCAAGTTTTCCTTGTATTTGTGATGAAAATTTATTGTTATCCCCTGTGTACCTTTGATCCTTTGTGCGATAGAGCCCTTCCACACAAGACTCCTGAATCACTCCAAGTCTCGATTTTTCAATGTTATCATATGGTTTAGAATTGTTTGTGCTTAATGCATATTCAAGTTGTACTTTTTCATCAGATACAATGGCCGCTAAACACTCTATAAAGTAGAGCATTTATACGGTTCTTCTCTATACTTGATTTACATAAAACTTGGAGTATCTCAAACTGATAAATCTTCCAGAGACTCAAATCTGTATCCTCGTAAATTTATGCTTTACATTTTCTACCTGAGTTTTATAGATATGTATATGTTCATGTTAAACTACCTGATTTTATGTAGGCTATCAAAGGAATAAGAGAGAAAGTACAAATAGCTATCAAGTTTGTTATCCAAAAGTACTACTTGGTGACATTTTTGAAGAGTCGGAACAGTATAGATAGCTTTTGTACATGTACTCAATACTTATTTATGAAGTGAGACTTATGTTATGGATTGCTCCTAAATTATTTAGTACTAAGCTATCAAAACAACTTTCATTCAGTATTCTATTGATTGATAATAGGGAGGTATACAATTGTATACTTTATTGAATTTTGCAGGTGTAAGATGAAGGGAAACAACTATTATATTACAAAAAACAAACAAGAAGCAATGTTTTGACAGGTTGTACAATAATAAAGCTGCATAACAAAGGCGACAAGAAATCACAGTGAAAGACCATCTAAAACATACAGAAAAAGGACAGGGATTTCAGCTCTAGGCGCACAATATACTTGAGCATGAGCATGGCTGCAACAATTATCAAATTGAAATACATCGTCGTTAGTTTGAGATCAAAATGGAGAAATTAAGTGAAAGCAAGCATTAAATTAGAAGAAGGAACAAGAAACTATATATACCATTGTTGTGATTACAGGCACATGATTGACTCTCACAGCTGCCAGATGACCCTAAGAATTCTGTATTACACATATTGTTGTCAAGTTAGATGCAGGCAGATACTTAAAAACAAAACATAGGAGTTTGTTTCTACTTACTTTGATAATGAGGTCAATACGGTCGTTTCCTTCAGTCTCTTCAACACCTTTCTTAATCCTCTCAGCTGAATCCATCAGAGATTCATTGTAGCAGTCAATCAACTTAATCTGTTTCAGTGTTGGAATATCTGCAAAGCTAAGGGGGATCTCCTCTAGGTTACTACACTTTTTTATAACAAGTGTTTCAAGCAGGGGAAATGATTCCTCCGAGGCATCCCACCATGAGATCTCTAAGTTCACCAGTTTCAACAACTTAAGTTTATGGAACGTGATATCTCCAAGGCACCACTCTTCTGATTGAGGAAAAATTGGTTCCCCTTCTGTCAAATACCATTCTTCTAATTGGAGATACTCCAGGCTTGGCAGTCCTACAATGAAGGGAATAGCACTTTCTATATGAATTCCTTCAAGTACAAACTTGTTTAAATTTGAAGGCAATTGTAACCCAGTTAAAGTGTGCCACTGCTTAAAGGAAAGGCAAAGGTCTTGAAGCTGGGTAAGATTCTTCAATGTGAGACAAAAAGACTCTATAATATCAAAATCGCTCCCAAGGCTGAAGTGAAGTTGTTGAAGATTAGGACACCTCCTTAATAACACATCCACCCTATCTGCTTCAGCAATTGGAAAGCTAACAATATTCTTTAATATCGTCAAATTTTCCAATTTAGAGGATCCTTCAAAGTGACCTTTCTTATCCCCTTCCCAATCAAATTCAGCTCTCTTAATCTCAACATGCCTTAATTTTTTCATTTCCCAAAAAGACGCTGGTAACATAAATGAATGAAAAGTATTCACAATTAAAGTTTCAAGATGGGGATGTGATTCTGGATGAAAATCGAATATATTTGCCTCAACTGCGAGGTACTTCAGGTGATTCAGTGGTTTCATTGTAGCTGTCGACAAATTATACGCATTATGGGAACTCAAATCCAAGACCTTTAGAAGTCGGAATTTATGAATCCAAGACCATAAGTCAATCCCATCAAAAGCTTCTCCGTTCGCTATTAGTGACCTCAACGGTTGATGAAAACGCTTCCGTGTTTTGGATCCCAGAGAAGCAAACTTGGAATGATCTCCACTCAAATTGAAGTTCACTCGACTTACCTTCCAATCACAAGGTTGAAATTGGCTAAAATTTCCCTTAACAGGCAAAATAAACTTTTCTTCTCTACTCTTCTCCAAGCAAAAGTGAAGCACTACATCATGAACCTGACAGTATTTGACTTTTCCATTGTATCTTCTCCTTGAAACCATCACCACATTACTGCTAATGAGATCCATCAAGTAATCTTTAGCAGATTCAGTGTTCACCACTAAGTCTTCCGCTATCCATAAACTTATCAATTTAGACACTGGAATTATTGCATCCTCCGGAAACAGCCCCATATAAAGAAGACAAGGCTTTAAACAATCTGCTAAGTTATCAAAACTCAACTTCATTGTAGCCGGACTATAGTCTTCGGACTCACAATCAATAAGGTCAAATAAAGAATCTTTCACCTCATTCCACCAAGATTCTTCCATTTTCCTTTTTTTTATTATTCCAGATACCAAGACAACCACTAGAGGCAGTCCTTTGCATTTTTCTGCAACTACTTGACTTACATCTTGTAGTCCAGGGGGGAAATCTTCCTTTTGAAACACTTTTTTCTGCAATAATTTGCAACTCTCTTCTGTTGTGAGGAATGGAAGAGAATAAGGATCAGTATGGTACTTGACTTGCTCACCCACTTTCTCAAGTCGCGTTGTTACTACTATTCTGCTTCTATTTCCAACGTCTGGAAAACAAAGCCTCAAGTCATCCCATGCCATACAATCCCACATATCATCCAATACAATGAGATATCTCTTGCCCATTAAGATTTTCCTCAACTCGTCAGCAAGGATGTCATCCTTATCCCCCTTGTCCTTGGAACCGGTAACTTGACTAAAAATCTCTTGTAATAGCGTTCTCCGGTTATATGTTTGGGAAACGATGCACCATGCTCGAACATCAAAATGAGAAACAATGTTGTCACTATTGTACACCTTTCTAGCAATTGTCGTTTTCCCTTGTCCCCCCATGCCTACAATTGGGACGACGTCTAGCTCATTTGTACCTCTAATCAAACACTGAATCATTTTTTCTGTGTCTTTCCCAAAACCCACTATCTCCTCATCAATCACTGGATTGTTATGTTGAGTTGGCAGGTGTTTAAATAGTGCTACCACATAGCAAGGCTTAAGAGCAACGTCTGCTGACCACATCTCAGTCACCTGTGCATTAATGTGCTTGATCTCTTTTAAGATTGTAGGAAGTGAGCAAAAAATATGCAAAAAAGCATTATACTGAATAGAGTCAATGGCAAACTCAGCTTCATATGCCAAATTGATGGTACGTCTTTGGAGATTTTTAGGAATTTTATGTTCATGGTGCACCTTTAGAACATCTCTGAAAATGGATGATAAAGATGAGAGCTCCTTCTCTAAAATGGATATATGACTTGATAGCTCTTTCTCCAAATTACCAAAAAGAGGTTTCATCAAGAAATCTAAATCAGATTTAGATTTCGACATCTCATTCAATTTCCATAAAAGAGAATCCAGATAGCTCAATCCACAAAAGGTGGAGAACTGAGATGGAGTAAATTTCAAGGATTTGTAGTAAGTTTCCACTTGTGCCTTCAGATCTTTAGTTTTCTCCAATATTTGTAACGAGCAAAGATTTATTTTGCTAGTGTCATCTCTGTTTATAGAGCTAGGAAGAAGTTTTTCCATGACATATAGAACATCACCTGCTATAGCTCCAACTTTTTCCATAACCTCATTCAACCAGTTACCATTAATAACATGATTTGACACATCAGCATCAAGGAAGACCAACAAGAACTCTATTGCCACATCAATATTTTGAGCAGAGACATCATCAAGAAAGTTCTCGAGCTTTTCTTTTCTGAGATACATCAATAGTTTGTGGAGATGATGAGAAAATCCTTTTGGTAATTTCTTGTCCTTGAAAGTTCTTGAATGAGTAAACTTTGAAGCCTTTAGTTCACTCTGAAAAATCTTCTTCATTTCCAGCTCCACTAACACAATCAAGAATAATAGATAAGGAGGTGTATTAAAGATTTCATTGGCCTCATCCTCATCAATACCATTTATAATATCAGAAAAAGCAAGACAAAAATGTCCCACATTGTTAGCCATGAACTGAATTCGAGTCTCCAAACATCCCAGCTTCTCATGGTTGACGTAACCATTTATCTCTGTGGCATATAAATATGACAAAAATCTCAGTTTCTTTTGAACAACTTTCAGTTCCTTTAAAAATCTGAGTATTTCATGGTTTTCTTCAGGAGGGTCAGACCTAACACATTCCAGGCAGAGTATCAGTACATCATTTAGATTCTTTTCGAGGCAATCCATACATTCTGACAGATCAAGATCAAGATCAAGATCATTCAACTCATAATTATTATTTAAAATGGTATCACGTTCCATGAATTCCAACAAATGTGATTCTAGCCTTTCCAGATTAAGGTTAGCTTTACATTCATCTGGAATCCCATCCAATACCTGGTGAAGCATTGCCATAGTCAATTTGGCATTCTTTTTGTGTTTGACTAAGGAATCACGAAAAAGAACATGATGACACTTTATAAAGGTTCTCAAAACTCTTAGCGCTATTTCAAGTTTCTTAATTTTTTCAATCCTGGCGCTAGACAGATCACGTTCACTCTTGATCCTTCTTAGGTGATCTAACATTTCCTCAATTTCATTTTCAGCCATCTTCTCTTGAAAATTTCCTGCAAGTTCACCAACTCTTGGAATTAGGTTCATTAACAACATTTTTATTCATGTATTTCAATATCTAGTGTTTTTAGCTACGTTAATTCTTATGAAAGATAATACAGTTTATATACCATTTCATCTAATTCAAATAGTGCATATCATCTCAGACACATTTCACTCAACTAATAGTCATTTTCTTTAAACAAAAAGAAACTAATATCAAATGTGTGACATTAATGAAGGAGGGAGGACCGATAAGAGTAGGTCAAAGAAAAGGATTGACAAACATCTTAGTTGAATCACACACAGGAATTGCCCAAATAAGAGACGAAAGTAAAAAAAAAAAGTTACAATACATAACACAAGTTCACTACACTTTTGAGCTCGACGATGCATATCACGAAAGCTTGGCCCTGACAAGATGGTCATTATAATTATTCTTCCGACTAACTTAACATATAGAAATGGAAAATGAAACATCAACTTAAAATTGCTTATTTTTTAGATCTCAAGCTCATCTAATGTGTGTCTAAACTATGATAGAAGTCGAGAAATTAAAACAAGTTTCATCTAAAAGGGGGGAAATGATTTTCCTCACTTATAAAAGGGAATCATTTTCCTTACAATTGTCGTAGCTTTTATGTTCACAATACTTGCTTGAACTAACACTTAGGTATTATAATATATAGTAGTATCGTTGCACGTGCCTAGATATGAACTATTAAAAAATCACATAAAATTTCTTTAAAATTGTGTTTGAGTTAACAATAATGTAAAAGAGTTAAAATTTGCCATCAAACATCGGGAAAATGCTTGTTGATGTGCCTCCCGTTAATAGTTGGGCTCAATCATGCCGCTGCTTTACAGAAATGGTCCATTCGTGCCATTATTTTTTAACAGGTAGCTGGTTTGATGGTTAGCAAAATCGTTCTTTCCACGTGGTCTCTTATTAGAGGTCCACATTACCAAAATTAAACTGATAAAAAAAGTTAAAATATGCATCAAATTTTGAAAAAAGGTTTATCTATGCCATCTGTTAATTATTGGGCTCAACCATTCCATTGTCGTTACAGAAGGGACCCATTCATACTACTTTTTAATGGTCAGGTTTCATGATCTCGCAAAATTAATTTTTTTTCACGTGGTCTCTTATTAGAGGTCCACGTGCCAATATAAACCAACCTAATTAAATTAAATTTGAAATTAAAACCCGACCCATAACATCACACTCGACCCACCCTAACCTATTTCCCTTTTTATTTCTCCCCAAACACTTAAATTGATCAATTGACAAGAAACTGACATATAAATTCATCATTAAAATGGGAGAAATTTTGGATCTAAGAGTTTGTAGGAGAAATAAAAGGGAAATGGGTTATGGTGGATCGGGTATGGTGTTAATGGGTTGGATTATAATTCCAAATTAAACTGCAGTGACATGGTTGAATCCAACTATTAACGAATGCCATATATGAACATTTTGTCACAGTTCAATGGCATATTTGAACTTTTTTTTGACCAGTTTCATTTTGGTGACGTGGACCTCTAATAAGAGGCCATATGGAAAAATGGTGTTGCAAAACCACAAAATCTGAATATTAAAAAATAATGGCATAATGGGTCATTTCTGTTATGACAAAGGCATGTGATTGAACCCAACTATTAATGGATGACATAAATGAGGTTTTTTTTCCCTCAAAGTTGGATGACATCATTTAGCTAATTTTTTCCCTATTAATTACTAGTACAGAGAAACAACTAATGCATACCCAATGATTAATAATAAAAAAAATGTGTGGGGGGAAGGATAGTACGATTAGTCGCTCAGTTGGTTGGATATCAGAATTTTCACCTTATGATAGTTCAAATCCCTACCCCCGATTTGTATCTATAAAAACATATAACCAGCCATCTGCTGTTGAATCCAACTGTTAATGAATGACATAGATGAACATCTTGTTACAGTTCAGTGGCATATTTGAACTTACTTTTCGACTAGTCTAATTTTGGTGACATGGACCTCTAATAAGAAGCCAGATGGAAAAAAATAGTGTTGCAAAACATAAGTCCTGACTGTTAAAAATCAATGGCATAATGGGTCATTTATGTAATGGCAATGACATGCCCAACTATTAAATGAGGGTTTTTTTCTTCTCAAAGTTGGATGACATATTTGAGCTTTTTCTCTATTAATTATTAGTACAAAGAAACAACTAATGCATTCCCAATGATTAATTAAAAAAAGTGTGTGCAGAAGGATAGCACGATTAGTCGCTCAGTCGGTTGAATATCACAACTTTCACCTTATGACGGTTCAATTCCCCTACCCCCAATTTGTATCTATAAAGACATATAACCAGCCATCTGCTGTTGATCACTTTTTTAAAAAATAAAATAAAATAGAAAATTAAAGAGGAAAACAAAAATAAAACACTTCTTTAACTGGTTCAACAGAGCAAAAACTAATTATTATGTGTGATATCCATTTTTTATTATCACAATATTTGTAGTTTTGGAACCATGAAGTTTATTGGTAAAATGAATTAATAACTCAGTTGTTGTATCAATTTAAGAACTTTGAGATTTTTGAAAGCAATAGCAAGTTAATATATACTCATATCTTACAATTTTCGAGTGTGACGAGTAGTTGAGTATCGATCTTCTTTTTCCTTTTTGTATCTCCAAGTTCTGATCCAATCCTAGAAAAAGAGTTGTTGATCATATATATATATATATATATTATTATTATTATTATTATTATTATTAGTGGGAAGCTCCAAAGTGAAAAGTTGAATTACCATTTTGTCCTTCTACTAAATTTAAATTTGATTAAATATAAATATTTTAAGGAAATATCCTTTTGGCCAGCAATATCAATGTACTCATTACTTAAATAATCTTAATCACCATATTTATATTTATAGATGTATATATTTTTAGTAATAAGTCTGAGTTCAAATAATCTGAAATTTGGAGAAAATGAAAATTAAAGTCTATTTCACAATCTCATAATAATAATAATGTTAAAGGACAGCAGTTACCAAGAAACTCTTCATCAACTTTTCCTTTTCGTCTCCTTTCATATGAAACGTTGGCTCTTATTTTTTGGTGAGAATTTGTTTTGCCCAGTTATTGCTAATTGTTATTAGTGATATATATCCTCTATTGTTCCTTTTCATGATATTTATCAATTACCAAATAATTGCAAGAGGTTTACTGCTAACCAACTTCTCCGCCATGATGCTCAAATTGCACATTTGGTTAAAAGAAACAAAGGTAAGTAACAAAATATTTCACATGGTACTGCTTGCGACAAGTTTATGTAAAGTAACTTTGGACTTTTTATTGAATACCACGATCGAACAAGAAATTAACTTTAATCGTCATATTATCATTTGACGGTACACATATTGCAACTAACTATTTCTATGCACATTGTTGTGTGGTTGTTTCTACCGTCTAATCCTTATTTAATTGACAAATTGCAAACTTGTATTTCTTTCCATGCATCTATTTCAAAATTTTTGTTTCTTTATTGTGTATCAGCTTTATTTAGGCACAACTGTGCTCATATTTTTATTTTAACATAACAACAGGCACTGTTGTACTGGATATAACACATTTATGCAATACTTTGTGCATGGATGAAGTACTTCAGATTTTAAAAAAACGATCCATAAGATAGGAGTTAAAAATTTATTGTCTGGTGAATACTTTTCAAGTTATGACTTTGTGGTTGTTGAGGCATCAAAATGATATAAGGAGAATTTGTTGAATTTAAATTATCTATGTAGTTGTATGCATAATACTTGTACTACTTCATAATTAACCATTTATTTTTTAATTCATTTGGATTATAGAATTGAGAGGTATTTTATTTTTTGTGAAATGAAAATGTATCTTTTTCTTTAACATTCAAATATCATATTTACATAAAATGCTTGCTTGGCAGAGAAAAAAGAAATATTTTATTAGGTAGTGCAATTAACTTTATATTTCACTTAATCTGATATAGCATTTTTAAATCTAAACAAACAATCCTATTTGGGGTTTTGTAAAAAGATATCTTTCTTCATATTTTTCTTTTGTAAATTTTTTAAATATTTTTACATGCATTTATTAAAATTAGAGCAAGAATTCTCTTGCATACTATCAGAGGGCCAGAGGCTATTATATCGTCCCACTAATTGTGTTTTTAATGAATAGATTTAAATAGTAAAATCTGCAATATTTTGATGTTAATATTTTCTATTTCATAAGTTAAAACTTTTTTAAAATGTAGAAATTTTATATTAATTGGGGGATAACGTGCAACACACGTTCCTAAAAACTAGTAACTTATACATAAAGCAGATTCCACTTAAAAAGGGATAAAAATTCAAAGGGAGATCTAGAAAAATATTTATTGAAAAATACCTGATAAAGATTGGAGTAGGATTAAGCTAACAAGAAAAGATTAATATGAGCATAATTAACTTAGAACAATGAGGAAATGTTGTTTGTGTCATACTCTTAACAAGATTAGTGGATGAATAATTATGGTTAACCAAAGGACTGGATCTACATCCTACAAAAAAGTCAATGGTTGTATTATGAATAATTATTGTGTTTAATTATCATGTTAATTTTTAGATAGCTAATATATTGTCAGGTTAATATGCATTCCTATTGGCTTTCAAAGTCAATGGTTGCATTATTTAATGAAATAACATGGCTTATGATATATGCAGAGAGACAACTACTTTATTGGAAGGTTAGTATCTATTCCCAATGATTAATCAAAGTGTGTGGAAGGAGAGGACAGTTGGCAACAGAGAACTAATTAATTGGCTACGTGAACTTTCACATTGTCCTTTATTAATCACATTGTCGTTCTTACTGCAAATAAATCAGTTCTACTTATTTAGAGTCTTATAATTCACACTGGTAAATCTTATTTTGTTGGATAAATTCAGAGACGCGCGCCACCATTGTCCTCCTGGAAAGCTGAGTAGGGGTTTGACAAGTGATATGTATTTGGCTAGTTGTGGATGATAGGGGTCGAGAACCATGAGATTTCAGGTTCAAATGGTAGTTAATGCATAAATTAGATGATGTCTTCCTAGCTATCTAAGTTTTGGTGGATAGAGTTGCAGGTACCTATGCAGGTAGCCAGTGAGAGATTGCAGGTACCCCTTGGAATGGTTGAGGTTCGTGCAAGCTAGCTGGGACACTGCATCTGTTAAAAGAAAGTATGTAATTTTTGTATCTAAATAATAAGAAGTGTTTTCCTTTCTACATTTTTTATTTTAGATTTGAGTTCAAGAGTAGCAGTTTTTGATTTCTTTGACCATAGCATAGGGATTGTCCCCTATAGTCCTCTCGGACGAGAATTCTTCTCAGCAGGGGCAAAGTTGATTGAAATCTTGCCTGATGGTGACTTTTGCAAGGTTAGACCACATAAATTTGACCAACTGCTAAGATGGATATGCGATCATATAATATTAAATAAATTAAAAATAATCCATATATATTCGCTAGAAGTGCAAGTAGCATTGATAATATAATAAGAGACGTGCGCTGGAGATGGTGTGACATGTCTTGTGTCGACCTACAGATGCATTGGTTTGTAGGTGTGAAACTAAGGTGAGTGGAGGTGTTGAAAAGGAGACGAGGTAGAATTTTGAGCAACATTTTTATTCATGTCTTTCAATATCTAGTGTTTGAAGCTATGTTAATACTTGTGAAAGATTATACATCTTATGTACCATTTCATCTTGCAAACAATGCATAATTACTCTTTTCATATGATCACTCAACTAATTGTTATTATCTCAGAAAATTACCTTTCTTCTTGATTCTAATTTTCTTCAATAAAGAAAAATCAACTCTCTATATATAGGGATAAAAATAATTCAAGAAGAAGATGACTTACAAATATTATGTCATTAAAAGTGACCGGATGTATTACTTTTAAACTTGAATGACCTTATGAATGAAATAACAAAAAAAAAACTAGTGACTTCTCAAATACAAAAATGATCTTATTCACCTAATTTTTCAGTAGTGCAACAACCGTTTAAACAATAAACTTTTTTCTCAACCTATCTATCCATGTAATATATAGAACTCGATTCATTTTGGTAATCTTTCGCAATGAATGATTTGACTGATAGAACAAGAACAATAAAAAAATGGAAAATTTACATATTTGAAAGAGAAAGAGAAGATATATCATGTGATGGAGAAATCACAAGTGGAAAAAGGAGAAATAAAGTTTGTTTAAAGAAATTTTTTATATAGTCAACTCATTAAATTGGTCGTGGCAAGAATTAGGTTGAGTTTTGATGGATTGGGTCCTAAATAAATTTAAATATTGATTTTAATTTTTAAAAATATTTTATTCTAAAAATTTATAGTCATCACGTCATTATATATGTACCAAAAATTGTATTTCTAGCTAAAACAATCATGGGAGCTAACTTGGCTAAGTTGAGCGACTATGATGGCTAATTACCCAAAATTGAGTGACTTCCAAGTTCCAAGCTTCTAACTCAAATAAATTGAATGCAAATTGTATGTATTTGACCGGATTCTATAAAACAAAAAGTTGTATGTTTTGAGCAAATTCTACATAACAAAAAGTTGTCTACAATTGGAGTCCATAGCCTAAAGGACAATTATTATTTTCTGCCAAAATTCTAAAAGGGCAAAAAAAAAATGGAAGAGACCAAAGGGGCAAAGGCGCGTGCAGGACCCCCACGCCTTACCTCAAAAAAATTATTGGGTCAGAAATGTAAGAAGGACTTGTAAGGCGCATGGGCTCCCACGCCTTCCCCACATTTATATTTGATTGTGACATTGATTAAAGTGTTGACCATTGTGCATGGAATTGAAGAATTCCAACTGACTTGTCAAGTAATAATTAGATTAGAATATGGAAAAACTATTTAAATAATTCTAAAGATATGGCATTGAGCCAAACTCAATCTCTAAAATAGCTCACTAGAGGAGGATTATTTAAGTCCATATATATATAAGTAAATTATCGGTCTGTTTTTCAATCAATGTGAACTTTGACACCCTCGTTCATGTACAGACCCAACTGGAGCATGGACCATGAGTCCAAAGGAGTATGAATCTAGTTATGATACCTTATAAAAATATGACACATGAGTCTAACTCAACCTCAAAAGCTAAAAAATGTATATACCAGTATGAGTCTACTGTACTAGGCTACTAGCTAGTGTCTTGTATGATTTGTTTCTCCTTTTTCATTCCTTCTTTCGTTTACTTGACTATAGGAGACTTGGTGGAATGACATTTTTTATTGTTAGCTTCATTTTTATGACTTGGTGAATTTCAACTTCAAAAAAAGCTGGATGAACTTGTGTAAGTGTATCCAACAGGAATGAGTGTCGCTTTCTATATTTAGTAAATTTTCAATTCTAACATTCCACAGGACAAGTTTATGATCATAAGATTTAAAGGACTACATACATCTTTAATTTAATATCACAAGAATCAAGTCTTTATTTCTTATACTTTGTGTCTAATCAAACTAAGACACTGAAATTGGGAAGAGAAAGTATATAGATTCATGAAGTATGAAAATAAATAATGAATGAATGGAACGTACCTCAATCTTAACTTATCAAATCTTTTGTTATTCCTCAGTAGCTCAGCGATAGATCGGTCTATTGTTAACTGATTGATCGTAGATCCAAATCTTATATGTGGTACGAGCTGGTGTTGTCTGGTACATAAAGATGGGTGAGGAGATCAAACAATAATTCGAGTTGGAATAACATCATGTTATTTAAACTTATAAATTATTTAAATTATCATTTTATAGTTTTATTTGTACAGAAATTTCTATTATATATGAGGCCAAAATGTTTATAAAAATTTGGAATAACATCATGTTATTTAAAGTTTTGAAAAATAGATACTTTTTCAAATACCTAAATTATATTCATCTTATTAAGTAATTTGTGTCAATTTCTTTAAGAGGTTCTTTCTTATAGACTTTACACTACTTTTCTTATTAATAGTTATTTGTTTTCATTGATTTATTCTTCTTTTATTTGGGTTTGATGCACTTGAGCTGAGGTCTTTCGAAAACAATATATCTATCTCTACGAGCTAGTGTTAAGGTGTGCGTACACACTATCCTCTTCAGACCCCGCTAAGTAAAATTTTACTGCGTATGTTATTATTACAAAATATATATATATATATATATTCTAAAAGAATAATCTCTTTTTGATTAAAGAACGTGGATAAAATACGTAAAGTATATTTAAAGTTGTGTCATATTTTTATTAGTACTAAAAAAATTTGGAATAATTCCCTTGCTATCTTTGTACCACATCGAATGAGTACATTAACAATTTAACATTTATATTTGGTAGAACGAAAGTTAAAGCTAAATGAATGTTTGGGCAGTGGCTTCTTTGGTTTCTGAGTGGCTGTGCAATTAATTGTGTTGAGCATTTAAGGGTGTAAACATGTGTGTAGGGGTGGGGGGTTGTAAAATAAAATAACAAGAATTACATAAGAAGATAATAATCAGAGACAAAACTATTAAAAATAATTGGTATATCCAGAAATTAAAAACTAAAAGAATTAAAATGATTATTCACAAATTATTTCCTAGGAATTTTTGCAAAAAAAAAAAAAAATTGTAAGAAAATTCCCTTTTTCACGAATTTTTACTAAAAATTTCTCGGATATTTTTAGTATTTATTTGCAAGAAAATTCGAATGTAATTTACTTGCGAAATTCAAATCCCCAGGTAATTTACTTGGGGATTTTTATATTCGCGTGTAATAATTACCTACGAAGATATTTCCATCGAAAATTTTTTGGTAGAAAAAGTCGCAGGAAACCAAGTTATATGCGAATTTTCGTACCCAGCTAATTCATAGTTTTCTTTTAATTAAATTAGGAAGAGGGGGTATATATATTCAGAGGATACAAAATTCCATGAAGTATGAAAATAAATTATGAATCAATGGAACTCACTTCAATCTTAACTTATTGAATCTCCTGTTGTTCCTCAGTAGCTCAGTGATAGATCGATCGATTGTTAACTGATTGGTCGTAGATCAGAATCCTATATGGCACAAGGTGTTTTCTAGTACAGAGAGATGGGTGAGGAGATCAAACAATAATTAGAGTTGGCAATGGCTCAAACAGACTGGAATGTGTATTGTATGAGTTCTGAATTATTGCATTATTAATCTATTAATTACTGGTAGATAAACAACAATTAGTGCTTTATTAATTAATGATAGTGCTTCATTCCTATTGATTGCTTTAGTAAATACAACATCAACTCTATCCCTTGTCTTTAAGAATAATGTCTAATTATTCCATGATATATTATTAAAAAAAGACCCACGCGGAAGTAGTCATTTTTTTAAAACAAAAAGAAATTCATATCGAATGTGTGACAATTAATAATGATGGAGGGCGGACCGAAGAGTGCAGATCAGAAAAAAGGATTGACAAGCATTTTAGTCGAATCACACATCGGTATAGCCCAAATAGGAGAGGAACATGGAAAAAACCCTCAAATTTTGCAGTAAAATATATTCAGACCTTTGTCCAATAAATCAGCACATTCTGCTTTCACATCCTAGAGTATCGAATTCTAAATATATTCATCTAAATACATATAGTTTTATATTTGTTACTTATACCAGTAGAGAGTTCATGCCATACATGGGGAAGAAGGGAAAATCGATTTTACAGATAAAAGTTTACAAATTTTTAAGGGCTCGTTTGGATAGGCGATATGATTTTATGGTATGAAATCATATTGATATGAAGTTGACGTTTTGATTGGACATGCAATTTTGACTTCTTAAATTGTATTTTGTTTTCCCTCATAAAACAGGAAAAATCCATCAGTTGTGAAAACCATCAAATTTCTTCAATTCGTATAAATCTGACCAAATGAGCAAACCATCATTCATATACAAGATATCAGAACATCCTAAAGCGCTGCATTGATGAATCACACATATATTTTATGTTCCTTTTATAAAATAAAGATGTTTGTGATTAAAAAAAATTCAAATACACATTCTTTCTTTATGAGTTCTGCATTATTATTGCAGAGAAAAGGGAGAAAGCACAGAGCACTAAGGGAAAAGGTGAAAACACTCCATCAACTTTCCAATACATACACTTTTCTTTTTGACCCTAAGTCTTCTCCGTGGGCCCGACCGATGTCTGATTAAATTAGAATATAAAGATATTTAAATAATTTTAAGACACATGTAAATCTAGTAAAGAATGCGAAGATGCCGTTGCTAAGACTAAGGGAACAATACGTTTGGAGTTGATGATTAAAAACACATACATTTGGTAGCGCAAAGTATCAGTGTGAACATCTATTGTGTTTTCTGTAACAGCTCTTGGAACTTGGGTCGTAACACAATCTAGTCTCCTACTGTCAAGTAAATGAAAGAACAAAAAAGGACAATATGTGGGGCAGTAGTGAAAAAAATATTTCAATAGCTGCCACAAATTACAATAATTCAAGAATAACAAACTTCAAAATTTTAAGTGCACAGCAAAATTTTTGTAGTTGAGTTTATTTTGCAACTTGAACTTGTCATGGCAAAGAGACAGCCTCAGTGAAGAAAGTTTCCTGTTTCTCCAATGTTAGTTAGAGAGTCTGTTATGAGATAACGACTACTGAAAGCAATAACAACGAAAAGAAAGAGTCAATTTCCTATGCAATCTTACCGAATGAGCAAATCATCGTTCATAAACAAAATATCGAAATATCCTAAAGCGCCACATTGATGAATCACATATATTCATGACATACATTGGTAAGAAGGGAAATATCGATTTTATGGCTCAATACAAATGTTATACTAATTAAATGACTTTTTTTCAATGAAAATGATCACTTCGATAAATAAAACACATGAAATCCTTGTAGAGTAGAGTTACTTTTCTTCTTTTCAAATTGTAAATGGTCGTTTCCCAAGAAGAACATGACAGAAAGCAAGAAAATGTCTTACCCACTCATTTTACATAAAAATGAAAAGAGAAAGTTGTTGTACAACATCATCAATTAGCTTTATGATCCTCAACCAAAATAAACTCAAAACTAAATTAAAAATGTAAATGTTAGATGGAAAAAAAAAACTACAAATAATCCAAAACAATCATATACGTAGTCTTCTAACTGGAAAAGGAAAAAAAAAACAAAAAAAAAAAAAGAGAGTTCGCCTTTTAGCTTTAAAAAACTAGTATGAAATTTACTTCCTTATGTACAAATTTGAGTTTCTAAGAGGCAAAATCATGGTGACAAAAATCCTTTTAAGTCGATCTTCAGCTAAAGTGCTTCCTTCCATTTTGTTATTGACTTGATTTCTTACATCCACATTTGCAGTTTTCAAGTTCTGTATTCAGATTCTGCATAAGAAAAAGAAAATGTGAAAAATATGTTTCTACTACTTCAATCACAGCTATAAAGGTGGGGCTAGAAAATTTATCATTTTTTTTGCAAAATATATTAGACATTATCTATCCCAAAAACATTAAGGTTATATTATTCGGTTTGGTGTAAACATCATGTGAGAATATAAGATGTGTTGCTCGGGCCAAAATTGTTGTACTAGTGTCTGATCCTCCAAAAATGCATAGCTTTTGGAGGATAAAATCTAACACATCCAACAGTATCATTGAAGAGTCTGAGCAACAGAGTATAAGTATTTTAATTTTGTACCTAGGTGCATGCAGCATGATAGATTACGTAAAGCTGCAAAGCAGTAAGGTTGATCAATTTAATCACCCACCTGAACCTGATCTTGAAGGGTTCGAATGTGCTGCACTGCTAGATCCAGCATGTCAGCGTAGCTCGTTTGCTGCAAAAACAAACAAGGAAATATTGTTAATATTGGAGTGTAGCTCGTTTGCTGCGATAAAATTTGCAGCTCAAGCATGTTGCAATAAGTGCCAACTGAGAAAATATTGTGAAGTGGAACATAAGAAAAGAAAGCATACAATCAAGATTACTGAAAGACTAATTTTTTGTTTACACAAATCTATAAATATTCAATAAATTGATGGTTTAACAGCATTTTAGCACGTCAAGTAACAATTATCCAATTGAATAGAAGTCTTGGAAGTACCATT
This sequence comes from Solanum verrucosum, assembly GCF_900185275.1. NCBI lineage: Eukaryota > Viridiplantae > Streptophyta > Magnoliopsida > Solanales > Solanaceae > Solanum > Solanum verrucosum. The sequence continues at coordinate 651,933 of NW_026020302.1, read as the reverse complement.
TGCCACTTCCAATTCGCTAATTTTCTTTGTTCCAAGCAAACATGGTTACAGAGTTATAGTAAATGAAGCAGTTCATAAATAGCTATGCTTTATAATCGCACAGCTATACTGCAAGTTATAATAAATGAGTTTTTCTTACTTGGTTAAAATTTCAAAATTTAGTCAAAGTCATTTTTAGTCAAATCGCCGGTCAACCGCAAGTTAGCGGACATTTCGAGGGCCCAACACCTTCTCGGAATGTACATTGAACTCCAAACCCTTTTATTTTCAATTGATTTTATCTGATTAAATCTTTTGAAAACCTTAAGTTTTTTTCTTGATTTTTACTAAAAAATTAAGTGGCGACTCTGTTTCTTTTGGAAAATCGATTTCTCTTCAAATCATAAGTTTAATCGATTTTTCGAAAAAAAGTCCATTTTCATTTTTATTTTTTCGAGTAAAACACTCACCTCAATATAATTTTAACTTATTGAATCTCCTGTTGTTCCTCAGTAGCTCAGTGATAGATCGATCGATCGATTGTTAACTGATTGATCGTAGATCCAAAACCTATATGGTACAAGGTGTTTTCTAGTACAGAGAGATGGGTGAGGAGATCAAACAATAATTAGAGTTGGCAATGGCTCAAACAGACTGGAATGTGTATTGTATGAGTTCTGAATAATTGCATTATTAATTTATTAAATAATGGTAGGTAAAGAACAACCAGTGCTTTATTAATTAATGATAGTGCTTCATTCCTATTGATTGCTTTAGTAAAAACGACATCAACTTTATTCCATAATATATTATTAAAAAAAGACCCACTATAACAAATGTGTGACAATAATGATGGAGGGCGGACCGAAGAGGGCAGATCAGCAGAAAAAAGGATTGACAAGCATTTAGGCTAACAAGCATTTTAGTCGAATCACATCAGTATAGCCCAAATAGGAGAGGAACGTAAAAAAACTCAAATTTTGCAGTAAAAAATATTCAGACCTTTGTCCAATAAATCACATTCTGCTTTCACATCCTAGAGTATCGAATTCTAAATATATTCATCTAAATATATATAGTTTTATATTTGTTACTTACACAAATTTTAAAAAGAATTTAACTACAGTAGAGAGTTAATGTCATACATGGGGAAAAAGGGAAGATCGATTTTACAAATAAAAGTTTACAATTTTTTAAGGGCTCATTTGGATAGGCTATATGAAATTATGGTATGAAATCATATTGATATGAAGTTGAAGTTTTGATTGGACATGCAATTTTAACTTTTTAAGTTGTATTTTTTTCCCCTCATAAAACATGAAAAATCCATCAGTTGTGAAAACCATCAAATTTCTTCAATTCTTATACAATCTTACCAAATGAGCAAACCATCATTCATATACAAGATATCAGAACATTCTAAAGCGCCGCATTGTTGAATCACACATATCTTCATCTTCCTTTTATAAAAAAAAAATGTTTGTGATTAAAAAATTTCAAATACACATAATCTTCCTTTATGAGTTCTGCATTATTATTGCAGAGAAAAGGAGAAAGCAGAGAGCACTAAGGGAAAAGGTGAAAACACTCCATCAACTTTCCAATGCATATACTTTTCTTTTAGACCCCAAGTCTTCTCTGTGGGCCCGGCCTATGTCTGATTAAATTAGAATATACAAAGATATTTAAGACACATGTAAATCTAGTAAAGAATGTGAAGATGCCGTTGCTAAGACTAAGGGAACAATACGTTTGGAGTTGATGGTTAAAAACACATACATTTGGTAGCGCAAAGCATCAGTGTGAACATCTATTGTGTTTTCTGTAATGGCTCTTGGAATTTGGGTCGTAACACAATCTAGTCTCCTATTGTCAAGTAAATGAAGAACAAAAAAGGACAATACAACAATAACAAAGTTCAAAAGTTTTAGTGCATAGTAAAGTATTGTGTCGATGAGCTTAAATCTAAGACTCTTATCAAAACCTTCGAGTTTTCTATGCTGCGAAAATTTGTAAATTTGTGAGGTTTGCTTATATTCAACAAGAAATTTTTTTTGTAGTTGAGTTAATTTTGCAACTCTAACTTGTCATGCAAAGAGACAACCTCAACCTCAGTGAAGAAAGTTTCCTGTTTCTCCGATTTTAGCTAGAGAGTCTGTTATAAGACAACGACTAATAAAACCAATAATAACGAAAAGAAAGAGTCAATTTGAATTATCACATCCAACGATGTTGAGGTTTCCTTTGAGTTTTTCATGAACGTAGGCCCGTACTACAAACTAAATGGGGTCTTTCTTAGTACTCTAAAAGACATGAAGAAACTTGCTCACTTCAGAATATCAAGACATGGATGTGAAGGAACTGCCAAAAATAGTATGTGAATCTATTGACAGAGAAGGCAAATGTTTCATTGTGCTGGATTATGTGTGGACGCTAGCCGTCATGAACTTGCTGCAGTAGTCAAATTCAAACGAATCCTCGTGAGTTTAAGAGCAATTAAGGGAAAACAAGCATCAATTAAAAAAGGCAAACTGAAACAATACCATTGTTGTGGTTACAGGCACATACTTGATTCACCAATCCTGTATTGAACATATAGTTTGAACATTAGATACTCAAAAACAGAACATATTTAGGAGTTTGTTTCTACTTACTTTGATAATGAGGTCAATACGGTCATTTCCCTCATTCTCTTCAACATCTTTCTTAATCCTCACAGCTGAAGCCTCCAGAGATTTCTTCTCGCACCAAATCAACTTAATCTGTTTCAGTGTTAGAATATCTGCAAAGCTAAGAGGGATCTCCTCTAGGTTACTACACTTTTTTATAACAAGTGTTTCAAGCAGGGGAAATGATTCCTCCGAGGCATCCCACCTTGAGATATCTGACCACCCCAGTTTCAACAACTTAAGTTTATGGAATGTGATATCTCTAAGACACCACACTTCTGATTGAGGAACATACATATCTAGTAATTGGAGATACTCCAGGCTTGGTAGTCCCGCAATGAAGGAAATCAGATTTTTTATAGGAGTCCCACTTAGTACCAACTTGTTTAAATTTGAAGGCAATCGTAACCCAGAGACAATGTGGGGCCCCCCAAAGGAAAGGTGAGGTATTTGAAGCTGGGTAAGATTCTCCAATGTGAGACAAAAAGACTCTGCAGAATCACTATCACCCCCGTAAAATTCGATGTGAAGTTGTTGAAGATTAGGACACCTCCTTGATAACACATCCATCCTATCAATTGGAAATCTAAGAATGTTCTTTAATATCCTCAAATTTTCCAATTTAGAGGATAGCCCATGCTTATCCTCTTCCAAATCAAATTCAGCTCTCCAAATATCAACATGCCTTAATTTTTCCATTTCCCAAAAAGACGCTGGTAACAGTACTGTATCATCCCAATAATTATGCACCATTAAAGTTTCAAGATGGGGCAGACGTGATTCTGGATCAAAATAGAATTTCTTTGCCACAACTGCAAGGTACTTCAGGTGATTTAGTGGTTTCAATGTAGCTGTTGACAAATAACTCACTGCATCGGAACGCAAATCCAAGACCTTAAGAAGTTGCAATTTATGAATCCAAGACCTTAAGGGAAACCCATCAAAATATTCTCCTATCAGTGACCTCAAGTGTTGGTGGAAAGGCTTCTGTGTTTTGGATCTCAGAGATGTAGACTTGGAAAGCTTTTCACTGAAACTGAAGCTCACTCGACTTCCCTTCCAATCCAAAGGTTGAAACTGGACAACATGCCCCTTCACTGCCAGCATAAACTTTTCTTTTCTACTCTCCTCCAAGCAAAAGTGATGCACTACATCATGAACCTGACAGTATTTCACTTTTCCATTATAACTTCTCTTTGAAACCATTACCACGTTACTGTTAATGAGATCCATCAAGTAATCTTCAGCAGATTCACTGTTTTGCACGAATCCTTCCGCAACCCATAGACTTATCAATTTAGACACTCGAATTCTCACATCCTCTGGAAACATCCCCATATAAAGAAGACAAGGCTTTAAACAATCTGCTAAGTTATCAAAACTCAACTGCATAGTCGCACGACTATATTCTTCCGACACACTATCAAGATAGTCAAATAAAGCATCCTTAACCTCATTCCACCAAGATTCTTCCGATTTTCTTTTTTTGATTATTCCTGCTACCAAGACAACCACAAGAGGCAATCCTTTGCATTTTTTTGCAATTTCTAGACTCACATATTGTAGTTCAGGTGGGCAACCTTCCTGCTGAAATACTTTTCTCTGCAACAATTGGCAACTCTCTTCTGTTGTGAGGAATGGAAGAGAATAAGGATCAGTATGGTACTTAACTTGCTCACCCACTTTCTCAAGTCGTGTTGTTACTACTATTCTGCTTCTATTTCCAACGTCTGGAAAACAAAACCTTAAATCATCCCATGCCGTACAATCCCACATATCATCCAATACAATGAGATATCTTTTGCCCATTAAGATTTTCCTCAACTTGTCAGCAAGGATGTCATCCTTGTCTCCCTTGTCCTTGGAACCGCTAACTTGACTAAAAATCTCTTGTAATAGCGTTCTCCGGTTATATGTTTGGGAAATGATGCACCATGCTCGAACATCAAAATGAGAAACAATGTTGTCACTATTGTACACCTTTCTAGCAATTGTCGTTTTCCCTTGTCCCCCCATGCCTACAATTGGGACGACGTCTAGCTCATTTGTACCTCTAATCAGATACTGAATCATTTTTTCTGTGTCATTCCCAAAACCCACTATCTCCTCATCAGTCACTGGATTGCTATGTCGAGTTTGCAGGTGTTTAAATGGTGCTACCACATAGCAAGGCTTAAGAGCAACGTCTGCTGACCACATCTCAGTCAACTCCGCATTAATTTGCTTGATCTCTTTTAAGATTGAAGGAAGTGAGCAAAAAATATGCAAAAAAACATTATACTGAGAAAGAATAGAGTCAATGGCAACCTCAGATTCATATGCCAAACTGATGGTATGTCTATGAAGAACTTTAGGAATTTTATGTTCATGGTGCACCTTTGTGACATCTGTGAAAATGGATGACAGCTCCTTCTCTAAAATGGATGTAAGAGATGATAGCTCTTTCTCCAAATTACCTAAAAGAGGTTTCATCAGAAAATCTAAACCAGATTTAGATTTTGTCATCTCATTAAGTTTCCTTGAAAGAGAATCCAGAAAGCTCAATCCACTAAAGGTGGAAAACTGAGATGGAGTGAATTTTAAGGATTTGTAGTAAGTCTCCACTTGTGCCTTCACATCTTCAGTTTTCTCCAATATCCGTAATGAGCAAAGACTTATTTTGCTAGTGTCATCTCTGTTTATAGAGCTAGGAAGAAGCTTTTGGATTACATATAGAACATCACCCGCTATAGCTCCAACTTTTTCCATAACCTCCTTCAACCAGTTACCATTAATAACATGATTTGACAAATCAGCATCAAGGAAAACCAACAAGAACTCTATTGCCACATCAATATTTTGAGCAGAGATATTATCAGGAAAATTCTCGAGCTTTTTGTTTCTGAGATACATCAGCAGACTGTGGAGATGATGTGAAAATTCTTTTGGAAATTTCTTGTCCTTGAATGTTTTTGATTGAATAAACTTTGAAGCCTTTAGTTCATTGAGAAAAATCTTCTTCATTTCCAGCTCCACTAACACAATCAAGCATAATAGATAAGAAGGTTTATTCAAGATATCACACCCATATGGTTCAACCTCATCGTTATGTGTATTATATAAAAAATCAGCATCAACGTTAACTGAAACAGAAAGACAAAGCTGTCCCACATTGCTAGCCATGAACTGAATTCGAGTCTCCAAACATTCCAGCTTCTCATCGTCAACGTAACTATTTATCTCTGTGGCATATAAGTATCTCAAAAATTTCATTTTCTTATGAACAATTTTCAGTTGCATTATAAATCTGTGTATTGCAGGGTTTTTTTCAGGAGGGTCAAACCTAACCCTTTCCAAGAACATCATTATCATATCATTTAGATTCTTTCCAAGGCAATCCATACATTCTGACAGATCAAAATCATTCAACTCATAATTGTAACTTATATTGGTATTACCTTCAAAGAATTCCAACAAATGTGGTACTTGCCTTTCCCTAACCAACTCATAACTACACTTATCTACTTTGATATATGAAGTCCCTTGGAATACCCTTCGAAGCATTCTTACAATCGATTTGGCATTCTTTGTGAGTTTGACTGAGGAATCAGAAAAAAGAACACAATGACACTTTATAAAGGTTCTTAAAACTCTTAGCACCATTTCAAGTTTCTCAATTCGATTAATCCTGAGGCTACTCTGAGAACCGTTACTCTTCATCCTTCGTAGGTTAGCTAACATTTCCTCAATTTCATTTTGAGCCATTTTCTGTTTACAAATTCCTGCAAGTTATTCAACTCCTGGAATTAGGATCATTAAGAGCAACATTTTTATTCATGTCTTTCAATATCTTAATGCTTGTGAAAGATTATACATCTCATGTATCATTTCATCTAACAAATGGTGTATATTTATCTTTTTTTATATGGTCACTTAACTAATAATTATTATCTCATAAAATCACTTAACTAATTCTTTTGAATGGACCATTTGAAAAAAAAAATTATAGGAAAAAAGTCATTCATGAAGAAGATGACTTATACAGTTAGTTAATAAGTGAAACCAACTTGTAATTTTTTCTTCTCTTATGCATCTTTAGTATCTTCAATTTTCTGATCCAATCATTAAAAAGAACAAATATGATTATAATTAATATTGAAAACATGTTTCCCTATAGAAAAACTATTTAAATGATTCTAGAGATATGACATTGAGCGAAACTCAACCCCTAAAGTGTAACTCATTAGGGAATGATTATTTAAGTACATATAAGCAAATTACCACTCTGTTTCCCAATCAATGTGGGACTATAACACCCCTGTTTATATTCAGACCCAACTGGAGCATGGATCATGTGTCCAAACGAGAATGGATCTTGCTATGATACCTTAGAAAAATATGACACCTAGATATAACTCAATCTAAAAATCTAAAAGTTTTATATACCAATACGAGTCTACTGTACTCGTGACTTGTATAATTTGTTTCTCCTTTTTCATTCCTTCTTTCGTTTACTTGGCTGTAGGATAGACTTGGTGGAACGGAAAAGAATTTGTTAGCTTTATTCATTATGACTTGTGTATTGAATTCCTCGTCAAACTAAGACACTTAAATTAGGAAGATGGGGTATATATATTCAGAGGATACGGAATTCCTTGAAGTATGAAAATAAATTATGAATCAATGGAACTCACCTCAATCTTAACTTATCGAATTTCCTGTTGTTCCTCAGTAGCTTAGTGGTAGATCGATCGGTTGTTAACTGATTGATCGTAGATCCGAATCCTATATGGCACAAGGTGTTGTCTAGTACAGAGAGATGGGTGAGGAGATCAAACAATAATTGGAGTTGGCAATGGCTCGAACAGACTGGAATGTGTATTGTATGAGTTCTGAATTATTGCATTATTAATTTATTAATTAATGGTAGATAAACAACAATCAGTGCTTTATTAATTCATGTTCCTTTTATAAAAAAAATGTTTGTGATTAAAAAAATTTCAAATACACATAATCTTTCTTTATGAGTTCTGCATTATTATTGAAGAGAAAAGGAGAAAGCAGAGAGCACTAAGGGAAAAGGTGAAAAGACTGCATCAACTTTCCAACACATACACTTTTTTCTTTTTACCCCAAGTCTTCTCCGTGGGCCCGGCCGATGTCTGATTAAATTAGAATATACAAAGATATTTAAATAATTTTAATTAAGACACAGTAAATCTAGTAAAGAATGTGAAGATGCCATTGTTATAGACTAAGGGAACGATACGTTTGGAGTTGATGGTAAAAACACATATATTTGGTAGCGCAAAGCATCAGTGTGAACATCTATTATGTTTTTTTGTAACGGCTCTTGGAATTTGGGTCGTAACACAATCTAGTCTCCAAATGTCAAGTAAATGAAAGAACAAAAAAGGACAATACGTGGGGCAGTAGTGAAAAAAAGAATATTTCAATAGCTGCCACAAATTGCAATATTTCAAAAGAAAGAGTCAGTTTCAAGATCACATCCAACCAAAAAATCTCTAAAGATGTTCAGGTTTCCCTTGAGTTTTTCCTGAACGTAGGCCCGTAATACAAACTAAATGGGGTCTTTCTTAGTACTCTAAAAGACTTGAAGAAACTTGCTCACTTCAGAATATCAAGACATGGATGTGAAGGAATTGCCAAAAATAGTATGTGAATCCATTGACAGAGAAGGCAAACGTTTCATTGTGCGGGATAATGTGTGGACGCAAGCCGTCATGAACTTGCTGCAGTAGTCAAATTCAAACAAATCCTCGTGAGTTTAAGAGCAATTAAGGGAAAACAAGCATCAATTTAAAAAGAACTGAAACAATACCATTGTTGTGGTTACAGGCACATACTTGATTCAGCAATCCTGTATTGAACATATTGTTTGAACATTAGATACTCAAAAACAGAACATATTTAGGAGTTTGTTTCTACTTACTTTGATAATGAGGTCAATACGGTCGTTTCCTTCATTCTCTTCAACATCTTTCTTAATCTCCGCAGCTGAATCCTTCAGAGATTCGTTCTCGCACCTAATCAACTTAATCTGCTTCAGTGTTGGAATATCTGCAAAGCTAAGGGGGATCTCCTTGAGGTGGTGACAACTTTTTATGACAAGTGTTTCGAGCTGGGGAAAGGATTCTTCCGAGGCATCCCACCTTGAGATATCTAAGCGCGACAGTTTCAAGCACTTAAGGTTATGGAACGTGATATCTCCAAGGCACCAATCTCTGTTTTGAACAAATTTATCCGGGTCCAATAATTGGAGATACTCCAGGCTTGGTAGTCCCGGAATGAAGGAACCTAGGTTTTCTATATCAGTCTCACATAGTACCAACTTCTTTAAATTTGAAGGCAATTGTAACCCAGATACAATGTTGGGCCTCTCAATGTAAAGGAAAAGATATTGAAGCTGGGTAAGATTCTCAAATGAGAGACAAAAAGACTCTGCAGAATCACTATCACCCCCGTAAAATTCGATGTGAAGTTGTTGAAGATTAGGACACCTCCTTGATAACACATCCATCCTATCAATTGGAAATCTAAGAATGTTCTTTAATATCCTCAAATTTTCCAATTTAGAGGATAGCCCCTGCTTATCCTCTTCCAAATCAAATTCAGCACTAAAAATATCAACATGCCTTAATTTTTCCATTTCCCAAAAAGACGCTGGTAACAGTACTATATAATCCAAATTATCACTATTCACCATTAAAGTTTCAAGATGGGGCAGACATGATTCTGGATCGAAATAGAATACGTTTGCCAAAACTGCAAGGTACTTCAGGTGATTCAGTGGTTTCAATGTAGCTGTCGACAAATAACTCACTTTATTGGAACTCAAATCCAAGACCTTAAGAAGTCGCAATGTATGAATCCTAGACCTAAAGGGAAACCCATCATAATATTCTCCGATTATCAGTGACCTCAAGTGTTGGTGGAAAGGCTTCTGTGTTTTGGATCTCAGAGATGTAGACTTGGAAAGCTTTTCACTGAAACTAAAGCTCACTCTACTTCCATTCCAATCCAAAGGTTGAAACTGGACAACATTCCCCTTCACTGCCAGCATAAACTTTTCTTTTCTACTCTCCTCCAAGCAAAAGTGATGCACTACATCATGAACCTGACAGTGTTTCACTTTTCCATTATAACTACTCTTTGAAACCATTACCACGTTACTGTTAATGAGATCCATCAAGTAATATTCAGCAGATTCACTGTTTTGCACGAATCCTTCTGCAACCCATAGACTTATTAATTTAGATACTGGAATTATTGCATCCTCCTGAAACATCCCCATATAAAGAAGACAAGGCTTTAAACAATCTGCTAAGTTATCAAAACTCAACTGCATAGTCGCGCAAGTATATTCTTCTGACTCACTATCAAGATAGTCAAATAAAGCATCCTTAACCTCATTCCACCAAGATTCTTCCGATTTTCTTTTTTTGATTACTCCTGCTACCAAGACAACCACAAGAGGCAATCCTTTGCATTTTTTTGCAATTTCTAGACTCACATATTGTAGTTCAGGTGGGCAACCTTCCTGCTGAAATACTTTTCTCTGCAACAATTGGCAACTCTCTTCTGTTGTGAGGAATGGAAGAGAATAAGGATCAGTATGGTACTTGACTTGCTCACCCACTTTCTCAAGTCGAGTTGTTACTACTATTCTGCTTCTATTTCCAACGTCTGGAAAAGAAAACCTTAAGTCATCCCATGCCATACAATCCCACATATCATCCAATACAATGAGATATCTCTTGCCCATTAAGATTTTCCTCAACTCGTCAGCAAGGATGTCATCCTTATCCCCCTTGTCCTTGGAACCGCTAACTTGACTAAAAATCTCTTGTAATAGCGTTCTCCGGTTATATGTTTGGGAAATGATGCACCATGCTCGAACATCAAAATGAGAAACAATGTTGTCACTATTGTACACCTTTCTAGCAATTGTCGTTTTCCCTTGTCCCCCCATGCCTACAATTGGGACGACGTCTAGCTCATTTGTACCTCTAATCAGATACAGAACCATTTTTTCTGTGTCATTCCCAAAACCCACTATCTCCTCATCAGTCACTAGATTGCTATGTCGAGTTGGCAAGTGTTTAAATGGTGCTACCACATAGCAAGGCTTAAGAGCAACGTCTGCTGACCACATCTCAGTCACCTCCGCATTAATTTTCTTGATCTCTTTTAAGATTGAAGGAAGTGAGCAAAAAATATGCAAAAAAACATTATACTGAGAAAGAATAGAGTCAATGGCAACCTCAGATTCATATGCCAAACTGATGGTACGTCTATGAAGAACTTTAGGAATTTTATGTTCATGGTGCACCTTTGCGAAATCTCTGAAAATGGATGATAAGATGACAGCTCCTTCTCTAAAATGGATATATGAGTTGATAGCTCTTTCTCCAAATTACCAAAAAGAGGTTTCATCAAGAAATCTAAATCAGATTTAGATTTGGACATCTCATTCAGTTTCCTTAAAAGAGAATCCAGAAAGCTCAATCCACAAAAGGTGGAGAACTGAGATGGAGTAAATTTCAAGGATTTGTAGTAAGTCTCCACTTGTGCCTTCACATCTTCAGTTTTCTCCAATATCCGTAATGAGCAAAGACTTATTTTGCTAGTGTCATCTCTGTTTATAGAGCTAGGAAGAAGCTTTTGGATCACATATAGAACATCACCCGCTATAGCTACAACTTTTTCCATAACCTCCTTCAACCAGTTACCATTAATAACATGATTTGACAAATCAGCATCAAGGAAAACCAACAAGAACTCTATTGCCACATCAATATTTTGAGCAGAGACATCATCAGGAAAGTTCTCGAGCTTTTCTTTTCTGAGATACGTCAACAGTTTGTGGAGATGATGAGAAAATCCTTTCGGTAATTTCTTGTCCTTGAAAGTTCTTGAATGAGTAAACTTTGAGGCCTTTAGTTCATTGAGAAAAATCTTCTTCATTTCCAGCTCCACTAACACAATCAAGACTAATAGATAAGGAGGTCTATTGAAGATATCATTATACACATCCTCATCCTCATAGTCATCAATATCATTTACAACATCAGAAAAAGCAAGACAAAAATGTCCCACATTGTTAGCCATGAACTGAATTCGAGTATCCAAACATTCCAGCTTCTCATGGTTGACGTAACCATTTATCTCTGTGGCATATAAATATGTCAAAAATCTCAGTTTCTTTTGAACAACTTTCAGTTCCTTTAAAAATCTGTGTATTTCATGGTTTTCTTCAGGAGGGTCAGACCTAGCACTTTCCAGGAAGAGTATCAGTACATCATTTAGATTCTTTTCGAGGCAATCCATACATTCTGACAGATCACGATCATTCAACTCATAATTATTATTTAAAATGGTATCACGTTCCACGAATTCCAACAAATGTGATTCTAGCCTTTCCAGATTAAGGTTAGTTTTACATTCATCTGGAATCCCATACAATACCTGGTGAAGCATTGCCATAGTCGATTTGGCATTCTTTTTGTGTTTGACAAAGGAATCACGAAAAAGAACATGATGATACTTTATAACGGTTCTCAAAACTCTTAGCGTCATTTCAAGTCCCTTAATTTCATCAATCTTGGCGCTATCCAGATTACCTCCACTCTTGATCCTTCTTAGGTGATTTAACATTTCCTCAATTTCATTTTCAGCCATCTTCTCTTGAAAAATTCCTGCAAGTTCACCAACTCTTGGAATTAGGTTTATTTAACAACATTTTTATTCATGTCTTTCATACCTAGTGTTTGTAGCTATATATGTCGATGCTTGAGAAAGATAGTATATTTTATGTACCATTTTCATCTAACAAATGGTGCATATTATCACAGATAATCACATTTCACTCACTTTCATATGGTCACTCAACTACTAGTCATTTTCTTTAGACAAAAGAAGACTAATATCAATGTGTGATGCTAATGATGGAGGGCGGACCGATAAGAGCAGGTCAAAGAAAAGGATTGACAAGAATTTAGGCTGGCAAGAATCTTAGTTGAAATTACACATAGGAATAACCCAAATAGGAGAAGAAAGTAAAAAAAAAAGTTACAAATACATAACACAAGTTCACTACACTTTTGAGCTCGACGAGGCATATCCCAAAAGCTTGGCTCTGACAAGATGGTCATTATCATTGCTTATTTTTAGATCTCATGAGCATCTAATGTGTGTCTAAACTGTGATACAAGTCGAGAAATTAAAACAAGTTTCATCTAAAAGGGGGAAATTTTTTTTCCTCACTTATAAAAGGGAATCATTTTCTTTACAATTGTCGTAGCTTTTATGTTCACAATACTTGCTTTAACTAACACTTAGGTATTATAATATACTAGTATTTAGGCACACGTGTTGTATGTGCACCCCATGATGATGAGTATGAACTATTAAAAAATCACATAAAAATTCTTTAAAATTGTGTTTGAGTTAACAGTAATGTTAAAGAAGATAGAAGAAAAACTGGCATGAGAAAGGGGACTTTTCCTTTTACTTACCTTGGATGCCTGATTTTCTATGGTAGGAAGAAGATAGTATTTTTTGAAGATCTGGTGAAGAAAGTTATGAAAAGGATGATGTCTTGGCAAAATAAACTCTTATATTTTGGAGGAAGATATATTTTGATATCACATGTTTTGCAGTCGATACCTGTATATCTCCTATCAGCCATGAATCCCCCTAAAAGAGTTATAGAACATATTCATAAAAATTTTGCAACTTTCTTCTGGGGTAATACATCAAGTCCGAAAAGAAAACATTGGGTTACCTGGGAAGCTATGTGTTTACCTAGAATTGAAGGAGGCTTAGGGTTTAGATCACTACATGATACATCAAAGGCATTGTTTGGAAAACTATGGTGGAATCTAAGGACAACTAGATCACTATAGAGTGCTGATATGGTAAACAAATACAACAAGAAACTTCACCCTGTCATAGCTCAAGCAAAAGGTAGTTCACCTGTTTGGAAAAAGATGGTGGAAGTTAGAGAAGAACTAGAACATTTGATTTGGTGGCAACTTAAGGCTGGAAATTCTAGCTTCTGGTTTGATAATTGGACTAAGCAGGGGCCTTCATTTCGTGGACAATGAAAATGTATTGGATGAGGAGGTAGAAGTGAAACAATTCATTACAAATGGCTATTGGAATGTGCAGAAACTACAGGAAGTCTTATCAGTAGATATGGTGCAGCATATACTTGATAACATCAGCCCACAACTAGTCAATGTAGATAATGACACATCATGGTGGATGGGAAATTCAAATGGAAAGTTCACAGTCAAATCAGCATGGAATGAATTAAGACGGAAGAAGGAGAAAATACAGGACTATATATGGACTAAAGGGTTGCCTATAAAGATTAATTTCTTTTTATGGAGAGCATGGAAAGGAAGAATACCTACTGACGATAATCTAAAAAGGATGAAAATTAGTGTGGTATCAAGATGTTGGTGTTGTGAGGATCATAAAATAGAAACCATGTCACATATTTTTCTAACATCTCCAATAGCTACTAAGCTATGGAGACAGTTTTCTTCTTGTGCAGGTTATAACATTGAAGGATTGCAACTGCAACAAGTCATACGTAAGTGGTGGACAACTAATCAACCCCCACAGCATTTTCAAAGCCATCCCAGCAATCATTATGGAAGAGAAGGAATTATAGGAAGCATGGAGGAGATACTACATATAATAGAATGGTATCTCCTCTGTTCCAAAAGATTGGCCATCAATGATACAAGTGCTAAGTAATTACAGACCAAGACTATATCATTGTTTGACACATTGGAAGAAACCAGAAACAGGCAGAATAAAGATAAATACTGATGGAGCAAGCAAAGGGAATCCAGGATTGAGCTCTTACGGGTTCTGCCTAAGGAATGATAGAGGAGATCTATTGTATGCAGAGGCAGGACAAATAGGGGAAAACACCAATATGATTGTAGAAACCATAGTAGCACAAAAGGCAGTGCATTGTTGTTTATCAAGAGATATACATAATGCAAGAATAGAAACATGAGATTCTTTAATACTAAAGAACATCATCCAGGAAGTGTGGAAAGTGCCATGGGAATTAGTACAACAGGTGGAAGAAATAAAGAATACAATGCAACAACTACAGATGGAAATTACACACACATACAGAGAAGCAAATCAGTTAGGTGACTATATTACAAGCATTGCACTTGAACAAGATAACCCAGTCCATTACCACAGTTTTCAAGATCTCCCCACCAAAGGACGGAAGATATTGAATTCGGATAAATCACAAATTCCAATCCTCAGAATCAGAAACTAGAAAGATTACACAGTCCTAAACAAGACCAAGCAACAAATGGGGGCTAGATCAAGAGGAAATACAACAAGAACAAAGTCGGTCATTATACATCTGAAAATGGTGATTAAAAATGTTCAGTACAAGTCAAGAGGAGTTACCAGCTTAGCAGAAGCTAGTGGATTTCCCAATCGATGTTCAAAGATTTGGAACTAGGCTGATGTCCTACAACAACACCGACAACGAAGAAGACGTCTTGAAATAGTACATCATCCCAAATACTCTCAAAATATGGATCCACATCCTTGCAAATCCTAAGCAGAAATGAGACCCATCTCCAAAGACTTTCCAGATATTTATTTTTTCTTTTTGTTTCTTCTTTACTGTTAGCTTTCTAGGAAGTTGTAGTTGTTTTTATTAATTCAATAAAAGCCTGACCCATGTGGTCATATTAATTTATTTTAAAAAAAAAACAAAGAATTAACAGTAATGTAAAAGAGTTCAACTATGCCATCGAACTTTGGAAAAAAGACTCGTTTATGCCACCCGTTAATAGTTGGCTGACTCAATCATGCCACTGCATTAGAGAAAGGGTTCATTCGTGCCATTATTTTTTAACATACAGGTTTGACGCTTAGCAAAACTCTTCTTTCCTCTTATTACAGGTCCACATCACTAAAATTAAACTGATCAAAAAAGTTCGAATATGCCATCAAACTTTGGAAAAAGGTTCATATATACCATTTGTTAATAATTGGGCTCAACCATTCCATTGTCGCTATAGAAAGGACCCATTCGTGCTACTTTTTTAACGGCCAGATTTGATGATTTCGCAAAATTATTTTTTTCATGTGGCCTCTTATTAGAGGTCCACATGCAAAAATAAACCACCTAATTTAATTAAATTTGAAATTAAAACCTGACTCATAACATCACACTGGACCCACCCTAACCTATTTCCCTTTTTATTTATCCCCAAACCCTTAGATTGATCAATTGACAAGAAATATGGTTGAATCCAACTATTAATGAATGACATAGACGAATATCTTGTCATAGTTTAATGGCATATTTGAACTTATTTTTCAATCAATTTAATTTTGGTGACATGGACCTCTAATAAGAGGCCATATGGAAAAAATAGTGTTTCAAAACCATGAATTCTGACCGTTAAAAATCAATGGCATAATGGGTCATTTATATAAAGACAATGACATTATTGAGCCAAACTATTAAATAAGGTTTTTTTTCCACAAAATTGAATGACATATTTGAGCTTTTTCTCTACTAATTATTAGTACAGAGAAACAACTAATGCATTCCCAGTGATTAATCTAAAAAAGTGTGTGTGGAAGGATAGCAGGATTAATCGCTCAGTTATGAGGGTTCAACTCCCTACCCCAAATTTGTATCTATAAAGACATATAACCAGCCATCTGCTGTTGATCACTCTTTTTAAAAATAAATAAATTTAAAGAGGAAAACAAAAATAAAACACTTCTTTAATTGGTTCAACAGAGCATAAACTAATTATTCATTGTTAGTGAAAACTTAAAGTTCTTAGTGAAAAATTACAAAATAACAGAATTACAAGATTACAATTGAAAATAAAAATGAAGAAATAAATCTCTTCAAGCTGAGGTGCGGATATCTCGCTCTCTTTAAGGAGATTCAAGCCCACGCAGCAAATGTTTTCACTGGTCCAGCAGTAGTCCTTCTTTACTTGTCCCCTCCAGGATACAACAACCTATTCACAAAAGATAACTCAACAACTATGGACAAGAGTTTAGTCCAAAGCTCCACAAAAAAAACACATCCCTTCAACTAATAAGAACTCTCTTTTTTTAACAAACTTTATGCACTCTATATTTTCTTATATGTAAAACAAATGAAGATCACCACTATTTATAGTAGAAGAAGTCTTCCTAGGAATAAATAGGAAGATAATGGGGGTACTAAATAGTGAAGATAATAACCTTAGGAGTTACATATGTTACAAGGTATAATGGAGGAATAAAGAATGAAAATAAAGGGACACTTAAGCCACCAACGGCTTGGGAGTTGCTGCATGCACCAATAAACTCTATATATATATATGAAGCTGAATCTAGAAAAGTTGATGTGGCATGCCTATATGGCCACCATTTTATTTTTATTTTTTTCTCAATTTTTTGAACTCTTTTAGTCATTTCTTAATATAATAATCTACTAAATACATCTAACATAAATGATATTTCTTAAAGAGGATAATGAAAAGTTTTAATAAAAATGATATTTTTATTGTTGTAATGGAGAATTAAGAGTTGTAACGATTGTCAAGAACTTAGTACAATCAATCAATTAAAAATTATAAATTATAAAATAGGAGAGCACATAAACTTAAAGTAACCAACAAAATTCAAAAATTATTGTCAAAAAGAAAAAAGTTTTACTACCTCATGTAAATCAAGTTTTTTTATTTGTTTATACAAATGAAATTACACATGAGAGCACATAATCTAAAAGTAAGTTGACAAAATGGAAAAAAATTATTGCAATAGAAGATATACTACGTCAGGTAAATTGAATTTTTGAAAAGTTTTACTACCTCAAATATGGAGGTAAATTGAGAAAAATGAAGAATCATTCCACAAGAAGATTTACTATTTCAGGTAAATTAAAAATTTGATTTGTTTATATAAATGAATTCATTAGAATATACCTGTGCAAATTTAATCATTTTATGCCAACAAGAATTATATCAACAGATCTATCAAAATTGTACAATGAAATCCTATTTAGGAATTCAATATACCAAAGATCGAAAGACATCAAAATGTCCTCTAACATTCAATTTGTAAACCGTAAAAATGATGCCACCATGAAGTATTAGTTCTCTAATTCTATTCTTTTTCTTTTTCACAAATGAAAAGTTATAAGAAAAATATTTTTTTGATTTTCTTTTCTAATAGTAAAGAATAAATTTAGTGTGATATAATTACAAAAAAAATAAGGAGATGAGGCAGGAAATAGCAAGATAAAAGGAAGAAGATAGTAGTGAATCTTTTCTAATAGTAAAGAATAAATTTAGTGTGATATAATTAGAAAAAAAATATAAGGAGATGAGGCAGGAAATAGCAAAATAAAAGGAAGAAGATGTATAGTAGTGAATTGAGTAAAAAGTAAAAGGAAGGTAAAGAAGAAAAAGGAAAGAATTTTTTTTTTTGAAGTAACTACAATAAAAATAAACACATGAAAGGAAAAAAATGTAAAACCGTTACTTTTTATTTATTTTTCTTTAACTACTTCTCTCTCTTTCTTCTTTATTATATAGCATTTTAAATAGAAAAAAAAGTTATATAAATATATATATTGAACTTTCAAAGTGTATGTGTGTGTGTATATATAAATATATATATTATTATTATTTGAAATGTAATATCATATTATAAATGTGAGCACAACTATATTAAAAAGTAAATTAGATAATATTTTTTATAATTTTTTTGAATTTGAATTTTTTTAACATAACACATAAATAAGAAAAAATATTTTAAAAGTCAAGAATAAGAGGAAAAAATTAATAATGATTCTTGGTTAAATAGATAATTTTTTGACAAATATTATAGATAAAAAGAAATAAAATTGAGAAAAAATAGAAATTCCATGCATAATAATAAATTACGATAATAAGGAAGAGAAATGAATAATATTATTATTTTTTAGAATCTTTTTAAAATATATATTAGAGAGAGAAATTTAAGAAAAAGCGATAAATTGTAGTAATATGGGGATTGGGGAGAGAGACATATATGATATTTGAATTTTATTTCATTTATTTTATAGAATAAAAGAAAAAAAAATTAAAGAAGAAAACAAATTTCAATAATAATAGTAAATTATGATAATAAGGAGGAGAGATAAATAAGATTTTCTCTTTTAAAAATTTATAAAAATAGAAGGTAAAAAGACTAATTTAAGAAAAAATATTAAATTATAGGTAATGATGAGGAGATGAAAGCAATAAATTATAGTAAAGGTAAGAAGAGAGATCAATAAGGTAAACATATTTATTATAATCATAATATAAGGTGAATACTATAATTATGTTAAAAATATATCAAATTAGATACTATTTATAACTTTTTTTGAGTTTTTAAACATAAAATATAAATAAGAAAAATCTTTAAAAATCATGAAAAGGAGAAAAAGGATAACTTCTTTTGAGTTTTTTTTAACATAAAATATAAAGGATAAAAATATTTAAAAATCAAGAGATATCTTATTTTTACGGATCAAGAGAATATATTTATTTTATTTTTTAAAAAAGAGAAATTTTGTGAATAATAACAGTTAAGAAAAAAGAGTTTTTTTGTGAATAAGAATAATTAATTAGGGTAATAAAGAAGAGAGATAAATAATTTTTTATTATTTTTATATAAAAAAAAGAATAGATTGAGAGATGTACAACCCCAATTACACAAATAATATAAAGTATTTAAAGAAACTAATTATTTGAGGCACTATATACTTTATCAAAATGCATATAACAAATTTGAGAAAAGTTTTCTAAACAAACTTTATCAGAATGCCAATAGCAATAAAGTTGAATCCTTTTTATAATTTTTTTTTTTTTAAAAAAAGGTTTATTATTATAGCATATGCATACAAAATATATTAATTATTTTGAGATGAGAAAAATAATCACATCTTTTTAAGTTATCATGTGCCTTCAAAGCATTAAGATAATCATAGTTTCTCAATTCCTTTTCTTTCAATTTGTAAATCAAATATGAATTTAGTAAATCACGATAAAAAAAAAATCTAAGTTAGGATATTACTTTGACAAACAAAATGTGAAATTACTACATTTGAATTAAAATTAAAATTATAAATTCTACAACGTTTTAGAAGAGTAAAAGAGAATAGTTACAAAATTAAGCATAATAATAAATTATGATAATAAGGAAGAGAAATGAATAATATTATTATTTTTAGAATCTTTTTTTTTTTAAAATAGAAGGTAAAAAAAAAAAAGTTTAAGAAAAAAATTTGTAGTAATGTGAGGAGAGAGACAATTAAGGTATTTGAATTATTATTTTTACTGATTTTATAGATCCATAAAAAAAAAACTTTAAAGAAGAAATTTTTCTTCAATAATAATTATAAATCTTAACTTAATATAATATAAAGGAGAAACATAGACAAGGTGATGTGGCACCTCTCTATGATCTTCATATGTATTTATCTTTTTTCTCATTTTTTTGGCCTTTCTTTTTATTTAAATTACTTATTTTATTGTAAAAGTCAATTATTTAATTTATTACAATAAATATTATATTAATGAAAAAACATTTACAACAAAGACTCTTCACATGCCAACTTACAAGGAATAATTATTCGTAATTCATACCTCTCTAATTTCTATTATTAATAAAAAAAAATTAATTTTTTGTCCTTCTTCTAATTACAATTACGAAAAAATATTTTTTTAATATTTTATTTTTATTATTTAATTTATATAAAAGGTTGTATTACTTAGTTAATTACAAAAATCTATATATATAATAAAGATCTAAACAAGGTGATGTGACACCTCTCAATGGTCTAGAAAGCTATTTATCTTTTTTCTTCCTTTTTTGAGTTTTTCCATTCATTTTTTTCATTAATCAATCATTAAAAAATTAAAAAAATCAATCATATTCATTACATATAATTATATCACATGAAAGTTACAAAAAAACCTCTACCTATTTGAATTCTCAAATTAAATAATACGTCTCCTCAACTTCCTTCTACTTAATTCTCATCTATAAATAACAATCATCTATGGTGTTGTTGCATGTCCATTTATATTTTCTCCAACTTCATATTGTTAATATATTTTTTTTGTTTTTCAGCTTTTATGAAGATTATAGATATATGTTTTAGAATTTCTTCTTGTGTTACAATTGCCAAGCAAAAGTTTATCAAGATGAAGAAGAAAGTTTGAAGGCGGTGTAAGATTCGCCAAAAGAGATTCAAAAATTAATTCGCTACAAGTCATCAAAATGAAGAAAGTTTAATGACGGTGGGAGATTCATCAAGAGTTGGAAAGAGTAAAATTTGAAAAAGTAGAAGTTTCAATAATTTACAAATATATAGATGCACTTATTGTTGCTTATATAATTTTTCAATTAATTATTTATCCATCAAGATATGTACCCTTCAAGAACAAGATTATATTACAAAGCACACTTTTTGTATCAAGGGCAACATGATCTTCCACATATTATAATTTTGTTGCTTAAAGAAAACTTTAATTGATACTTTCATTATATAAACTTTTGTCTTTTGCATATACAATTCATATTTTATATCGATATATATTATGTATATAACATGTTAATATGACATAATTTCTCAATCAAGATTCTATCATCTTTTGTTTAGCATTATCTGCTTTTTTTCATTCTAATTTAGATGATATAACAAATTTTTTTCTTTTGTGGATTTTGAATTAACTAAAAAGGAGATGAGTTCCCCTCCATTAAGTTTTTGTTTCTTATTTGTTAACACTTGTGTAAAATTAGTCGATATATATTATTGTTGGATTCAAATTTCACAAAACATTTAATTCTTCTAATTTAGTGAAATTTTTCAAAATGAACCAAGTTTGTTCTGCCAATATCTAATTACAATGAACATATTTTCTTAAGTTTTAGAGAAAATTGATATTTGTTTAAGTTGATTATGAAACTCAAAAAATGATTTACTCTCTTCATTAATTAATTTGTTTGATAACTAAAAAAAAATATAATATTTATTACAGCTAATTATATCTCATAAATTACAAAAACCTTAGTTTATTCACTTTTTTCTACTTAAATAATGACATATCTCCTCAACTCCTTTCTACGATTCTTTTCATCACCTCTACATTTAGTTTTCCCAACATATAATAGATTTAGATTTTAGTCTATCATTTGCACATCAGCTATTCAAGATTTACACGTAGAACATTTTCATGGGAGCATATGTTTTTTTCTTTATTTGTGGTTGTAAGCTTTTGGTAACAAGACATACTCTAATTTTGTTTAAAATTAATAGGAAATACTACTATGTTGCGTTCTTTTTATTAAAGGGTTGATCCATCTCATGACTTATAATTTTTTTTATCTATTTATATTTTTTTCTAAAATAACATGTCTCCTCAATTTCCTTTTACTTAATTCTTTCTCTCTTTTTTTAAGACGTCTTTCCATTTTTCTTTCATTTACGTCATATATTAAAATTACTCAAAATTAAGTCATTTATCTATGCGCTCTAAATAACTTTAAAATAAATAATTTATTTTCCTGATGACGTTATGTACACATTTTGTATTTAAAAAGTCATTTCTTTTATAATTATTTAACATTGTAAATGAGGGCAAAAATGGAAGAATTTTTCAACATCTCTCTTAAACTTGGAACAATTCACTTATTTTGAAATAGAGGGAGTGAGTATTATTTATTAAAACTTGAGATTTTTAAAGTTTGTACTAAAATAATGAAATATATTTTTCTATTTTCTAACTTTTTAGTAATTAAATAAATGACCTCAACAAAACATACAAAATACACACTAAAATGAATTGAAGTATTATTTTAGTGAAATATATTGTGTAAATAAAGATAAACTTTTTTTATTATTTGTGTGAAGACGAAAAAAATTATAAATAATTTCGATATGATATAAAAACAAACGATAGCAGGAACTCTT
Source organism: Solanum verrucosum (assembly GCF_900185275.1). Lineage (NCBI taxonomy): Eukaryota > Viridiplantae > Streptophyta > Magnoliopsida > Solanales > Solanaceae > Solanum > Solanum verrucosum. Next base: position 629,271 of record NW_026020302.1, on the reverse strand, counting down.
ATATACTAAAAGTCCTACTTATTCTTTTTCTCCCATTCTTTGCCTTTTTTTGTCATTATTTAAATTGTGATTTTCTCTAAATAATTATATATTTAGTGAGTTTTGTAACTCCTCAAAAGTTAAAATATTCACTATTTATTATTTGTATAATTATTCTTTGATAATTAAAACAAATAAAAATGATGATATATTTTGTATCGAGTTGTTTGTTGAAATATTAATATTGATTGCTTTTCAATTTAATTATTATGATTTTTTATATTTATATTTTATTTGATTAGAAAATAGTTAGTCGTTCTTTCCTTTGTATTACTATTGACATGCTTTTTGTTATTTTTCATATTTTAACTTGCACAATCTTTTTTTAAAAATAAAGAATTTTATGAAAGATTACGTACCTAACAAGTATATTTTTGTTAAACAAATCATATTGAAGAATTATATCTAAAAGGGTCTAAGTTCAGTAGTTCCTTATATAAAATAAGCATTCCTACTTTTAAAAAACGAGGAGGAAAGATTATTTACGTTTCATTTGATGATCCACGACAAATAAAAAATTAAGCAGAAAATTAAGTTAGCATTTTTTTTTTCAAAATATTAAACATATTCTTTTCACCCCTACAAAATAATACGAAAATAGTATCTTATAAATTGAAACAATTATCATAAACATTTTAAAGCTTTTACCAAAGTATTGATCATATTTCTTCTTTTTTTAGTATGTGCTAATTTATAAAAGAAATTGTCTTAAAAATATTTGTTATGATCGCGCGAAGCGCGAACATGTTAACTAGTTATGATAATAAAGAGGGTAGTAAATAAGATTTTTCATTTAAAAAAATTATTAAAATATAGAGGGTAAAAAATCTAATTTAAAAAAATATATTAAATTATAGTAATGATGAGGGGAGATGAAAAAGCAATAAATTGTAGTAATGATAAGAAGAGAGATAAATTAAAAGCAACATTAATTTATTATTTTGCTGATTTACTTTGTAGAATTTCCCTAGGTTCAAGCCAGAGAATTTTGAGCATAAAGCAAGTATTTGAGAAAATCAATCTAATTGCACCCCTTCACAATTAGCATTGGCATGGGTTCTTCATCAAGGAGATGATGTATGCCCTATATATATCAGGCACTACGAAGATTGAAAACTTCAACGAAAACATAGGAGCCTTATCTGTAAAATTGACAATGGAAGACATGAAAGAACTCGAATCGTGTACCTCTGGTGATGTTGTCAAAGGTGAGAGACATGCATACATGTCGTCAACTTGGATAAATTCAGAGACTCCACCATTGTCCTCACTAGATTTGTGCGACGTTAGTAAATCGTCATAACTTTTTACTCAGAGCTCGGAATTGATCAAACTCGGTGGCGTTAGAAAGAGGACTCGAAGGGCTTTAATTTAACATCTTATGGGTCTCCTAACTCATTCTGTACTAAAATTTATAGTCATTTGAAGTTGCCCAAAACTTAAGAAAAACTTAGGAATGACTTGAATGCTTTTCTCTTCGATTCTTCTTGGAACTTAAGGTGCTACATATAGTGACCTTAACACTCGAGAACTTTCAAATTCCTTGCAAAAATCTCACTCACTATGAAGAACGGTTTGAGTCTTAGTTCGAAAAATTTTCTGGGGAGTACATGTGCAACACACGTCCTGAAACTAGTTATAGAAAATAAAAGGGGAAAACAACCACCAAGTTACAAAAGCAAGTGATGATATTTATAGAGGGCATCATGAAATCACAGTGGAAGACCATCTGAAACATATAGGAAAATAAAGGAACAAGGCAAAAAAATCTTCCCTTCCCATCAGGAATGAATCGTCTAAGTCGAACAATAAAAAAAAGGGAAAATGCATAAGTACCCCCCTAACCTATGCCCGAAATCTCAGAGACACACCTAACCTTTACTAAGGTCCTATTACCCCCTTGAACTTATTTTATATATAATTTTCTACCCCTTTTCAGCCTACGTGGCACTATCTTGTGGGCCCATCGCGTGTTGACAATTTTTTCAAGGATAGTGCCACATAGGCCGAAAAGGGGTAGAAAATTATATATAAAATAAGTTCGGGGGTAATAGGACCTTAGTAAAGGTTAGGTGTGTCTCAGGGATTTTGGGCATAGGAAGGGGGTGTACTTATGCATTTTCCCTAAAAAAAACCTTAGTAATCAGTATAGTGTCACAAGGATGGGTGTTTTGGCTAATAGACTCCAGCTTGAGCATGATTACAACAATTTGCTAAGAGTGAACTCGGTCCATGCTGTTAGTGCTTTCGCTGCAGTTTTCTAAGCAATTGTCAAATTCAAACACATCCTTGTTCGTTTGAGATCGACATGCAGCAATTAAGAGAAATCAAGCATCTTATCTGAAAAAGAAAGAACATAAAGGAAAAAGTAAAAAAAACTGAAAGAATACCATGTTGTCGTGACTAGTAATTAAGATACTGTTTGCATATTAGATACTCAAAAACAGCAAATATGAGTTTGTTTCTACTTACTTTGTGTTAGCATGATGGACAACTAAATGATTGTATATATTAATGTAATTATACAGTGATATAAATTAGCATGATCATATACATTTGTTGTAGAATCAAAGGAATAAATATTGTGATAGAATAGCTGATTTGGAGGGATAGCAAGGCAGATTTAGAGGGATTCAATAGCAGATTTGTAGAGATAGATAGCTGATCTTTAGGGGTAGGGAATGGCGGATCGGATCTTTAGGGATGTGTAATCTTTATTTTCTCTATATAATGGAAAGACTCTCTCACTTTGAGAAGCATTCAGCAGAAAATTGACACTTTGGTAATGACATATGTATTATGTTCATCGCATCGATACTCAGTTGCCAATTGAAGTCACGGTTTGACATCTTTGTTCCAAAGTTATATTTTTGTAGTGTACTCATATCACTCTTAATTTTTAAGAAGTAGTTGCATTATATGATTCAGGTAAATCCTATTTCATTGATCGTAGTTTATAGAGTCAAGTTGTTATCCAAAAGTACTACTTGTACTTGGTATATCAGTCCATGTTTTGTGCGACACACCTTGTTAAGTCTATGCTACTCTTCCATTTTTGCTTCTCTTTGTTTTACGATTTTATTGATGTCATTTTACGAACTTCTTCAATTTATGATAAACACTTTCATAACAAGTAATTTCTGAAATACTTTAATTGGAAATGAATTTCGAGACAACAGCTGCAAGGAAATGATGCACCCCTTCACAGTTAGCATTGGCTTGGGTTCTTCATCAAGGAGATGATGCATGCCCTATACCAGGCACTACGAAGATTGAAAACTTCAACGAAAATGTAGGAGCCTTATCCATAAAATTGACAGCGGAATACATGAAAGAACTCGAATCGTATACCTCTGGTGATGTTGTCAAAGGTGAGAGACATGTATACATGTCGTCAACTTGGATAAATTCAGAGACTCCACCATTGTCCACACTAGAAAGTTGAATAGGGATTTGACAAGTGATATCTATTTGGCTTCTTCTGATGCTCAAACTCTCCAAAGATATTGTTGCACATGTGCCGATCCTCTATGGAAAATCCAATATAAACTTGGTGACATTTTTGAAGAGTCGGAACAACATAGATAGCTTTTGTACATGTACTCAATGATTATTTATGAAGTGAGACGTATGTTATGGATTGCTCCTAAATTATTTAGTACTAAGCTATCAAAACAACTTTCATTCAGTATTCTATTGATTGATAATAGGGAGGTATATAAACTTGTATTCAACCAGCTTTCAATTGTATACTTTATTGAATTTTGCAGGTGTAAGATGAAGGGAAACAACTATTATATTACAAAAAACAAACAAGAAGCAATGTTTTGACAGGTTGTAAAATAATAAAGCTGCATAACAAAGGCAACAAGAAATCACAGTTAAAGACCATCCAAAACATACAGAAAAAGGGCAGGAATTTCAGCTCTAGGCGCACAATATACTTGAGCATGAGCATGGCTGCAACAATTATCAAATTGAAATACATCCTCGTTAGTTTGAGATCAACATGGAGCAATTAAGTTAAAGCAAGTATTAAATTAGAAGAAGGAACAAGAAACTATATATACCATTGTTGTGATTACAGGCACATGATTGACTCTCACAGCTGCCAGATGACCCTAATAATTCTGTATTATACATATTGTTGTCAAGTTAGATGCAGGTAGATACTTAAAAACAAAACATAGGAGATTGTTTCTACTTACTTTGATAAGGAGGTCAATACGGTCGTTTCCTTCATTCTCTTCAACATCTTTCTTAATCTCCGCAGGTGAATCCTTCAGTGATTCGTTCTGGCACCTAATCAACTTAATCTGTTTCAGCGTTGGAATATCTGCAAAGTTAAGAGGGATCTCCTTGAGATGGTCACACCTTTTTATAACAAGTGTTTCGAGCTGGGGAAAGGATTCCTCCGAGGTATTCCACCTTGAGATCTTTAAGTTCACCAGTTTCAACAACTTGAGTTTATGAAACTTGATATCTCCAAGGCACCACTTTTCTGATTGAGGAAAATAGGGATCTTGTAATTTGAGATACTCTAGGCTTGGTAGTCCCGCAATAAAGGAAATCAGGTTTCCTATATCAGTCCCTCTTAGTACCAACTTCTTTAAATTTGAAGGCAATTGTAACCCAGATACAATGTGGGGCCGCTCAAAGGAAACGCAAAGTATTTGAAGTTGGGTAAGATTCTCCAATGTGAGACAAAAAGACTCTGCAGAATCACTATCACCCCCGTGAAATTCGATGTGAAGTTGTTGAAGATTAGGACACCTCCTTGATAACACATCCACCCTATCAATTGGAAAGCTAACAATATTCTTTAATATCCTCAAACTTTCCAATTTAGAGGATCCTTCAAAAAGCCCCTGCTTATCAAATTTAGCTTCAACGATCTCAACATGCCTTAAATTTCCCATTTCCCCAAAAGACGCTGGTAACAGTACTATATTACTCCAAGTCTTCACAATTAAAGTTTCAAGATGGGGCAGATCTGATTCTGGATGAAAATAGAATTTCTCTGACCAAACTGCGAGGTACTTCAGGTGATTTAGTGGTTTCAATGTAGCTGACGACAAATAATACACTTTATGGGAACTCAAATCCAAGACCTTAAGAAGTCGCAATTTATGAATCCAAGAACTCAAGGGAATCTCATCAGAAGATTTTCCGATTGTCATCAGTGACCTTAATGGTTGGTGGAAAGGCTTCTGTGTTTTGAATCCCAGAGATACAAACTTGGAATTCTCTTTACTCAAAATGAAGCTCACTCGACTTTCCTTCAAATCACAAGGTAAAAACTGGCTAAGATTTCCCTTCACAGCAAGCAGAAACTTTTCTTCTCTACTCTTCTCCGAGCAAAAGTGAAGCACTACATCATGAACCTGACAGTATTTAACCTTACCATTATATTCTTTCTTTGAAACCATTACCACGTTACTGCTAATGAGATCCATCAAGTAATCTTCAGCAGATTCAATGTTCACCACGAAGTCTTCCGCTATCCATAAACTTATCAATTTAGACACTGGAATTCTTGCATCCTCCTGAAACATTCCCATATAAAGAAGACAAGGCTTTAAACAATCAACTAAGTTATCAAAACTCAACTGCATAGTAGCCCGACTATATTCTTCGGAATCACAATCAAGATAGTCAAATAAAGAATCTTTCACCTCATTCCACCAAGATTCTTCCATTTTCTTTTTTTTTATTATTCCAGCTACCAAGACAATCACTAGAGGCAGTCGTTTGCATTTTTCTGCAACTGCTCGACTCACATCTTGTAGTTCAGGCGGACAATCTTCCTTTTGAAACACTTTTTTCTGCAGTAATTTGCAACTCTCTTCTGTTGTGAGGAATGGAAGAGAATAAGGATCAGTACGGTACTTTACTTGCTTACCCAATTCTTCAAGTCGAGTTGTTACTATTATTCTGCTTCTATTTCCAACGTCTGGGAAACAATGCCTTAAGTCATCCCATGCCATACAATCCCACATATCATCCAATACAATGAGATATCTCTTTACCATTAGACTTTTCCTCAACATGTCGGCAAGGATGTCATCCTTATCTCCCTTTTCCTTGGAACCAGTAACTTGACTAAAAATCTCTTGTAATGGCGTTCTGCGGTTATATGTTTGGGAAACGATGCACCATGCTCGAACATCAAAATGAGAAACAATGTTGTCACTATTGTACACCTTTCTAGCAATTGTCGTTTTCCCTTGTCCCCCCATGCCTACAATTGGGATGATGTCTAGCTCATTTGTACCTCTAATCAGATACTGGATCATTTTTTCTGTGTCATTCCCAAAACCCACTATCTCCTCATCAGTCACTGGATTGCTATGTCGAGTTGGCAGGTGTTTAAATGGTGCTACCACATAGCAAGGATTAAGAGTGATGCCTGCTGACCACATCTCAGTCACCTTCGCATTAATTTGCTCGATCTCTTTTAAGATTGTAGGAAGAGAGCAAAGAATATGCCAAAAAACATTATACTGTGAAAGAATAGAGTCAATGGCAACCTCAGCTTCATATGCCAAATTGATAGTACGTCTCTGAAGATCTTTAGGAATTTTATGTTCATGGTGCACCTTTGCGACATCTCTGAAAATTGATGATAAAGATGACAGCTCCTTCTCTAAAATGGATATAAGAGTAGATAGCTCTTTCTCCAAATTACCTAAAAGAGGTTTCATCAAGAAACCTAAATCAGATTCAGATTTC
>NW_026020302.1:5000-10000 GCF_900185275.1 Solanum verrucosum | reverse complement strand
GGGTTTAGGGTTTAGGGTTTAGGGTTTAGGGTTTAGGGTTTAGGGTTTAGGGTTTAGGGTTTAGGGTTTAGGGTTTAGGGTTTAGGGTTTAGGGTTTAGGGTTTAGGGTTTAGGGTTTAGGGTTTAGGGTTTAGGGTTTAGGGTTTAGGGTTTAGGGTTTAGGGTTTAGGGTTTAGGGTTTAGGGTTTAGGGTTTAGGGTTTAGGGTTTAGGGTTTAGGGTTTAGGGTTTAGGGTTTAGGGTTTAGGGTTTAGGGTTTAGGGTTTAGGGTTTAGGGTTTAGGGTTTAGGGTTTAGGGTTTAGGGTTTAGGGTTTAGGGTTTAGGGTTTAGGGTTTAGGGTTTAGGGTTTAGGGTTTAGGGTTTAGGGTTTAGGGTTTAGGGTTTAGGGTTTAGGGTTTAGGGTTTAGGGTTTAGGGTTTAGGGTTTAGGGTTTAGGGTTTAGGGTTTAGGGTTTAGGGTTTAGGGTTTAGGGTTTAGGGTTTAGGGTTTAGGGTTTAGGGTTTAGGGTTTAGGGTTTAGGGTTTAGGGTTTAGGGTTTAGGGTTTAGGGTTTAGGGTTTAGGGTTTAGGGTTTAGGGTTTAGGGTTTAGGGTTTAGGGTTTAGGGTTTAGGGTTTAGGGTTTAGGGTTTAGGGTTTAGGGTTTAGGGTTTAGGGTTTAGGGTTTAGGGTTTAGGGTTTAGGGTTTAGGGTTTAGGGTTTAGGGTTTAGGGTTTAGGGTTTAGGGTTTAGGGTTTAGGGTTTAGGGTTTAGGGTTTAGGGTTTAGGGTTTAGGGTTTAGGGTTTAGGGTTTAGGGTTTAGGGTTTAGGGTTTAGGGTTTAGGGTTTAGGGTTTAGGGTTTAGGGTTTAGGGTTTAGGGTTTAGGGTTTAGGGTTTAGGGTTTAGGGTTTAGGGTTTAGGGTTTAGGGTTTAGGGTTTAGGGTTTAGGGTTTAGGGTTTAGGGTTTAGGGTTTAGGGTTTAGGGTTTAGGGTTTAGGGTTTAGGGTTTAGGGTTTAGGGTTTAGGGTTTAGGGTTTAGGGTTTAGGGTTTAGGGTTTAGGGTTTAGGGTTTAGGGTTTAGGGTTTAGGGTTTAGGGTTTAGGGTTTAGGGTTTAGGGTTTAGGGTTTAGGGTTTAGGGTTTAGGGTTTAGGGTTTAGGGTTTAGGGTTTAGGGTTTAGGGTTTAGGGTTTAGGGTTTAGGGTTTAGGGTTTAGGGTTTAGGGTTTAGGGTTTAGGGTTTAGGGTTTAGGGTTTAGGGTTTAGGGTTTAGGGTTTAGGGTTTAGGGTTTAGGGTTTAGGGTTTAGGGTTTAGGGTTTAGGGTTTAGGGTTTAGGGTTTAGGGTTTAGGGTTTAGGGTTTAGGGTTTAGGGTTTAGGGTTTAGGGTTTAGGGTTTAGGGTTTAGGGTTTAGGGTTTAGGGTTTAGGGTTTAGGGTTTAGGGTTTAGGGTTTAGGGTTTAGGGTTTAGGGTTTAGGGTTTAGGGTTTAGGGTTTAGGGTTTAGGGTTTAGGGTTTAGGGTTTAGGGTTTAGGGTTTAGGGTTTAGGGTTTAGGGTTTAGGGTTTAGGGTTTAGGGTTTAGGGTTTAGGGTTTAGGGTTTAGGGTTTAGGGTTTAGGGTTTAGGGTTTAGGGTTTAGGGTTTAGGGTTTAGGGTTTAGGGTTTAGGGTTTAGGGTTTAGGGTTTAGGGTTTAGGGTTTAGGGTTTAGGGTTTAGGGTTTAGGGTTTAGGGTTTAGGGTTTAGGGTTTAGGGTTTAGGGTTTAGGGTTTAGGGTTTAGGGTTTAGGGTTTAGGGTTTAGGGTTTAGGGTTTAGGGTTTAGGGTTTAGGGTTTAGGGTTTAGGGTTTAGGGTTTAGGGTTTAGGGTTTAGGGTTTAGGGTTTAGGGTTTAGGGTTTAGGGTTTAGGGTTTAGGGTTTAGGGTTTAGGGTTTAGGGTTTAGGGTTTAGGGTTTAGGGTTTAGGGTTTAGGGTTTAGGGTTTAGGGTTTAGGGTTTAGGGTTTAGGGTTTAGGGTTTAGGGTTTAGGGTTTAGGGTTTAGGGTTTAGGGTTTAGGGTTTAGGGTTTAGGGTTTAGGGTTTAGGGTTTAGGGTTTAGGGTTTAGGGTTTAGGGTTTAGGGTTTAGGGTTTAGGGTTTAGGGTTTAGGGTTTAGGGTTTAGGGTTTAGGGTTTAGGGTTTAGGGTTTAGGGTTTAGGGTTTAGGGTTTAGGGTTTAGGGTTTAGGGTTTAGGGTTTAGGGTTTAGGGTTTAGGGTTTAGGGTTTAGGGTTTAGGGTTTAGGGTTTAGGGTTTAGGGTTTAGGGTTTAGGGTTTAGGGTTTAGGGTTTAGGGTTTAGGGTTTAGGGTTTAGGGTTTAGGGTTTAGGGTTTAGGGTTTAGGGTTTAGGGTTTAGGGTTTAGGGTTTAGGGTTTAGGGTTTAGGGTTTAGGGTTTAGGGTTTAGGGTTTAGGGTTTAGGGTTTAGGGTTTAGGGTTTAGGGTTTAGGGTTTAGGGTTTAGGGTTTAGGGTTTAGGGTTTAGGGTTTAGGGTTTAGGGTTTAGGGTTTAGGGTTTAGGGTTTAGGGTTTAGGGTTTAGGGTTTAGGGTTTAGGGTTTAGGGTTTAGGGTTTAGGGTTTAGGGTTTAGGGTTTAGGGTTTAGGGTTTAGGGTTTAGGGTTTAGGGTTTAGGGTTTAGGGTTTAGGGTTTAGGGTTTAGGGTTTAGGGTTTAGGGTTTAGGGTTTAGGGTTTAGGGTTTAGGGTTTAGGGTTTAGGGTTTAGGGTTTAGGGTTTAGGGTTTAGGGTTTAGGGTTTAGGGTTTAGGGTTTAGGGTTTAGGGTTTAGGGTTTAGGGTTTAGGGTTTAGGGTTTAGGGTTTTAGGGTTTAGGGTTTAGGGTTTAGGGTTTAGGGTTTAGGGTTTAGGGTTTAGGGTTTAGGGTTTAGGGTTTAGGGTTTAGGGTTTAGGGTTTAGGGTTTAGGGTTTAGGGTTTAGGGTTTAGGGTTTAGGGTTTAGGGTTTAGGGTTTAGGGTTTAGGGTTTAGGGTTTAGGGTTTAGGGTTTAGGGTTTAGGGTTTAGGGTTTAGGGTTTAGGGTTTAGGGTTTAGGGTTTAGGGTTTAGGGTTTAGGGTTTAGGGTTTAGGGTTTAGGGTTTAGGGTTTAGGGTTTAGGGTTTAGGGTTTAGGGTTTAGGGTTTAGGGTTTAGGGTTTAGGGTTTAGGGTTTAGGGTTTAGGGTTTAGGGTTTAGGGTTTAGGGTTTAGGGTTTAGGGTTTAGGGTTTAGGGTTTAGGGTTTAGGGTTTAGGGTTTAGGGTTTAGGGTTTAGGGTTTAGGGTTTAGGGTTTAGGGTTTAGGGTTTAGGGTTTAGGGTTTAGGGTTTAGGGTTTAGGGTTTAGGGTTTAGGGTTTAGGGTTTAGGGTTTAGGGTTTAGGGTTTAGGGTTTAGGGTTTAGGGTTTAGGGTTTAGGGTTTAGGGTTTAGGGTTTAGGGTTTAGGGTTTAGGGTTTAGGGTTTAGGGTTTAGGGTTTAGGGTTTAGGGTTTAGGGTTTAGGGTTTAGGGTTTAGGGTTTAGGGTTTAGGGTTTAGGGTTTAGGGTTTAGGGTTTAGGGTTTAGGGTTTAGGGTTTTTAGGGTTTAGGGTTTAGGGTTTAGGGTTTAGGGTTTAGGGTTTAGGGTTTAGGGTTTAGGGTTTAGGGTTTAGGGTTTAGGGTTTTAGGGTTTAGGGTTTAGGGTTTAGGGTTTAGGGTTTAGGGTTTAGGGTTTAGGGTTTAGGGTTTAGGGTTTAGGGTTTAGGGTTTAGGGTTTAGGGTTTAGGGTTTAGGGTTTAGGGTTTAGGGTTTAGGGTTTAGGGTTTAGGGTTTAGGGTTTAGGGTTTAGGGTTTAGGGTTTAGGGTTTAGGGTTTAGGGTTTAGGGTTTAGGGTTTAGGGTTTAGGGTTTAGGGTTTAGGGTTTAGGGTTTAGGGTTTAGGGTTTAGGGTTTAGGGTTTAGGGTTTAGGGTTTAGGGTTTAGGGTTTAGGGTTTAGGGTTTAGGGTTTAGGGTTTAGGGTTTAGGGTTTAGGGTTTAGGGTTTAGGGTTTAGGGTTTAGGGTTTAGGGTTTAGGGTTTTAGGGTTTAGGGTTTAGGGTTTAGGGTTTAGGGTTTAGGGTTTAGGGTTTAGGGTTTAGGGTTTAGGGTTTAGGGTTTAGGGTTTAGGGTTTAGGGTTTAGGGTTTAGGGTTTAGGGTTTAGGGTTTAGGGTTTAGGGTTTAGGGTTTAGGGTTTAGGGTTTAGGGTTTAGGGTTTAGGGTTTAGGGTTTAGGGTTTAGGGTTTAGGGTTTAGGGTTTAGGGTTTAGGGTTTAGGGTTTAGGGTTTAGGGTTTAGGGTTTAGGGTTTAGGGTTTAGGGTTTAGGGTTTAGGGTTTAGGGTTTAGGGTTTAGGGTTTAGGGTTTAGGGTTTAGGGTTTAGGGTTTAGGGTTTAGGGTTTAGGGTTTAGGGTTTAGGGTTTAGGGTTTAGGGTTTAGGGTTTAGGGTTTAGGGTTTAGGGTTTAGGGTTTAGGGTTTAGGGTTTAGGGTTTAGGGTTTAGGGTTTAGGGTTTAGGGTTTAGGGTTTAGGGTTTAGGGTTTAGGGTTTAGGGTTTAGGGTTTAGGGTTTAGGGTTTAGGGTTTAGGGTTTAGGGTTTAGGGTTTAGGGTTTAGGGTTTAGGGTTTAGGGTTTAGGGTTTAGGGTTTAGGGTTTAGGGTTTAGGGTTTAGGGTTTAGGGTTTAGGGTTTAGGGTTTAGGGTTTAGGGTTTAGGGTTTAGGGTTTAGGGTTTAGGGTTTAGGGTTTAGGGTTTAGGGTTTAGGGTTTAGGGTTTAGGGTTTAGGGTTTAGGGTTTAGGGTTTTAGGGTTTAGGGTTTAGGGTTTAGGGTTTAGGGTTTAGGGTTTAGGGTTTAGGGTTTAGGGTTTAGGGTTTAGGGTTTAGGGTTTAGGGTTTAGGGTTTAGGGTTTAGGGTTTAGGGTTTAGGGTTTAGGGTTTAGGGTTTAGGGTTTAGGGTTTAGGGTTTAGGGTTTAGGGTTTAGGGTTTAGGGTTTAGGGTTTAGGG